>NC_091477.1:107337788-107937788 GCF_036971445.1 Narcine bancroftii | reverse complement strand
GGGAGGGGGGGGGGTGAGGGGGGAGGGGGGGGGTGGGGGGGAGGGGGGGGAGGGGTGGGGTGGGGGGGGGAGGGGTGGGGTGGGGGGGGGGAGGGGTGGGGGGGGGGTGGGGGGGGAGGGGTGGGGGGTGGGGGGGGAGGGGTGGGGGGTGGGGGGGGGGTGGGGGGGGTGGAACTACCAGTCAAGGTGGAGGTGGAGTGGGGGGGGGGTGGAACTACCAGTCAAGGTGGAGGTGGAGTAGGGGGGGGTGGAACTTCCAGTCAAGGTGGGGTGGGGGGGGTGGGGTGGGGGGGTGGGGTGGGGGGGGTGGGGGGGGGGTGGGGGGGGTGGGGTGTGGGGGGTGGAACTACCAGTCAAGGTGGGGTGGGGGGGGAGGGGTGGGGGGGAGGGGTGGGAGGGGTGGGGGGGGAGGGGTGGGGTGGGGGGGGAGGGGTGGGGTGGGGGGGGAGGGGTGGGGGGGGTGGGGGGGTGGAACTACCAGTCAAGGTGGAGGTGGGGTGGGGGGGGAGGGGTGGGGTGGGGGGGGGAGGGGTGGGGGGGGGTGGGGGGGTGGAACTACCAGTCAAGGTGGAGGTGGAGTGGGGGGGGGTGGAACTTCCAGTCAAGGTGGGGTGGGGGGGGAGGGGTGGGGTGGGGGGGGAGGGGTGGGGTGGGGGGGGGAGGGGTGGGGTGGGGGGGGAGGGGGGGGAGGGGTGGGGTGGGGGGGGAGGGGGGGGGTGAGGGGGGAGGGGGGGGTGGGGGGGAGGGGGGGGAGGGGTGGGGTGGGGGGAGGGGTGGGGTGGGGGGGGGAGGGGTGGGGGGTGGGGGGGGGAGGGGTGGGGGGTGGGGGGGGGTGGGGGGGGTGGAACTACCAGTCAAGGTGGAGGTGGAGTGGGGGGGGGGTGGAACTACCAGTCAAGGTGGAGGTGGAGTAGGGGGGGGTGGAACTTCCAGTCAAGGTGGGGTGGGGGGGGTGGAACTACCAGTCAAGGTGGGGGTGGAACTACCAGTCAAGGTGGGGGTGGAACTACCAGTCAAGGTGGGGGTGGAACTACCAGTCAAGGTGGGGGTGGAACTACCAGTCAAGGTGGGGGTGGAACTACCAGTCAAGGTGGGGGTGGAACTACCAGTCAAGGTGGGGGTGGAACTACCAGTCAAGGTGGGGGTGGAACTACCAGTCAAGGTGGGGGTGGAACTACCAGTCAAGGTGGGGGTGGAACTACCAGTCAAGGTGGGGGTGGAACTACCAGTCAAGGTGGGGGTGGAACTACCAGTCAAGGTGGGGGTGGAACTACCAGTCAAGGTGGGGGTGGAACTACCAGTCAAGGTGGGGGTGGAACTACCAGTCAAGGTGGAGGTGGAGTAGGGGGGGTGGAACTTCCAGTCAAGGTGGAGGTGGAGTAGGGGGGGGTGGAACTTCCAGTCAAGGTGGGGTGGGGGGGGTGGAACTACCAGTCAAGGTGGGGGTGGAACTACCAGTCAAGGTGGGGGTGGAACTACCAGTCAAGGTGGGGGTGGAACTACCAGTCAAGGTGGGGGTGGAACTACCAGTCAAGGTGGGGGTGGAACTACCAGTCAAGGTGGGGGTGGAACTACCAGTCAAGGTGGGGGTGGAACTACCAGTCAAGGTGGGGGTGGAACTACCAGTCAAGGTGGGGGTGGAACTACCAGTCAAGGTGGGGGTGGAACTACCAGTCAAGGTGGGGGTGGAACTACCAGTCAAGGTGGGGGTGGAACTACCAGTCAAGGTGGGGGTGGAACTACCAGTCAAGGTGGGGGTGGAACTACCAGTCAAGGTGGGGGTGGAACTACCAGTCAAGGTGGGGGTGGAACTACCAGTCAAGGTGGGGGTGGAACTACCAGTCAAGGTGGGGGTGGAACTACCAGTCAAGGTGGGGGTGGAACTACCAGTCAAGGTGGGGGTGGAACTACCAGTCAAGGTGGGGGTGGAACTACCAGTCAAGGTGGGGGTGGAACTACCAGTCCAGGTGGTTGCCCAGTGAAACTGGACTGAGAGGTCACAACTACAAGATAATTTTATTGTCATGTAATAAAACAGAAAAGTGATATTATAGAAAATTTCCTTTAGTCTATCCTAAGGCAGACAGATTCACTATCAGTAGAAATTTCCTTGTGCCCCTTACATTCAGAGAAAGAGAAGCAAAAGAGAGTACCCCCAGAGTCACTGAGTGTCTGAATTTCCCTCCCACAGCCTCCACAGCCACATGGTCTTTAGTCCAGACCATCAGCAACCCAAGCTCCAGATGCTAACTTCTGAGGAAGCTTCTAGCACCTTTGGCACCCAGTTGTGATACTTGGTACCCTTTCAGCCAGTCTCAACCAGTCTCTAGCAGTCCACAGCCTGCATGGATTCATCACTTTGAGTCACCAACAACTAGCTGCCTGTGTGTTCTTCAGCCTTAGAGCTTAATGTGAAACTGGGAAGAGAGGGTACCTCCAGCTAAATGAGGCAGGGTAAGGAGTTACTGCCAGCTAGAGGAGCTACTGCCAGTCAGAAGAGGTCTTCCAGGTCAGGTGAAAGTTGGGCAAGGTGACGCTACCATGCAGGTCATACCCAAGAGGGCATAACCTTCCAGGTCAGAAGTGTGAGTGTTAGGAGCCATCCAGCCATATGAGATTAGTATGATGGAGTACTGCTGGTGATGTCAGACCAGGGAAAGTGTGAATTGCTTCCCACTTGTCAGATGAGATCTTGATTAAAGAATATTTCTTGTTGGTTAAGGTGATGGATGAAGTAAAAACAATGCTGGAGAAACTCAGCAGGTCAAACAGTGTTCTTTATCTTCTTCTTTGGCTTGGCTTCGCGGACGAAGATTTATGGAGGGGGTAAAAAGTCCACATCAGCTGCAGGCTCGTTTGTGGCTGACAAGTCCGATGCGGGACAGGCAGACGCGGTTGCAGGGGAAAATTGGTTGGTTGGGGTTGGGTGTTGGGTTTTTCCTCCTTTGCCTTTTGTCAGTGAGGTGGGCTCTGCGGTCTTCTTCAAAGGAGGTTGCTGCCCGCCAAACTGTGAGGCGCCAAGATGCACGGTTTGAGGCGTTATCAGCCCACTGGCGGTGGTCAATGTGGCAGGCACCAAGAGATTTCTTTCGGCAGTCCTTGTACCTTTTCTTTGGTGCACCTCTGTCACAGTGGCCAGTGGAGAGCTCGCCATATAACACGATCTTGGGAAGGCGATGGTCCTCCATTCTGGAGACGTGACCCATCCAGCGCAGAGCAATGATAAAGATACAGAACCAACATTTTGGGTTTGAACTTTTCATTAAGGTATGGGCAAAATGGTATGCAGTGAGGGACAGGGGAAGGCACAGTCCCACAGGTAATAGGTGGATATTGGAGGGAAGGGATTCCAGCAAACAAGGGGAGGGGGACGGAGTCATGAAAGTGGAGAGCTGGAGGAAAGAAGATAGAGTGATGGAGAATACAGATAGACCCCGACTTATGGCTCAAAGTTACGATGATCAGAATCTGTTTCGAATAAAAGTAAGTTGGGGTCTACCTGTATCAACGTGGTTGCTTTTCTTTCTCTGAAGATTACTTCCCAATTGTGCTTTGTCAGACCCAATACCATTTTTTTTGATTTTAAAAAAAAAGGTGATTTGGAATGCATGCGCAGATTTCCATCGCTAGAGAGAGAGAGAGAGAGAATGCGCGCATTGGCAATCTGCATGTGTGTTCTGAATCACAATGTAGGTTGCAAAGAGACGCCACTGCCCCTAGTTACTAGGTATAATCTTGGGCTCCCGGGAGGAGCGGGGTCATTGGCCTCCTGCTGCTGCCAGAAGGCTGAAGTTCCCACCGCCACCGCAGGAGGCTTCCGGCAGGAGCAGGGATGTCGGGTCAGTCTCCCAGCAGGAATGGCTCGTGAAACCACCTGTACAGGTGGACCCCAACTTACAATAATTTCACCTTGCGATGTGAGTCACAGAACTAAACCCCATTGTAAGTAATATTCTACCTTCAGAGGGGAAGAATGAGGAGTAGGCCAACATTAATGCCATCTGGTTGGAGAGTGTCAAGGCAGAAAATAAGGTGTTGCTTCTCCAATTTACGGGTGGTCTTGGTTTGATAGTACTTGAGACCATGGACAGGCATATCAGGGCAGGAGTGGGGTGCAGAATTGAAGGTGGTGGGTGAGGTCCAGTACCAGGCAGATGAGATTGAAGTGAAGCAGGAGCTTGCTATGTGAGGCTGGGTTAACAGTGCTATGGGAGGGCTCAGTGATCAGGTGAAGCTGAAGTGAAGGGGCATTGTTTGCCAGGATGGGCTCTGATTGCTAGCCAGATGCAGCTGTGGTGTGAGTCTGCTGCCAGCCAAGGCTGGATTGCTTGCCTAGTAAGAGTAGGGTAAGGGTCATTCCAACTCACGTAATGTGCCATTTAGTATTTTAATGTCTATGCCCTTTACTTTGTTGGAATCACTACTTTTATTTACTTATTTACTAAGTTCCCAATCTCTCAAACTATTAAGACTCATTAAGGTTAGAGGATGTGGTTGGAGGGATGAATTAATTATAAAATAGATAAATTCTTTACTTAATATGGGGACAATTAAAATAAATGCTTTTATTTTTAAATAGGAATTATTTTGGAATATGAAAAAGGAGGGGAAACGAGGAGCAAATCCATTGATCTGCTTGACTTGACTCCAGTGTAAGTTTAATTGATTCAAGTCTTTCTTCCTCAACTAAATCTCTCAACATCTTAGTTTCTCCTTTGTCTTCATCTAATTTTGCAAATACAATGACATTATTTATCTCAAATAGTAAGAACATGCCTCACATTCCAGTGATAAAGAAGATTCTGTTAATTATCTGTTATTTTGTAATTCTAACTTATCCGACTACTTTAAAGTGTTTCAGAACTACAGGTCACTGTTCCTCCCCCACTCCCTTTCTTCACTGGACTAAAGAATTCCAGTCTCCCTTTTCACCCTCTTGATCGGCGTACCCTTTTATTTAAGCTAGAATCCTTTAATTTTTTTTTCCCAATATACCTTTTATAATATAAAAATTGTTCACAGTACTCCGAGAATGGTGTAACCACAATTCTATATCTTTAACATGTGTGCCTTTTAATTTAAATTAGCACCATTTGATGAATTTGCAGTGTTCAGGTATGAAATGTAGTTTGGTTGGTTATATACAGTACATATTTTGCCAAAATAGGCAGCATGGTTAGCGTAGCAGTTAGCTCAACGTTGTTACATCACCAGTGATTGGGACCTGCGCTGTCTGTAAGGAGTTTGCAAGTTCTACCAGTTTCTGCATATTCTGGGTCCTCCGGTTTCCTCCCACTCTTCAAAACTTACTGGGGCTTTTAGATCAATTGGATGTAATTGGGCAGCAAGGGCCTGTGGGTTGAAAGGGCCTGTTACTGTGCAGTACGTCTAAATTTAAAAAAAATAAAGTTATTTTAAAAAATCAAAGGTAGTAAAAAAATATGCATGGAATGCACTGAAATTTTCAGATATGTTCAGAATCCTTTTAGAATTTCAAGAATTAGCTTTCACTTGGTAGAATCTTTTATTTTTAACATTGATACTTCAATTAATTCTTTGGTTATCAGCTCTGCTGGATCTTCTGGCTGTGAAAGCTATTGAAGTTGATGCTTTTTTTCTTTCTGTGCACACAGTGCAGACACAGATGTTGTAGTTCATGAAATTCAAAGGATTGAGCCACTTGTCACTGCATCTCGCACAGAACAGGTGAAGCAACTGGTCAAAAGGCTCCAGGAAAAGCTCAGTCAACCGGATGATCACAAATTCTATCTTTTTAAGGTGAGGAGTTTTCCCTTTGTCAGTAAGCATTCTGCAGTGCCATAAATTAAGTTTACCTTTAGAACAAAGTTGATTTCGGGATTGTTGACATTGGTCTAATTCAGAGATGGAAGTTAATGCTTGTTCCCCTGATGCACACTATTAATATCAATGAATAAGCTAGTTATCTGAGTGTATTGAGACAATTAGGTAAGTGGGATCATTTTGTTTCACATGAGGAAATGCATACATTTTCTGTTCATATTTTGGTGCTGGTTGAGTTTCTAAATTACAGAAAATTTATTGGAGAATTTAGACAATCCTAGCATGGTCTAAAGATTTGGATGCTACAAGAAATTCAACAACCATGCAAATGTGGTCTGTTAATACATTTTTAAATGGCATATCTCATAACTTCTAGCTTCACATCGTTTGTTTACTTTCACTGACTTACCAAAAAAAATCTCTATCGGTCATCATGAACCAAATATGCATGAACTAATTCACAGTCATCACCATTCAGCCCTATTCTGAGTCTCACACATATAAATTTCACAGGTGCCACATTTTTCACAGCTGATACATTCTAACAGCTATTCAACCATGACAAGGACAACAAAAAATGTTGTTTGACTTTAATATACGACCTTCATATGTTCAAAAAATGGTATATAATCACACATACCATCATCAAACTAGTCAATGCAATGATATTTAGTGAACCAATTCTGGAGCTCTAAGCTTAAGTCAAGACTTTAAGTCCTATCTATTTTGTGTCTACTCATACATGCACATTAGGGGAATTCTACTACATCAACCTATTTTTTAAGGACTAATTCACTTAACTATTTTAGTCTCTTCTCTGAAGGGGATTTAGCTGTCAATAATTACTATTGCGTGTGGTGGGTTCCCCCTCCCAACCAAGGAAGAGATATTTCTATCTAGCAAAGCAGTTTAAACACAATTATTTTATTTTAAATGAAGCATATTATATTACAAGGAATAAACTCTAACAGAGATTATAATTTTGCAAAGGATTTCTAAAATTCAAGTGCAATTCTTACAAACTAGAGAAACATACCAACGAGTTCCAAACGAATTGTCCATTGCAGAACTGAGGCTGAGGAGTAATTTCCATGTCTTCATCTCTGTAACTTCAACTCTGCCATAACCTTTATCACTTTCTAATTTTTATACTTTTGCTTGTATTTGTTGTAATGATCTCGCCTAAATGGAATGTTTTGCTACTGCAGGTTTGTGGTATTGTTAGCCTTGATCAAGTGAAATGGCTGGATTATTGTAGTTTTAATCATTATTGTAGTATTCATATTGTTTCTCTTGTTTGTTCCAAGAAGTTGATAAAGGATATAATTGACGAAAAAAAAACTACTGAACAACAAGTATCTTCAACCTTGGACAATTTCAGTTCACATGAAGAAGTCAATACCTTACTTCCATCTTTCTCACTTCAATTCCTGAAGAATGCTTGCTTTAATTTGTGCCAGTGGCAGGAGAGAATGTCCAAAATGACAATATTGTCTTAATGTTCCTTTCTCCAGATTCTTGTTCCCTGGTCTTCTATTTTAAAAGTTAGAGCTTTTAAACTTTAATATTGTCGATGTAGCTTGTGGTCCTAAAAATAAATTTTTTAAACCAATTGATGCTGATAATTCCAAGGTAATTTTAAAGAATCTTATAATAAAGAAACACAAATTAAGAGGAAAATCTTCCTATTTAAAAAAAAAATTGAAGCAAGCATTAACCCTTCCATCAAAATGAAACGTGCAGCAAGCTGAACAATGCACTAGCTAATTTACAATTTTAATAGCCACTGTTCATGAAGATTGCCATAAATGTTTGGTAATATTTCTATTTGGTTTATACCTAGGTACTTCGGGCACATATATTGCCACTGACAAATGTTGCATTTAACAAGTCTGGCTCAAGGTAAGTGCCTGCTTTTTTTTTCTTTTAACCTTTGTGTTTGAGAAGTTGAATTGTTCTGACCGTATCATCAGTTTGAAAAGTTAGTGTCCATACTTCCAGGGAAGGTGTAAGAGGACACCTGGCAAGACGACAAATTTGGAGCCTTTACTAAACTTACAGGCAGATTTTTTTAAAATTTCCACTTGGCAATCAGTTTCCGTATAAATTGCCCTATGAATAATCATCCATTTCAATTACTTGAGTTATTATTTGAACAAATTCTGTCTATATTAAATGTTTGTTTGAAATCCTTTGAAGTCCCATGGCATCTTCATTTAGTATCTCAACCAAAAGACATCTTTGGAAAGACTCCCAATTATTAATAACATGGCATCCTTAACTGTGTAATCATGTCTTAAAATATGGATTAAGCCCTCAAAATCCTCAGTGGGAGGTGTTGCTATTTTGTAACTTTTAATATTGCAATCCATGTTGCAAGCAGTTGAAAGCTTTTTTTTTAAGTGAAGTGACTCATTCTGAATCAAGTAGGCACTAATTTTACAGTTGGAAGAAACCAGACTGGTCAAAACGCTGTATTGACTCTCAAATTCCACTATTAACAATACAACTTCATTATTTCTACATTTCCCAGAACTGGAGAACATTAGGAAACCAGAACAAATATTTAATGATTTCTGTGAACTGTTAGGTTGTAGCGTGATGCTGGAAATCAGAAAAAAAAATTGTTATCTGTCAGTCCACATTAACTTTAAATTGGGACAGTGGCTTTCTGCACTGGCTGATAATTTTTCTGGAAGTACTTTTAACTTGCAAATGGAATTCCATTACCTCATTAACTGAGACATTGTATTAAAAAATCCCAAGTATGTGCCATCTTGATAGATAATCTTGTGAGTGTTGCTTTTGCTACAGAAGTTTATAAAATTTAACTTTGTTAATTCTGTTTTTATCTTAATTTAGTTTTGAGTTATCATTAAACATTAGGGATTGAGGATAGGGGATTTCCAAAAAATACTTGAACCAAGACATTTTATATGAAAACAGGCAAAATATTTCTGTATATGTGTAATGCATGTTTCCTGTACCTCTAAAATTTATTTTGCTTTTATTTGGACAATTATATTTTGATGAAGCTAACTTTCTGTTTTGTACTTCTAAGATTTATCACAGGAAGCTATGATAGGACTTGTAAAGTATGGGATACCATCTCAGGAGAAGAGCTGCTCACTCTTGAGGGTCATAGAAATGTGGTGTATGCCATTGCATTCAACAATCCTTTTGGGTGAGATCAGTAATTTAGTGTTCATTAATAGATGTGCTTATAGCTCAGTAGTTAGAACACTGGTCTTGTGAAATCAGGGGTTACTAGTTTGTTCCTTGCTGGGGCCTCATTTATAATTTTCTCATCTGAGCTTTAAGTATTACAGTTTTGGGAAGTTTAAAAATAGGTTGCACTCCAAATATATTATGCACTTATCCAATCAATAATGTTAATTGTTTTACTTGTAAAATATGTTGAGATTATCGTACATTTAGTGTGAGGTTTAGCACTTTTTCAAACAATATCTCATATTATAAAATTTAAATATGCGTTAATATTTGTACATAACTGTGAGAAATATGTTAGTGCTTCAGTACAATTGCAGAGTCGCATTTGAACCAATAGTTGCATGATATAATTTTAAAGATTACAAGTGTCAATTCTTCCTATTTCCTCTTCATTATTTAAATGGATGATATCCCTATTTCCCAAGGAATCAGGTAAATTAGAGAACACTGTACCAATACAATTAAAATGAATGAGTACAACTATGTCAGACTTTTTATGCAAATTAATTTCCTTGGCTTGCCCAACCTTTATTGTGAAAAGATAGTAACTGAACAGCAGTTACTTAATCAGATAAAGAATCACTGGAGGAACTCAAAAGATCATACTGTATCATCAAGATTTTGGGTCTGAATCCAAAGATAAAATAGGAAAAATGACATTTATAAAAGGGGAAAAGAAGCTGAGTGAGGGGGCCAGAGAGTATAGAACAGAAGGAATGGAAGATGGAAAAACAGGTAGAGGGAGAAACCATCAGGAAAAGGTGGTGGAATGGGGTGGAAGAAAAGTTAGAGAGGGAGAGAGTAAAAAAAGTTAGCACTGGAGTCTGGAGTAGGTAAAGAAAAGATGGAAACTGTAGAAATAGATGGAGGAGGGAGTTACCGAAAATCAGAAAAATCAATATTCAAGCTATTTGGTTTAAGGCTGTCCAGGAGGGATATGATGCATTGTTCCTTAAGTTTATGTTTCTGCCACCCTGACAATGGATGAAGCCAAGGACAGACGTGTCATTGCAGAAATGGTTGGGGGAGTTTAAATGATTGCCAATAGGAATCACTTCAACTAACTTGAGCTTCAACTGAAAGCCCCTATAAGTGATGGCAATGCTCCTTTCATATAGAAATGAGCATCATGGGTTCCTCCCTATTCTCCACCATAACTTTGAAATGTGACAAGCCCCTGGCAAGTGATTTAAATTTCCAGGGCTTTAAGGCTTTTCAGCTCAAGTCACAGTGAAGAACTTTTCACAGAAGCTTAACTCGGATGAAAGTGTTGAAGTCACCATTAATGTGTGTACTTTATTTTTATTTAGAGACAAGATTGCAACTGGCTCATTTGATAAAGCCTGTAAATTATGGAACTCCGAAACAGGCAAATGTTATCATACGTTTCGTGGACACACTGCAGAGATTGTAAGTTAATTTACATGAGAGTTGCATTAACAACTGCAACATTTAAGACAGAATTGATATTTCAACTTCACATGCTAGGCCAGTTTCCTGGCCACATAAGTTCACAAATAGATCTGCTTTGTGATTTCAGAAAAGCTGTAATTTTACAGATTTTTATTAATTTATTATTGTATGTCTACATTTCTGTCTTCTTTATGTATTGCTTCTAATATGACATAATATTACTTCTTTCCTTTGGATTCCTGTGATTCCTTGTGAAAATCACAACTAGTGCTTTCAAGTAAATGTTCAGAGTGGATTCACACAAATACTGCAATATGTTAAATCACAAATTGATGAGAAAAAAAAACTGCATATGCTGGATATAATCAATACAGATTGGCAAGAACATCTCCTTCACAATCTCCAACAGTACTGGAGCACCCCAGGCCTGCGTTTTTAGCCCCCTGCTCTACTCACTTTACACCTACAACAGTGTGGCTCAGTACGACAAGACCACCATCTACAAATTTTGATGATACGATACCAAGATAGTGGGCTGTATATATCTTTTTTTAAAAAGGCAATGAGTCAGCATACAGAGGGAGATTGAAAGCTTGGCTGAATGGAGTCACTTTCTTGGAGGATTTTTCCTGCACCCAGCACATGAATGGCATCATGAAGAAAGCTCGTCCGTGCCTTGGCTTCCTGAGGAGCTTGCAGACATTTAGTTTGCAATTAGAAACCCCGAAAATTTTCTGAAGGTGTGTGGTGGAAAGTGTGCTGACTAGCTTCAGCATGGTCTGGTAAGGGGACACCAATATCCCTGAATGTAAAGCCCTCCAAAAGGTAGAGGACCCAGTGCAGAAGATCACAGAAAAAAATCTCTGCCCACCCCCGCCATCCAGAACGTCTACAGTGAACATTGCTGTTAATCATCAAGGAATCAAGGATCCATATCACTCTGCACGTGCTCTGTTCTTGCTGCTACCATTAGGAAAGAGCTATAGATTCAGGAACAGCTGCTACCCCTCCACCATCAGACTTCTCAACATCATACTTAATCAGGGACTTATTTAAAGACTCTTAGTTTTGAACTTTATTGATTTTCTTTATTCTCTGTATTGCACAGCCAGTTTGTTTACCTTCCTTATCTGTTTACAATTCTTTATTTATATCTATAGGCACATTGCTTACAATTTTTTTGCACTATCAAGAAGTGGTAATTTTGCTTCACCCACAGGAAAAATCACTTCAGGGTTGAATGTGATGTCATGTATGTAGCCTGATAGTAAATCTGAAATTTAATAAACTATATAAAAAATGGCAATAGTCAGCATAGAGAAGAGAGATTGAAAATTTGACTGAATGGTGCGTTAACAATAAGCTTGCACCAAGGAGCTGATTGTAGACCTGAGAAAGAGAAAACCAGAGGTCTATGATCTTGTGATAATTAGCACATCAGCAGTGGAGAGGATGAACAAATTTAAAATCCTGGTAGAGACTATCACAGAGGATCTTTCCTGGACCAAACATATTCAAGTCATTGTGAAGAAGCATGTGAGCACCTCTGCCTCCTCAAAAGTTTGCAGAGGTTTGGTATGACATTGTAAACTTTGGCAAATTTCTATAGATGTGCAGTAGAAAATGTGTTGACTGACTACATCACACCATGGCATGGGTGCACTAATACCTTTGAGTGGAAAGTCCTGCAAAAGATTGTAGACACAGCCAAGCACATTACAGGCAAAACTCTCCCTACCATTGAGGAAATCTATGTGGAACGGTGCTGTCGGAGAGCAGCAGCAATCTTCAAAGATCCACATCACCCAGGGCATGCTCTATTCTCACTGCTGATGTCAGGGAAGAGGTATGCATGCCATGTTCAGGAACAGCTGCTACCCTTCTCCATCAGACTCCTAAGCAGCAGACTCAATCAGAGACTCATTTAAGGACTCTAACCTTACACAATATTTGTTACTTAAAATTATATTTTTCTGTATTGTACAGTCTGTTTGTTTATATTTCTTTATGTATTTACATTTTATTTGTTTACATGTATATGTTGTGTATAGTTTATTTCTAACATTGCCAATAAGTGGTATTTCTGCGTCACCTGCAGATAAAAGAATCTCAGGGTTGTATGTGATGTCATATATGTACTTTGACAATAAATCTGAAATCTGATTTTTAATAAATTGAGATTAAAATGTGGGAATAACATTTATTATTTTCATTTATTAAAATAGCATTATATCCATTCTTGTGTATTGAAATGTTTTATCTCTTGCTTTTCTGTGAAAAATTAATGAAATGCATCCTGAAATGTTTTGCTCATGGTGTTTTGTACATGCATATATAAAACAGTATCCTAGCATATACTGCCATCTTCAGGTCCACACAATGTTATTACTCTGGTTTAGATGAAGCATAGCCCGAGTTGAAACAGTTTATTTCAAGCTATTTGATTGAAAATACATTTTTTCCTGGACTGAAACTTGATAATGACAATTTCTACATTAATTTGTGTTATTATGGACATTCTTGGCTTAAATGATGTTGGTCAGAAAATGTAACAATTTTGCCTACTTCCTTAAAAAATCGTATTTGTGTAAATCTATGAACAGTAATGTAATTGTCATACCTATCTTTGTACTCATTCTCTTGGTACCTAATTACCTACTGTGAACAGTCTTGGCACCTTTAACCAATGCTCTGAACTCCTTAGTCATCTGAATCTTTGTTGAACCATTTAGCGCCACAGGTGGATACCCTAAACCTCTGATTTTCTAGTTTGACCTAGTCCTTTCAGGTCACAAATCATCCCATTAAACCCTGATTCTCCAATGGCTGACCAAACTTACCCTGCCAAGGTCCCAGCCAGGCATCTGATGGTGAGGACACTGTGTATACCAGGCTTTCTGGCCCCTTCCTCAGACTGGAATAGTGCATTATTCCTCTAAGCATGTTCAATAGGAGATACTAAGCTGGGCCCTTGACTGAAACAGAAATAGGCATCTCACGTCCTGTCCTATTATGTAATTGTTATATTGTAACTCTTGCTTTGAACTTCTAGTACACCCAAATGGTGCACTAAATGACCATTGTCATGGTGTATCAAAAGCCTTTATAATTGTGGACCTGCTGGTGAAAGGGAGTTGCACTTTTCCATATTTGACACATTGATGATTATCAAATGGATACATGAAGTTAATCCAATGGATGTAGTATATTTGGACTTTAAGAAAGTTTTCAATAAGTCCCGTATAAGAGATTAGTGTACAACATTAGAGCACATGGGATTGGTGGATAAGAAACTAGTTGGCCAGTATATAAGCTCCTTATATACAGTATAATATTCAGTTATTGTAATCATTAAAATATTCTTTAGTAGTTATCTTCTATGAGAGTATTTGTTAAACATCTTATCCATACAAATTGAAAAAAAATAGTTTGACCACTTGAACTACGTAATTATACCATTTATTTTAGACGTACAGCATGGTAACAGGCCCTTTCGGCTGACAAGCCCATGACGCCCAAATTCACATACAATTTAGCTATACCCCCAGTACATTTTGAATGGTGGTAGAAAACTGGATCCCCTGTGGTTTGGGGTGGGGAGGGTGGGGTTATGGAAACCCATGCAAGCATGGGGAGAATGTACCAACTCCTTACAGACAGCATGGGAATTGAACGCTGGTCCCATTCATTAGTGCTGTAACAGCTTTGACCTAACTGCTACCCTAACTATGCCGCCCTAAAGAAGACATTTTTTTCCCTGATGATAAAATTCTTATTTTGTACTATGTACTGGTCTTGATGTTTAATGAGAGAAAAACCAAATGGAGTTAATTTGAATGCTCACTTCAAAAAGATTTCCCAATGAAGTGAGGAGTAGGTGAAGAATCCTACTGAAATATTATGCCTTAATTCTTCATCTCTTTAAAATAGTTATCTACACTAATTTGCAATTTATTTCATTGCAGCATCCTTTTGAGATCTCATTATGATTCCTTTTTGGAGCTTTTTCTCATAACAATGGAAAATCACACAATCAATTATAAAGTAAATGTACCTTCATGAATAAATAGATCATGTAAATCTCTTGTGTATATTTTCCTTCCATTAGATCATTGATTTTAATATGAAGTAGGATCCGTTGAGCCAGGGTAGCTTACAGAAGTTATTGATGTAGATTCTATTTGGGGGGGAAAAAAGCCTATTTTTTTCATACAGAATATAAAATGAAAATGCAGAGTTAAAAAGAATAAATAATATAACTCATTTATTTATAAATGTTTTACTTTTTGACTCCTATTTATCTAATTCTAGGTATGCTTATCATTTAATCCTCAAAGTTCCCTAGTTGCTACTGGTAGTATGGACACTACAGCAAAGCTCTGGGACATACAAACTGGGGAAGAATCTGTGACTCTTACAGTATGTATAGAATATATTCACTAACACTTCTTTTCAGTTTATGTACTGTACCTTCAAGTTATTTTGATCTCCTTGAAACAAACTTACATTTTGATACTGAAAAACAAATAAGCTATGGATGTGTGAAGCTTAAAATAAAATCTGAAATTGGTGGAAATATTCAGCAGGTTGAACTCCAACAGTAGAGCCCAGTGTTTTAGTGAACCACAATACCAGAGAAGTAGAGGATATTTTATACTAATTGAGGTTAAAAAGAAGTGATAAACAGAAAGTCATATTTAGAAGTTACACAGTATCGATAGGAAGTAAAAGGTAACCAATGTTTCAGACCAGAGCCCTTTGTCAGGCATCAGGAAAAGCAGGTAGACCTATAAATAAGAAGGTGGGGGAAGGAGGTAGGAAGGGGAAGTGGAAGAAGTGTAGGTTTTCGAGTATGGAGAATTAAATGTTCATCCATTGGATTATAGAATACACAGATGGAATATGACGAGCTATTCTACTGTTTGACCTCACTCTCTCAGTGCAGGAGACTGAGGACAGGATGGGAATTGGGAAATTAATTAAAATGGCTTCCAACTGGAAGTTCAAGATGGCCACCATGGACAGGAGGCAGGTGCTTAATAAAGCAGTTACCAAGTTTGCACTTGGTCTTGCTGGCGTAGAACATGCCATACCAAGAACATTGAATAGAATGGGTGAAGTTGCAGGAGGTGCATGTGAATCACCTTTAAGATGGAGAGGATTTTTTTTCTCTGAGGATCATGGGTCTTTACTGCTCATATTCTCAAAGGGCCCCAGATAGACTAGAAGGCAGAGTGAAGATAAGCCACTTTCTTGTTAAATGGTGGAAAAGTCTTGAGAGACAGAATGGCCTCCTCCTGTTCTTAAATCAAATGATTGTATGTATATCCATATGGTTTTGTTTGCTCTTCTTTCTCTTCCTTCAACTAAAACTTTTGAAGTGAACTAAACTTCGGAAGTTCAGGTTGGCCTTTTCTGATTAGTTTATTTCTTTCTTTCAGGGTCATTCAGCTGAAATCATCTCTTTGTCATTTAATACAACAGGAGATAAGATAATAACAGGCTCCTTTGACCATACAGTTTCTGTATGGGATGTGGGATCTGGCAGGTATGTAAGTTGTTTTGTGCTTCAATGTGTTATTTTTACTTTGGAAGATTCCAGCACAAATTTGAGATTTCTTAATTTATTTTATAATGCTTTGCATCTTTGTACAAATGATGTAGGGGAAATGGAGTTCACCACAGATGCTACATCACATTTATTTCTTTTTTGTTCACATTAAAAACTCATTATTTTAATCATTATATTCTTTTGGTTACATTCCTTTTAACATCATATACCTCGATACTTGAAACTTTGTCAAGTGGCTCTGGAAAAAATATAATGGACGCCTGGGGAAGATTCACAATATTATTGCTTAGAGAATAGGCTTAGTCAAGTGTAATATGGACTTTATAAATTCACACATCATTTACTGTGTTTTCTATATTTCAGCAATTACTAAACATAAAATCATTCCTAAGCCTATCATAACACCATGAAGGAATCTTTATAACTTGAAAGTTCTTTATTTCTTAACATGATATGAACTTTTCTCTAAAAGATTTGATCTGTGTGATGGGTCCCTTTTCTTGGATGTGTACAAGGATTTGCAGCAGTATTATTCCAATTTGCATAAGGTGCAAAGTATTGAGTGCAATAGAACAAGTTCTATATACAAAACCTCACACAATGACTGTTTTGTTCATAACCTGCCATTGAAGAGGGTGTTATGTGAAGTGAATCAATTCAGCAGTAGGTGGTTGAAAGTGTATTATTATAGATGGGAGTTGCAGGGAATAGAGACGATCACTGAGTGGAGAGAGATGCTAGTGGGTGGGCATCTGAGAAGATTGGGGAGAATTGGTTAGGGAGGATGCTCTGATTCAGATTTATTGTTGGAGTACATACATGACATTCACATACAAACCTGAGATTCCTTTTTCCTGTGGGCGCAGCAGAATTACCACTAATCGGTAGTGCAAAAGTAATCTGTACAAAGCATTAACATGTAAACAATCAAAAGAACTGTAAATAGATGATAATGCAAACAAACTGACTGTGCAATACAGAGAGAGCAAAGAAAATTATAAAGTGCACAAGTAAGAGTCCTTAAATTAGCCCCTGATAGTTTGTTGTTGAAGAGTTTGATGGTAGAGGGATAGCAGCTGTTCCTGAACCTGGTGGTGCAAATCTTGTGGTGCCTCTTCCTTTTTCCAGATGGCAGCAGCGAGAACAAAGTGTATGCTGGGTGGTGTGGGTCTTTGATGATTGTTGCTGCCCTCCAATGTCAGCATTCCTGTAGATGTACACAATAGTGGGGAGGGTTTTGTCTGTAATGTACTGGGCTGTACCTTTTGGAGGGGTTTACACTCAGGAGCTTTGGTTTTCCCATATCAGTCCATGATGCAGCTGGTCAGCACACTTTCCACCATGCATCTATAGATGTTTGCCAGGGTTTCTGATGTCATGCCAAATCTCTGCAAACTCCTGAGGAAGTAGAGGTACTGACATGCTTTTTTCATGATGCCGTTGGTACGTTGGGTCCAGGAAAGATCCTCTGAGAACCTAAATGTGCTCACCCTCTCCACCTCTGATCCCCCAATGATCACTGGTTTATATACCTCTGGCTTTACTTTCCTGAAGTCAACAATCAGCTCCTTAGTTTTGGTGACGTTCAGTGCAAGGTTGTTGTTGGTGCACCATTCAGTCATGTTTTCAATCTCCATCCTGTATGCTGATTCTTCCCCTTTCTTTATATGACCCACTAACTGAGCTACACCATCATCGGTGTAATGTGAGTATAGCAGGGGGCTAAGAACACAGCTCTATGGTGCTCCAGATCTGATGGAGATTGTGGAGGAGAAATTCTTACCAATCTTCACTGATTGTGGTCTGGAGGTGAGGAAATCTGTGATCCAATTTCACAGTGGCGTGTTAACTCCCAGGTCTTGAAGTTTGCTGATCAGTTTTGAGAGGATGATGGTGTTAAGTGGCAAACTGTAGTCAATAAAGAGCATCCTGATGTATGTTTCGTTGCTGCCCAGATGTTTTGGGGTTTGTGTAGGGCCAGTGAGATGGCATTCGCCCTAGACCTGTTGCTGCAATAGGCGAACTGGAATGGATCCATGTCACAGCTCAGCCTTTCAAAACACTTCATCACTGACTTAGGGTGTGAAAAAGAAGGATGGTAGTAGTGATCATGAAGCAGAAACTACGTGGACGGCTTGGCCTGGCTGATGAAGTCATGCTTCCTGTAAATATTGCTATAACAAACATCTGGTTAAACAGTACATGGGCCTTAGAAGTGTAGAAAGAATTTGCTAATATTATGAGTTTTCTGCATGCATCCAGAAATGAAAGTGTTAGAACGATGCATGAACTTTTGTATCTATTCTTTGCTCTCATGTCCAAATGTAAGGACAGTTGGAAATTAAACTTCTGTGTGCAAAATTTAAACAAATCATTTTTAATTTTGTGATCTATTAGGAGAATGCATACCTTGATTGGCCATCGAGGAGAAATCAGCAGTGCACTGTTTAATTGGGACTGTTCACTTATTGCAACTGGATCGATGGACAAAACTTGCACAGTGAGTTTGGGACTAAATTATGTCGGCACACTGTGTACTTTTTAACAGTCTTTGAATAATTGGAACTGCAGGCTTCAATAAGAATGAAGCTTCAGTATGAAGTAGTTCAGCATTGACATTATTGGTTGACTGGCCAGAAGGGAAAGAGTGGGAATAAAGAGGGCCTTTCTCTGGCTGGCTGCTGGTGACTAGTGGTATTCAACAGCGGTCAGAGTTGAGCCCATTACTTTTCATTAATTTAGATTATGAAATTGATGGGTTTGTGGCCATGTTTGTAGGTGGAGATACAAAGGTAGGTGGAGGGGTGAGTAGTGTTGAGGAATTTGTAGAGCGACTTGGACAGATTGTAAAAATTAGCAAAGACGTGGCAGATGGAATGCAGCATGGGAAGTGTATGGTTGTGGTAAACCACTGCTGTACTGTGATTGGCTACTGCTGGATGGACATGTCTCCCAAGACCGATCCTACCTATATAACCCCTTTGCATGCTCCCCATGATCAGTCGATGAGGTTGGTTGCTGCTCCTGTCCGTAGTCAATAAAAGCCTATCAGTTTCTTTTGTGGTCATTGATGGGGCATTCAATGGTCATGCACTTTGGTAGAATGAACAAAAGAATACCATTTTTTTTTAAATGGGGAGAAAATTCAGAAAGCAGACATCCTTGGGGACTTTGTGCAGGATTCCCTAAAAGTTAACTTGTAGCTTGAGTTAGTGGTAAGGAGGGCAGATTCAATGTAAGCGCTCATTTTGAGAGAACAAGAATATAAAAGCAAAGATTTTGTATTTCCCCTAGTCTCAGTTTTAAAATTAAACCAATAAAATGGAAGATGAACCTTTGTGATATATAATTTTAAGAGATATGACGAGATTAGAGCATTGCTAATGTTTCAATTTCTGGCTTCCATTGTCCAGTGAGGTTAAGAGTTTGTTTCTTGCTAGAATGGACCAAAGAAGTTGCAAACAGATAATTTACTAAAGGCATCGGTAGGAATATTCTTGCTATTCCCAGTTTAACAAGGAAATTAGCTGACAATTCCACAATTTATTTTAAACATTGTTGTACAAAAGCACCTTTGTGTTTTGTGGGTTGCACAGTTAATGGAGTGGTTATTGCAACATTGTTGCAGTGCCAGCAACGTGGGTTCGAATCCGGTGCTGTCTGTAAGGAGTTTGTCTATTCTCTCCAGGTCTGAGTGCATTTTCTCTGAGTGCTCCAGTTTCCTCCCATCCTTCAAAATGCACTGACAGTGGAGGTCAATTGGGCAGCATGGGCTTATGGGCCAAAAGGGACTGTTACCATGCTGTAGGTTGAACGTTAATGCATCTATTTCCTGATGACACCCAGTTCTACCTCACTGCCATCAATTGTGGGCTCTTCTTCATATTTGAAACACTGCTGTCCTACACCGACTAGTGAATAAGCACACATTTCTTCCTAATAAATACTTGATTTTTGATTCTCAAAGCAATTAGATTGATTTGTCATAACTCTTTCTTACTTGGGCTTGGTGATTAAACAACTACTTGATTCCTTTGTATTTTCCATTACTTGTGACTTTATATACATATTTTATTCATTCCCAAGACTATTTGCACCCACCTCCATAATATTGACTGTTTTGTTATTTGGCTATTCTCCCAACACTGTAAACTTAAGTTCATTTAAATTTTTACAGCTTTTGTCTTTATTAGGTTTTTAACCCTATGATCTCTGGTAGATTCCTGGTGTAACATTTCTTTCCCATGGCTTTTTGTTCTCTTTCAAATGAGAAATCTTTAAAGATGACTTGTGTATATTGATTATTTTCCAGATGTGGGACGCAAATAGTGGGAAGTGCGTGGCAACTTTGTCTGGGCATGAAGATGAAGTACTTGATGTTTGTTTTGATTACACAGGGCAACTTATAGCAACTGCATCAGCCGATGGTAAGTATAATAGCAGCTGAGTCCATAAAAAGGACCATATATTTCAATATGCCATTTTTATTCTTGGTGCATGTCATATAAACCACAGATGCTGGAAATATGAAAAAAAACCTCAGAAACACTCAGCAGGTCAGGCATTAGCAACGTAAAGAAAACATTAATATTTCTCGTCCAGGATGATGAAGAGTTCTGGATCTGAAATGTTAATTGTTTCTCTTTTTATTGATGTAGCTTTATACAGGATTTTCTGTTTTTAATTTGTTTCTATGCAAATAATATGAAGAGTAATAAATATACAATACAGACAGCCCATGAACTACTAACCATCAATGCATTTTAATTTTCATTTAAATTATATCACTTAATATTCCATAAGATTGATTTGATAATTCAAACTTTAATTACTCTGTTAACAAGGTAAATAATTATCAAAATATTTCAGTTCAAGAAGTGGAACGTAGCTTGGTGAATTTAATTATTACATGACATAAGCTATATTTCTTTCTTTCTGAGACCACCAAATCAGAATTTGCAAAATAATTAAATGACCTTTGAATTGAAAACATTTTGAAAGAATTTGATTGGCATAAAGAGCTTTTGTATGTCTCCAGATTGGGATAGCACTACATAAATGCTAATCCATTTACACTATCCATTTACAAGGTAATAATTAGACCATAAGACATGATTTAGGAGCAGAATTAGGCCAGAGTTAAGTCAGCTCCACCATTCAAATCATGGGTGATGTATTTTTCCTTTCAATCCCATTCTCCTGCCTTTTGCCCAAAAAATTTGACACCCTTACTAATCAAGAACCTATCACCTTATGTTTTAAATATACCCAAATTTGGCTTCCACAGCTATCTGGAGCAACAAATTCCATGGATTCACCAACCTCTGGCTGAAGAAACTTCTTCTCATCTCCATTCTAAAGGGGTGTTCTTTTATTCTATATTCTCTGGTTCAAGACACCCACCAATGAAAATATCTTTTCCATATCCATGCTATCCAGCCCTTTCAATATTTGATATGTTTCAATGAGATACCTCCTCATCCTTCTAAACTCCAGTGAGCACAGACCCAGAGCCATCAAATGCTCCTCACACAGTGATCCTCTCATCCCTGGATCATTCTTATAAACCTCCTATGAACCCTCTCTAATGCCAGCGTATCCTCCCTTTTATATCGGCCTGCATACTGCTCCACAATACTCCAAATGTGGTATGACCAATACATTATAAAGCCTTAGCATTACAAGTGTCCTCTTGAAATGAACACTTACATTGCATTTGCCTTCCTTACTATGAACTCAACCTGCAAATTAGCCTTTCCGGAATCCTGCTCTTGGACCCTCAGTCCCTTTGGATCTCCACTTTCTGAATTTTATCTCCATTTAGAAATTAGTCTATGCTTTTATAATTTCCACCACAGTGCGTGACCAAACGCTGTATTCCATCTACCATTTCTTCACCTTTTCTACCAACTGATCCAATTCCTTTTGCAGAATTCCTGCTTCCTCAACGCTACCCACTCTTCCACCTACTTTTTTATCATCTACAAACTGGGCCACAAAGCCAAGAATTTCATCATCTGCAACATGAAAAATAGCAGACCCTGTGGAACCCCACTAGTGATCAGCAGCCAGCCAGAAAAGGCACCCTTTATTCTACATTTTCCCTTCTGCCAGTCAGCCAGTCTTCTATCCATGCTTGTACTTTTCACATAATACCACGGAATCCTATTTTATTTAGTATTACCTAGTTTCCATTTCTTGACTGAAGCAAACATCAGGAAACTTTCCATCTGTTATGATTGTATCAAGTTGTAACTATTGGAAGAATTCATGTCTTTATTACCCTTGTACTAATAGTACAATGCTGAATGTACTCATTATTATTTTGAAGGTACTGCAAGAGTTTACAGTGCATCCAGCCGCAAGTGTATGATGAAGCTAGAGGGTCATGAAGGAGAAATTTCTAAGGTAGGTTTTGAAAATAATTACCAGAGGATGGTTATATTAGATGTCAAACTAAACTATTTAATTGAAGTTGGGCTCAAATCAAGCATAAATTCGGCAGACCTCTTAATATGAGCCCTAGTCTATGAGTAAGACTATGACTGCTCCTTTGTGGCATTTCTGCAATGGACTTTGATTCAGTATTACATTGGCACTGCTGCAATGGCAGCACTGCTGATGGTGTGCCCCTGGGGAGCAGAGACACATGGTTTTACCACCCAGTCCTACTACTGATGGCTCTGTACAAGCTTTAAGCTGCCTGTTAAAGGAGCAGATGGAATTTTAAAATTCTGTGCCAAAGGTGGCGGCACCTGGGCTGGAAGCAGGCTTGTGGGGTTGCAGACTCTGGGGAAGTAGTACCAGAAAATCGGGAACAATCTCCGTTTGAGATGGAGCAGAGGAGATGACCCTATAGGGAAAGTGACTATGGCCGTGAACCATCGAGGGGCTCAATAGCTGAAGAACACACAGGTGACAGTGGCAGGCTGTTGGCGACTCGAGGTGAGGAACACATACATGCTGCGGGCTGCTGGGGACGCAGTCAAGGACTCACACTAGGGCAATGGACAGCTGGAAACTGGCTGAAGGACTAGCAGATATCAAGACCAGGATGCAAGACGGTGCCAAGGGTGAGAACGGCTCCCAAGGGGTCTCAGGCACTGAAGAATTCCTGATCATGTTTGCATCTGGAGCTCAGGTTGGTAATGGTTTGGATTGGTCTGTGGGGCTGCAGAGACTGGGAGGGCTGGAGGCAAATCCACAGACACTCAAAGACTCTGAAGGGACTCTCCTTTGCTTCTCTTTCTCTGACTGTAAGGAGTGCTGGGCAATTTCTGCTGATGTCCAATCTTTGTCTCCCTTTTGGCAAACTAAATGCAATTTCATGTAATATTACATCTGTTTTATTACATGACAATAAGAAAGAAAAAAGAGTCTCCCTATCTCATCTCTTTCATGTGTTGGTATTTCCTGTACATACAGAACTTTTTCTTTGAATTTCCTCCGTGTTCATATTTATCTTAATCTATTTCTCACACTTCCCATTCTCTTTTTTGCAATCTCTATGCTCATCTTGGGGTTAAAGACTTTCACAGATATCTCAACCATACTCCCTCTCACCTTGCTGTCTTCTAGCTTCTCCATCTCCCACTTCAACTCTGTTGATAAGACTCTCCACAGCAATGTCATGAAGCTGTCTTCTTTGTTCCTTAATCATAACATACTCTCTCAGATTTCAGATTTATTGTCAGAGTATATTCATAACATCACATACAACCCTGAAATTCCTTTTTCCTGCAGGTGCGGCAGAATTGCCCCTTATTGATAGTACAAAAATAAACTGTACACTGCATTAACATGCAAACAAATAAAAGAACTGCAAACAGATAACGAATGTAAACAAACTGACTGTGCAATACAGAAAGAACAAAGAAAATCAATCTCCATTTCCCATATATCTGTCCTCATTCCCTTCCTTCCCAAGGTTCCCTTTGTCCTTGCCTTTCACCACCAGTTTCCACATCTGATGGACCATCCTCCATAATTTCTGTTACCTTCATTTGGATTCCTGCCAGCAGATACATCTTTATCTTTATTCCATTCACACTATTTAGAAGAGACCATTCCCTTTGTAACTGCCCAGTTCACTCTTGAGTCTCTTTCAACTAGTCCCTATCTCACAGTACTTCATTTTGCAACCCCATGAGTTGCAACACAAACCTATTTATCTCTTCCCTTCTCACTTTTCAGGGACCTAAACTGTCTTTACAGTGAAGAAATATTCACTTGCTTTTCTTCCAACTTCATTTAATACATCCAATGCATACAAAGTGGTGTCCTCTGTACTGGAGTAATCAAATACAGATTTAGTGACTGCTCTGCAAAATGACTGTTCAGTCAGCAGGAGCTTCTAGTTGCCAGTCCATTTAATTCTGATCTCTCTGCCTTTGGCCTCCATCTTTGCTTCAGTCAAGCCAATAAAAGCCAAGGAACATGTATGTATATTTAGCTGTCTGGACATGCCCCTTTGGCTGACTGGTCCTCTCACAGACTCCTGAATAAAGGTGACCGTCCCACAGCTTCCTCCTCAGTTCAGGACAGTTGACCAGCATGAATGTGCCTTTGTGAATAAAAGCCTATCAGTTTTGCATAACTTCCAGTCATTTGGAGTAATTGATGGTGCGTCAATTTTATTAACAATAAATTTTGATAATGGAGCAGATCCTAAAACCAGCGAAGTTGGAAATCAACCCACAATCGCCAGAAGCCTCCAATGACTTGGAACTCTGGCTGCATTGCTTCAAAGCGTTTCTGCAGGAATCATCTACTATCATTCAATCAGAGAATGACAAACTGCAGGTACTACATTCCCAGATCGGGCCTCTGGTATATTCAATAACCATGGACGCCGAGTCGTACCCAGAGGCAATGAACGTCCTGAAGGGCCAGTACTTTAAGAAAATAAGGTCTACACGAGAGACCTCCTGGCCACTCTATAACAGTGACCCAGGGAATCGAGTGCTGAGTATCTGGGTCCTGTGAGCTCTCTGATTGGCCTGCAACTGCAAGGCCATGACAGCCACGGTGAACACTGAGGACCTGACCAAGGATGCTTATGTCACAGGCATTGGGTCCAACTACATCCGGCAGAGACTGGTGGAGCAAGGTGAGCTCAACTTGCGAAAGGCAGTTGAACTGGAAGGCATGCTAGATTATATGGAAGCCTACTTGGCCAAGAACGCAGCGGCCTTGTGGTTGCCATGGCTGCTGTCATCTTGGGAGGGCTGTGTCCCACCAGCAACCCGACCACGGCCATTGTACTCCACAAGCACTCGAAGTGCTACTTCTGCAGCCTGAATAAGCACTCGAGGAAATTCTGCCTGGCGAAATATATGGTTTGCTCTAACTGTGGGAAGAAAGGACATTATGCAAAAATATGCAAGTCCAAGTCACCTTAACCCAGCAGTGCTGCACGCGGGCTGTGGGCATTGCCATCTTGGACACAGCCATCTTTTAAATCCAGCAGTGCCGTGTACGAGCCTTGGGGGCCACCATTTTGGACATCGCTTTCTTTGGACCGAACACTCTACCGGATCTACGGACAGTGATCTAATACTGGCCTCTATCACACTGGATCAAGGTAGTCCACACCCATTCACCAGATTGATGATGGTAAACACCCATGAAATAAGCTCCCTGTTCAATAATGGGAGCATGGAGAGCTTCATCCACCATGACAAGATGCAGCATTACTCCCTTACAGTAAAGCCAGTAAGCCACAATGTCTCCTTGGCCTCAAATTCCCATATGGCTGATGTTTGTGGCTACTGAATTGTATAGTGACTCAAATTGTGCAGGGCACAGAGTACAAAGACTTTAAACTCCTGGTGATGTCACAGCTCTGCACTAGTGTGCTACTGGGGCTGGACTTTCAATGCCACCTTAAAGTTTGACAATGGAATACAATGGGCTCCATTCCACCCTCATTGTCTGTAACCAGCAGTTTTTAAACCATCCACTGCGCTCCACCAGCAAACTCCCCCCCCACCCCCCGGCCTCTTCCCCCACTATTTGCAGCCAGAAACCCGAAGATTGCCCACTGTGCGTGACCTGTGGATTCTCTACTCAAGATCACTCTTGTTCATTAACTTCACCCATGACTGTAAACCTGTTGCCACCAAAAGTAGGCAGGGACAGGGTCTTTATTTGGTTGGAGGTGCAGCAGCTACTCAATGAGGGGATCATTGAAGCCAGCACCAACCCCTGGAGAGCCCAAGTGGTGTGGTGATGAATGGGGAGTAAAACAGAATGGTTATTGACTACAATCAGATCATTAACAGAAATACTCAGCTGGACGTGTACCTCTTCCATGCATATCTGATACAGTAAACCAAATCACTCAATATCGGATATTCTCCACTATTGATCTAAAGTCAGCTTACCACCAGCTCCCTATCTGCCCGGAGGACCACCAATATATTGGTTTTGAGGCAGATGGCCACCTCTACCATTTCCTGAGAGTTCCCTTCAACATCACCAACAGGGTCTTGGTTTTCCAGTAGGAGATGGACCAAATGGTAGACCAGTATGAGCTGCAGGCCACATTCCTGTATCTGGACAATGTCACCAATTGCGGCCATGACCTGCCAGATCATGATGCCCAACTCGAAAAATTCCTCCAGGCTGCCCAGTTTCTTAACCTTGCATACAATAAAGCTAAATGTGTATTTCGCTTAACCCACCTTGATATCCCTGACTGTGTCGTGGAGAACAGAATCATTGGTCCCCGACCCCGATTGCATGCACCCAGTTTTGGAACTCCCCCTTCCCTGCAACCTCAAAGCCCTGAAAAGGTGCCTGGTCATCTTTTCCTTGTATGTCCAGAGGGTCCCAATTATGTGAAGTCCCGCCCCCTCATTAAATTCACCTTTGCTCTGCCATCAGAGTCCTGGGTGGCCTTCAGCTGCATTAAGTTGGATGTTGCCAAGGAGAGTGATGTATCTGACTTTGTTCTAGCTGCTAACATTAACCAGACGGGCAGACATAGAAATAATGAAAATGGGTGTAGAAGTAGGCCATTTGGCCCTTCAAGCCTACACTGCCATTCATTATGATCATGGCTGATCAATAACTAGTTCCTGCCTTCTCCCCATACCCTCTAATCCCCTTGGCCACAAGGGCCAAATCTAACCTACACTTAAATATTGACAGGGAACTGGCCTCAACTACTTCCTGTGGCAAAGAATTCTACACATTTACCACTCTCTGAGAGAAGACATTTTTCTTCATCTCAGTCCTAAAAAAATTCCCCCTTATCCTTAAACTATGGCCCCTGGTTCTGGTTTTTCCCAGCATTGGAAACAACCTTCCTGCGTCTAGTCTGTCTAAACCCTTAAGAATTTTATGTTTCTATAAGATTTCTCCCTCCATCTTCTAAATTCCAGAGGATACAAGCCTAGTCTATCCAACCTTTCTTCATATGCTAATCCCTCGATTCCCGATATCAGCCTAGTGAACCTTCTCTGCACCCCCTCCAAGGCAAGGATGTCCTTCCTCAGATAAGGCGACCAAAACTGCACACAATACTCCAGGTGTGGTCTCACTAAGGCCCTGCACAGCTGCAGCAGGATCTCCCTACTCCTGGACTCAATTTCTCTCGCTATGAATGCCAACATACCATTCACCTTTCTCATCACCTGCTGCACCTGCATGCCCACTTTCAACGACTGATGTACAGCAACATCCAAGTCTTGCAGCATCTCCCCTTTTCCTAAACAGATACCATTTAAATAATAATCCTCTTTCCTGTTCTTGCCTCCAAAGTGGATAACCTCACATTTATCCACATTATACTGCATCTGCCAAGTCCTGGCCCCACTCACCTAACTTGTCCAAATCACCCTGCACTCTCCTAGCATCCTCCACACAGCTAACCCTGCCACCCAACTTCGTATCATCTGCAAATTTTGAGATACTGCTATCTATTCCCGCATCTAAGTCATTGATATATATCGTAAACAACTGCAGCCCCAGCACTGAGTCCTGCGGTACCCCACTGGTCATTGGCTGCCATTCTGAAAAGAACCCATTTATTTCTACTCTTCCTGTCCCTCAACCAATTCTCTATCCACCTTAATACCATACCTCTTATTACCGTACTCTAAGTTTATACACTAGTCTTCTGTGCAGAACCTTATCAAACGCCTTATTAAAGTCCAGATATACCACATCCACTGGTTCTCCCCTATCCACTCTACTGGTTACATCCTCAAAAAACTCTTATTAGATTCATCAGACATGATTTCCTCTTCACAAAACCATGCTGACTCTGAGTGATGATACCACTACTTTCCAAATGTACTGAAATTGCATCTTTAATAACCAATTCTAGCACCTTCCTTACTTCTGATGTCACGTTAACTTGTCTGTAGTTTCCAGATTATTTTTTTCTCCCCCTCTCTCTCCCTTCTTAAAGAGTGGGGTTACGTTGGCCACCCTCCACTCCTCAGGTACTAATCCAGTATCCAAAGGGGTTTGAAACCTTATCACCAACACATCCACTATTTCCTGGGCTACTTCCTTCAGCACTCTCTGATGCAGACTATCCAGCCCCGGGGATTTATCCACCTTTAATCCCTGCAATTTAACTAATATAACTTCTCAACTTACAATTATTTCCTTTAATCCCTCCATCACAATAGATCCCCGATCCTCAATAATTTCCTGTAGATTAGTTATGTCTTGCTTGATGAAGACAGAACTAAAATAGTCATTCAAACAGTCTGCCATACCCTTGTTCCCCATGATCAACTCACCTGTTTCTGTCCACAATGGACACACCTTTGTCTTAACTAACCTCTTTCTCTTAATGTATCTGTAAAAATTTTTACAGTCATTTTTTATGTTCCCTGCCAGCTTCCTCTCATAATCCCTTTTACTTTTCCTAATTAATCCTTTTGTCCTCCTCTGTAGAACTCTGAATTTCTCTCAATCATCAAGGATATTATTCTTTCTGGCTAACTTGTAAGCTCCTTCTTTGGATTTGACACTCTCTCGGATCTCCCTTGTTAACCACGGATGCGCTACCCTCCTCGATTTATTCTTCGTACAAACTGGGATGTACATTTTCTGCACTTGCTCCAAGCTCTCCTTAAATGATTGCCATTGCATTTCTACTATTAGTCCTTTAAGTACCATTTGCCAATCTATTTTAGCCAATTCACATCTCATACTATCAAAGTTACTCCTCTTCAAGTTCAAACCCTTTGTATCCATATCAACTCCGTAGCTTTTCTTTTCCCGCACCCTCCATGGCCCCAAAATTCGACACTCCTCTGTCGAGAAGGAGGCCCAAGCCATTGTTGAGGTGGTATGGCACTAGAGGCACTACCTCGCCATCAAATGATTTACTTTGCTGATTGACCAATGTGCATTTGCTTTCATGTTCAACAATCAGCAGCGAGGTAAAATTAAAAACGACAAGATATTGAAGTGGAGAATTGAATTTTCCACCTACAATTATAATGTACCGGCCCGGGAAACTCAATGAGCACCCAGATGCTCTATCTGCAGAACATGTGCCAGCACACAACTAGATCAATTGCAAGGCCTCCACAATAACTTCTGCCACCCTGGGGTCACTAGGTTCTTTCACTTTATCAAAGCCTGCAATCTGCCTTACTCCAATGAGGCGATCAAGACTATGAACAGAAACTGCCAAGTCTGTACGGAGTGCAAACTTCTATCGACCAGACAGAGCACATCTGATAAAGGAAACCTGCCCCTTTGAACGCCTGAACATTGATTTCAAAGGACCCTCCCTTCCTCTGATTGTAACGTGTATTTCCTCAACATCATTGATGAGTATTCATTTTTCCCATTAACCATCCCCTGCTCGGACATGACCACTGCCACATTTATCAAGGCCCTACGCAATCTCTTCACCCTATTTGGGTACCCCTGCTATATCTTTAACAATCGAGGATTCTCCTTAATGAGTGATCAGCTGCATCGGTACCTGCTGGCCTGATGTATCGCCACGAGCAGGACCACCAGCTATAACCCCTGAGGGAATGGGCAGGTGGAAAGGGAGAATGGTACTGTCTGGAAAACCACCCTCCTAGCCCTGCAGTCTAGAGGCTTTCCAGTTTCCCACTGGCAAGGTGCCCTCCCGGAGGAGCTCCACTCAATCAGATGGCTCCTATGTACAATGCCACTCCACATGAAAGAATGTTTTCCTTCTCTCGGAAGTACACTTTAGGGACCACGCTGCCGGCAGGGTTGATGTCCCCAGGGCTGGTCATACTCTGGAAGCATGTGAGGATCAATAAGTCTGACCCGCTGGTCGAAAGAATCCATCTCTTCCACACCAACCTCCAATATGCCTATGTGGTGTACCCCAGTGGGCATGAGGACATGGTCTATGTTAGGGACCCGGTGCCCTCAGGAGTTCCCGAGACTATTACCAATCACCCCGCACCCTCCTTCACCTATTGTTACCCATGATTCACCAGGGCCATGGCGTGTCACCCCAGCCCCAGCAGATGGCATGCCAGACGTTGCCACACGTCCACCTAGCCGACGTTGATGACTACATACAGGCATTCCAGACTGTCCAGGACTCAACAGCTGCACCGCCGCCGTAGCTGGTACTATGACAGTTGCAGCGGTAGACCAGACCATCTGAAAGACTAATTTGTAATAACACCTAATTCACTTCATGCTGCCGGACTCTTTCTAAAACGGGGTGAATGTGATAAAGCATTATATGTATATTTATCTGTCTGTACATACCCCCTTGGCTGACTCTACATGTGACTCCTCCCACAGACTCCTGAATAAAGGAGACTGTCCCACAGCCCCCTCCCCAGTTCAGGACAGTCAACCAGCATGGATGTGACTCCATTCTATTGTTAATAAAAGCCTATCAGTTTTACACAACTTCTAGTCTTCTTGATGGTGCATCACATGTAATATTTGTCAGGGCACATTGCAGTTTTGTGACTTAACATTTGAATTTAAAAGTTTCAAGTAATCACCTACCCTTTCCTCTTTGTTCATAGAGTTGTCTGCATATTTTCACTTCATTTTGTTTCTCTTTTATTTTCTTGTCTCTTACTGCCTGATATTTAATAATTTTTCTCTCAGCATCTGCACCCTATATGTATTCTTCCACCTCTTCTCCTCCAACTAATTTAAAGCAACTTATTTTCTTATTTTTACAGCTCTGAAGGCTCATTGACCAGAAACACCAACTCTGTTTCTTCTCCCCATTGGTGCTAAGCATTTTAAAATTCCAGCATCTGTAGTTATGCTTTTCTCAAAGTAAATATTGGACCATGTACAATCTGGTAAAAATTCACCAATTTTGCATTCCTGTTTGAGGAAACTGACCTTCTGATTCAGAAGGGCATCTTCAATAAGTGAAAGAAGCTCCTGCCAATGTGACTTTTGGCCGCTTCTGGGCATAACTTGGTATACTGCAAAATTGCAAGGTTCGATGCGAATTCCGAGCAAAATGGATGGTTTCAGTCACAGAGTCTCATCATATTTTGGCTGGGAAGAACAGCAGCAGTTTCATTGGAGTACTAATCAATACTGTCTGCAGTTTCTTCTCGGAGATCATAACAAAATTATTTACTAACCAGCAGCAGCGAGTTGAATTAATAGTGGGAGAGAACACATTACAAAATAGGATGACAAAATTATGGTTGCAGGAAGTTTCTGCTACATGATTAACATTTTTATCATTTCTTTTTTGTACTTGCGGTGGTGCAAATGTCAGTGTGATGAGTTAGTGGTATGTGAAGGAGTTAAAATAAATGTCTTTAGTATGAGGTGATAAAGTGCATGTCATTAAATATGTTATTTTCAAAATGACCATTTCATGTTCTGTGTTATTAATATTTTATACAATTGTCAAGCTATATGACCTTGAAAAATTAAAATTAATAATTAAGACCAAGTAAACCTTACAGAACTCATGAGATAAAGTGGGTTCGGCAACTCTTTCCACAAAGCAAGAGTTCTATGCTTTAAATTATTCTCTCTTAAATGTTCACAGTAGAATATTTGCCTATCTCCGAGAGTAAACTTTCCTCTGTTAACATTCAGGCATAGATAATTGTCTTTGTGCATAGCAAAAATGTAATGGTGAAAATAATTAATTGCCGATTCACTGGGGACTTTAGTTTCTCCCTAAATGATTTTTATGCATGGTCCTTTTTAGCTGTACAATAAGATGAAGTTTATATTTCTCATGAAACTGAGTTATCATTAGACTTTAATGCATTTCATTTTCCCTTAAATTAACATTTCTGTAATTTAAAGTGAACAAAAGGAGGAGGTCGATTGAAATGATAAGGTTACCTATTACTTTTAACAGAGTATACAGGAGCTTCTTTATCAAAGAGTAAAGGTAATTCTGATTAAGTCCTTCATCTATGGTTGAACAAAGCATGACATTTTGTACATCATATTTAGGGCAAATCCAGTCTGCGTTTTAACCATAAGTTGCATTGCTATTTTACAGTCCTTGAGGCTTTGAGCAAATCAATTTATTTGAATGCAGCATTCTAATGTTTCAATATATTTGTCAGATTTGCTTCAATCCTCAGGGCAGTCGTATTCTTACAGGAAGTTCTGATAAGACTGCCAGGCTTTGGGATCCTCGCACAGGCCAATGCCTTCAGGTGCTAGAAGGTCACACTGATGAAATTTTCTCGTGTGCTTTTAACTATGAAGGAAATACCGTTATTACAGGTACTGTAATTAAATGGATCGTGGATCGTATTAATCCAAATATTTTACTACATGACAGGATGATAGAAGCAGCTCAATAATGCCTTTCAAAAGATTGTTCCACCCCCTAAAATGACAGAATGAGAAGAAGACGAAATGAACTGACCCAGTGTGTAAAAGTAGATGACACAATTTTCTTGTTTGTTTTCATTGTGTGATGACATTGTTTCATGGGTTTAATGTATCGTATAAACGTTGAGTGGGTGGGGAGGGGGGTGGGAAGGAGGGAGGGAAGGGAGGGGGGAAAAGGGGAGAAAATGACACTGTGTATATTCAAGAGGGAAATGTTTGTGTGTATTTTGATCAATATGGTTCATAGTGTGAAAAATAAAAATATTTTTTTAAAAAAAGAGAAAGATGGGGTTTGCTGAAATAAAAGCTAAGATATGGAACAAAATGGATTGCACTTTCAAGTATTGGAGGCCAAATGAGCACCTTTGATGTATAATCCTATTATTGTTTGGGTTTTTTTTAAATCCTTTTTCTTCACACCATGTACCTGTAACAGCAATATTCTTTCCTAATTAGCAGCATTGTGTGGGGCAGCTCAGTGTATACAAGTCTTTATTGGACAACCAGGTGTAAATTTTTAAATTTGTTTTAGAAGACATCCAGCATGATTGCAGGCCATTTCAGCCCATAAGCCCATGCCACCCAATTACACCCAACTGACCAACACCCCCTGGTATGTTTTGAACAGAGGGAGGAAACCAGAACACCTGCAGGTAACCCACATAGACACGGGGACAATATACAAACTCCTTACAGACAGCACGGGATTCAAACCCTGGTCCCAATTGCTGGCGGTGTAATAGCATTGCGCTAACCATTATGCTAATGGCGCTGCTCATTAATTAGATCAGTGTTTGAATGGTTAATCCTTTAGATGAGCCACTTGTAACCATGTTTAATTATAGTCTTCCACATCTCCTTCATTTATATTTATAGAAATGTGGCTCATTGGTGAAACTTTAGTTATTACTATTCTTGACTGATGTGTCAATTGATCTACCCCCCCCCAAATTTGTGAAGTGAATATTTTCTCAATGTTCAGTAAAGCATATTCTATCTGCACATGAGGTTATTACAGGAAGCTCAGATTACATCACTTGGAAAAGTGTAACATGTCCATTATTATGTATGATATTTTTGAACTCTGGCTTACCCGTAGTACAAAAAAATTTGTTTTTTTTAAATTAAAATAGGAAGCAAGGATAACACTTGTAGGATATGGCGCTGAATGAAGAGGAGTTATTAAACTCAACAAACTCCAGAGTAAGTTCCAATCTACAGTATTTCCCATATTCCACATCTTATAGAAAAATGTGAAGAATTGTCAGTAGCGTATTCAATTCAGTCTTGAGCAACTCCAAATTTCATTGTCAACTGTTGACAAATGAGACAGCTCTCGTCATCAATGGAAATGATATGCTATACTGACTGGAACAGTATCACTGATAGAACAATACTTTAAATACAAGATTTTTAATAAGAGATTAAACCTTAACATGGTCAATGATAGAGCACTGCCAAGTTTTAACTCTTCCAATGCTTTCAAATATTCAAAAGTATACTTGATTGCAGTTGATTTTTGTGATTTGTTGCATTGAATGCTTTTATATAGCATAATTATTCTGATGTTGGACTATCTAAACCTTGGTTTGTATCCAAATAAATATTTGACCTGTGTATCAAGAATTCCTTCATTTCTCTCTTGCATGCTTGATGAAATTAAATGCAAATTCGAAAGCAGTTACCTTAATAAAGGCTTATTTCTTATGAATATGCATTCCAGCTGAAACCTTGCTTGCCAACAGTGCAAATTAAGAAGTTTAGACTCTGCCCCATAGTATTTTTCTGCCGTAACATACAAAGAGTCTCAAGTGATTTCCCGAAGTGGTTAGGATTGCATGTTTGAAGACCAGTCTTCTGAACTGCATTCAAAAGAGACAGTTTGATGTGCCAAAGTGGAAAATAAATTTTACGGGCCCTTCTCACACACAGGATGGGTCATTGTAACGAATGGTCTTGGTCCTTTGGTTTCTGATGGCCAAGGCCCTGTTGTGCTTGAAGCTCCCTTTGGTTAGGGCTTATTAACTATGATGCTGTCATCACACAACAGGGGTCAATAATATAGTGAAGTTAATAAGCATTTCATCTGGTTTCCTCTATTGAAATGTCTTGAGGCTTAGCCACGAGCAAAAGATCATTGCACCTTCCCAGTGATTATTAATACTAATCAAGTATGTACATTTAATATTCTCCATCATGGAAAGCCATTCCATTTTTCTTTTATGCACACACATACACCTACCCTCTTGTACCTTTTGAAAGATGCATTATCCAGCACTGATCCTGGCTAGCTAATGGCGCAGGTGGGTATAGGTTTTCAATCTCTTGTATGCTTATTGTGGAATAAAACTGGAAAACTCCAAGGTTTTGAACTTCCCACACCTAGCACGTAGCATTGCTCTAATTCCCACACCTAGCACGTAGCATTGCTCTAATTCCCACACCTAGCACGTAGCATTGCTCTAATTCCCACACCTAGCACTGCAGTAATTCCCGCTCCTAGCATTGCCGTAATTCCCACACCTAGCCCCTAGCATTGCTGTAATTCCCACACCTAGCACCTAGCACTGCTGTAATTTAAGTCGATGGAAGGTGAACTTCTCCCCAGTCAAATTAGAAACTTTTGAAAATGAAAGACCAGGGATTGAGAGTCATAATGCAAATGTTAAATTCAATTAATTTAAGATAACCACAATATTTATGTGAGGCAATTTTCATTACAAAAGTTCTTAATATCCACCTTCCTAGTTAACAGCATGGGAGTGTCTTCAATGTGGTACCTTTGGTAGAGGAAGATAGAGGGAAGAACACTGGAGCTCAGAGGGACAAGCACAGTCCTTTTACCTTTAATCAATATTTATTGTGATATACATCCATTATGAGTTCAATTTCATGAAATGACATGAATACAGTTGGGATTCATACAAAGTTTTTATACTAATCCAGAAAGTATTGCATATTACTCAATGTGCACATTTTCTAATCTGTGGCACTATTTTGATAGAGAAGTGTTATAGATTTTGAGAAATTGTTTTTTACTAATTTGAGCAAAGTACAGTAAAAATTTATGGTATCCAGAATTCAAGCAACTGCCAAAAAATTGAGGAAAATAAGTTTAAAAAAATTAAAAAAAATAATAGGTAAAAAATACAAAAGTTTAAAATTGTACATGTTCTCTGAAGTAACACAGAAGTATTTGGTGAAGATGGGAGCAAATATCCAGCAATGGGAGTGCCTTGGTTGAGCTTTGCTGGGAGCAACTGTTTAAATAAGGTGTGTGAAATGGTGTCATCCAGGATGAAGAGCTGGTTGATACCATTTGCCATTGGGGTGACTCTCTTAATGTCTCCTTATCCCCGCTTAGAGGTGTTATCAGTGATTTTTGGGGAGGGGAGGGGGGTTTAATTATCTATGATGTTATTGTTTGTCTTTCAGGCTACTCTGTGGTGAGGGATGAAGCAGCAGATGCAGCCGCAGTTAAATGTTTTCAAAGCATATGACTGAAAATAAAGTAAAATGCTTTAAGGTTTATATATTTTTGCAAGTTTGTTCAGAGTAAGTACAGGGTAGTATTTTTGTCTTTTAAACTGTTTATTCTTAATGCAGGTGTATTAGCTAAGTATTGTAAAAGTAAATCTCAAACAACCAGAAAATACACTTATCCAGCATCTACCAAGCTCCATAGGTGTCAGAACAGGAGGTTTTTTTTTGCTGTAAATGGAATGTGAAGTATTATAAATTAACCAACATTTTTTGAATAAAATCTGTATTCTTTTGACCACAATTATTTGTTTTAAAAACTAGTTTTTATCCTTAATTGTGACATGCCAATGTGCCCCTCTATATTGTGCTTTTAAAAGTTGATATTTCAGAAGAATTATATTGTTTTGAAAATTAAATAAATATTAGGACTAAAAATAAACTGCTAAAGACAATTCATCTCTTTCAACTTTGCTGCTAAAATTACAGAATTATTTTGCCTTAAAATGAGGAGAAACTATAATAATTCCATTAAACAGAATGTACAGTTCCCAACTGGATTAATTCACATTTATTTGTTTTTATTTCCAATGACCATAGTCCCTTGAGTGTTTCCTGGCTGGCACCATTTTGGCCAAGGTTTTGGTTTGGATATGTAGCATTTCTTGATATTACATTCTAAGGCTTGACCTATCATTGTGTGACTATTTCAACTGGGTAAACAACATCAGTACATTAAAATAATCATTGCAGTGAGCTGTCTAGAACTCGACACTCACTGAAAAGTTGGTTATTCAAATGTACAAGCTCACTGTACATCCAATATACAGTGTTAGTAAGATGAATGTAAAAAATATTTTTTCCAAAGTTTACCCAAAATACATGCCACACAAATTTACAGATACAGTACAGGCTTGTCTAAACAATATATGGCTTGCGTATGTCATTGTTTTCATGTGAATTGTACACATCAGATAAAAGATATCAATGTATTCAGCTATGATGTGACAGCTCTTACACACTTATCTTGCAAAATGAGTACATTGTACGCCCGCTCTAATAGTGGGGCTACTTCGGTGATGAATAACATATTTATCCACATCTAATCACTACATGATCGCTTCAACTCTGCAATTAGTACATGGCAGAAACACCTTATGTTGGGTATGAATAACAAATTGCTCTTTGACATAAATACAACTGCTGGTTTTCACATGTTGTATACAGTACCATTTGGGGTGACCCATGTGCAGATAATGAATGATTAGTCACTTCAACAAAAAGACAACCTGGCTTTCAAATATTCATACAAATCAACTTCAATGTCAAATAGACTCTTATTATTGTATCTTTTTGACTATGAAATAAAAATTCAAATTAATATTTAGCCAAATTCAAGAAGCCAGTCAAACAGACTGCTTGTTGGAAGCTTTCCTCCCTCCTCTTGTAATTCACAGAACTGCATGATTGCAAAAAACAGATCTTTGAGCTTCCAGGCTTTCTGGTCAGTAAAGTGGATAACATCTAAAAACTGAATCCAAACCAAGAAATTGGTTATTGCATAACAGATTATTTTGCCTTCTATATGCAACAGAAAAGAGAAAGAAAGCTATACAATATTATTTCTATATAAAGTCTAATCATGTTTTTTAAAATTTTTATCTCTGCTTTCTACACTGGTCATTCCTTTTATTTGTTTACCTTCCATCAAAGAAACAAGGAATTTGAAATTATGTAGAGTCTAAAACAAAATCAGTGTTCCAAATCACATTGCATTTGATAATTTTTGTCTTGTTTGAAGTTGCTTTACCATGGCATTGTTACTAGACACTGTCAAATTCACATTATGATAAATGTAGAGGAATGATCTAAGTTTTTATGTGAAAAAGGATGAGTTGTTTAGAGGATTATTTCTATTAATATGCACTCAATGTATTTTTAGTTCATTCACAGTCAGTCTTGGAGGATTTGTATGTAAACAAACAGTATAACAAGTAGAAATTGGGATGAGGACAATATAAATTCACTGCTAGACTATATTGGTAGAGATTGCTGGACACCATGAAAAGCAATAAAAAAAACAAGGGGGTGTGATGTAACTTTGTAGTGAGTAATCCAGGTTGTGATTGTTCAGAATCCCCTGTGTTTAATACATGTAGAAGCAAACACAGGAACAGGCCCTTCAGCCCAGCATGTCTGAACTGACCATAATGCTGATATGACTAATGCCATCTACCTGCACATGTGACGTGCAGAGAGTGTGAGTGATATTTTTTGACGACAATAAATAATAAGATGATTGATTTCTCTTTGTAACTTGCTTACAAAAGTGTAAAGTAACAATTTTAATCATAAAAGTATCAAGGAAAGTTTGAAGGTTGAGATTAATGCTGTTTTCAAGCTGTATCAATGATTTAAATGATTAATATAGCCAAGTTTACTGATAATACAGTGGATGGCACTGTGGTTTGTGAGAAGGTTGCAAGGAGGCTTCTGGGAGATATGCACAAACCAAATGTATATGTGTGAATATCGCAGAAGGAATATAGTGGGGGTGGGGGGGGGGAATGTAATCTTTTTGGTGGAAAATCAGTTTTTTAAATTTGTCAAATATTGAAAGGTATTAGTTTTCAGGGGTAAAAACACATGCTGGAGAAGCTCAGCAGATCAAACAGTGTATTTTATATAGCAAAGCTATAGATACATAATCAACAATTCAGGCTTGAGGTCTTCATCAAGGTATGATCAAAATGTAGGCAGGCACTTGAACAAAAAGGTGGGGCAAGGGGAGAAGCAAAATCCTGCAGGCAGGAGGATAAGAGTCCTGGATATCCATGGATATCTAAGTCATTGAAAGTGAATGTGTAGGAACAGGATGTGATTAGGAAGACAAATTGTATGTTGGTGTTTATTATAAAAGGGTTTAAATACAGGAATAAATATGTTTTATGCATTTGTTCCATCCCCTAGTAATATGTACCCAGAATATTGTGTATAAGTTGGCAATCAACCAAATGGAGGGGTGGGGGCTAAATCCAACAAAATGAGATTAAGTAGATGGGGCCTAAATTTTAAATAAAGAGATGCTCTCATTGAAATGCACATTTCTTAATACTGTAGGTTTTGACACACTAATTGTAGGAATGTTGTTTCCTCTGGCTGGGCTTGGAACCATGAATCACAGTGTCTGAGATGAGAAGAAATGTCTTCAGCCTGAGGCTCTCTACCTAAAAGTGTTGTCGTAGCTCAGTTACTGAATATATTCAGGCCAAAAGCAAGAAGGTTTTTAAATATCAAAGAAACAAAAAATATGGCTTTAGTGCAGGAAAGTGGTTCTGAGGTGAAGGATTAGACAAAATGTTATTGAATATGGAGGTCTGAATGGTCTATAAGGAGAAGTTCGAAGTCAGGGGGCCTCAATGGGTAGAAATGGTTAGTTAACATTTTGGATAAGGTCCCTTTATTGAGTGATGTGATTCAAAATTTCTACTTGTGGATGTTCCCTGATTTGCTGAGTCCATCCAACTTCTTAATGCTTGTTCAAGATTCCAGTATCTGCAGTTTTTGTATTTTTCTACTGAATTGCCTATTAATGGTTCAATTTCTAAAGTTTTTTTTAATGATAATCTACCTATTTATACCTCCTATGAAATATTTTATATCACTGGTTGAAAAAAGTAGTGTTTTTAAAGTGTCTGAAAATACTTTCTGTATATAAAATAATTAACTCATGAATAATTCAGCTCTGTTGCTTTGTGGAACCTTTTTGCATACAAAGATGTTGTCACATTTACTTAAATAATAATACATTTCACTCGGCTTTTTCAGGTCCATTCTACGCTAAGAATAGGCCTGAAGAAGCAGAAGCAGCCCTTTAAATTGCCGTTCAGGTGGCAGCGTTTAAAGCACAACGCTGGCCAGCTGAAGGACACAGCTGCACAGGATGTGGCTCTGAGCGCCCTCGGCTCCTGCCCAGTGTCAGCTGTGATCAGCAGCCTGACCCTTAACATCTGCTTTCAGCCAGTTGCATTCAGGTGGAGATCTCTCTTGGAAGAGGGTTACGTAGCTTGCCTCAAGAGTGCCTCCTGCACATTCAGAGGACCTCAAAACATGCGGCTTATTGCCTAAACATGCGGCTTTACATGCGAGGCAATTGGCCACCTGAAAGAGCCTACTGAAACATGGCTAATAGCTTTCTTGGGATGTGAAGAACTATATAAAAATAAATTAGCCTCAAAGTTCATTGTTTGTGCTGAAGCACATTAATCAATTTTCTTGCATTTTGATTCTGTGACCAATGCTTTGAAAATCAATTGTTCCCGAGGCCCAAAGCCTTGGGTGTTATCGCATCTGTTTTGCATGAAGAAAAGCTTTCCCTTTGCACCTTGCACAAAGGTAAACAGTTAAATCTTGGCTTGGGGCTCTAGTTGCTAACCACTGCAATTCCACACCCCATTGCCACACTGTCTGTCCTTGTACTGCCAAGTTGAGGTCACCCACAAATTGGAGGAAAAAATTCTTGTATTCTTTCTAGGCAGTCTCCAACCAGATAGCACCAATGTTGATTTATCCAATGTCCATTAACCCATTCCCTTGGTCTCTCTCTCTTTCCCTCATTCCTCTGTCTCCCTTCCACCAGTTCCTCACCTCCTTCCCCTCTTTCTATCAAAGAGCTATCTTTCTTAATCCTCTCCTCTTCCCCCATCACCTCAGCTTTTCCTTTTTAGTCTTGAACCTATTACCCCTTACCTGTTAGCTTGTGTGCCTCTCCCTTTTTCTTGCCCCCACTGCCTGATTTTCAACGCTCCTGAAGAAGAGTTCAAGCCTGAAACTTCACTTGCCTTTTACTTTCTATGAATGCTGGATGGCCTAACTGAGTTTTGTGCTCTACTCTAAATGTGTGACTGTGGGGGAAATTGCTTGAGGAGTTGGGAAAGGTTCATGAACCAGGTCAGGACAAGGACCTGTCTTTAAAACTGAAATTGGCTCAATTGCGTAATAGATAGGAAATATCACAAAGTTCCAGAGTGATGGGGCTTAATCAGGAAAGCATTATATTTCTTTGCACTATTGGAACTATTGCTTTATTTATCGATGTGAGTACTGATAAAGATGTACCAAGCAATTACATTTTAAGGCATTTTCTTTTTTCTTGGTTACAATTTGAACATCTTGACATATTTTGACCATAACTGATTTCAGCATATTATCATAATGATTATCATAATTATCATGTAACAGGAATATCAAAAATACTGCAGATGCTGAAAACCTACAACAAAACAGAACGGTCTGACCTTCTGAATATTTCCAGCATTTTCTGGTTTTAGCCCTGTAATGTTTTCCAGTTGGGGTGATTTGATATTTCTGATATTACTTCATAGATAAGTAATTTTCTATTCATTTTTGCAAGTTCCTTGAATGTTCAATAAACTACCGTAATACACATATTTTGTGTAGTTTAATTTGATCGTCTATTGAAAACTACTGCCAAATGAAAATGATAAGAACCCTAAGCAACATTATAAGTGATTTTTAAAAAAATAATGAAAAGGAAGTTACCTTTTGAATCTGCTTTTGCTGAGACTTTTTGAAGTAAATCACTGGAAACCCAAGTTCGGAAGCTGCAATCCATTGCAAAATTGCTCTTAATTCAGCATCAACACATTCAGGACTCAGGTCAAAGTTCAATACAACAAAATCCATATGGCTATTGATTGTGCAAAGTGCTAGCTGCGATACATTTTCTGAAAAAAAAATCAATAATAGACACAGGTGAAATGGTTGGCGTTCTAAATATGTTGTTCTATTATTGAACACAAATATAAATCTTACCATCCATACACTCTTGGTTATCTTTTACGGTCTCCTTTTCACTGATGATTTCACTAGTGAAAAAAAATCTGACATGATTATTTAGAATTTATTAAGTAAAGTGATGGAGGTGAATCCTCCCTTTTATTTGCTTCATCTTCCTCCATTAAATTGTAGGTTACAGACCTAATTCCCTTCCTTATCAACTCCACAATGGCTATGAGTTTTGCTCTATTATTGGACATCCAGAGAGAATCTTGCTGAAAATTATATTTGGCCAGGTAAGACAACATCCAAAGGTTATCCAAATAAGCACACACTGAAAGGATCCCAGAGATAATGCATGGTAAACTACCAACTGCTTGGCTGTGGGCACATGGTCCTTAGAGACCCTTAGTGATTGCATATGTTTATTTGCACCTGTGGAGCACAAGAGGAAATGCAGCAACATTTGTGCTTGAGCTAGGGATGGGTGAGAAAGCACCAATTATTTAAGACCTCTGTGATCCTGGGTAGATAGAGAACAAAGCCTCAGGGTTGAGATGCTTGAAGAATGTGTCCCAGATTGATGAGGCAGTGGACTGTGATTAGTTATTGAAGCAACCGTTTGTGAGCCTAGAATTAGGTATGGAAATCAGGTTAGTGGCAAAGAGATCTGGGTTCAAGTGATATTGCTGTTGGATTGGCCTAGTATGGAGAAGACAAAGGTGAGAAACCAGGATATTGGTGTTAGAATATTAAAGGGGAATTAATCAATGTGGGTTCATTGTGCTGTGCTTTTGTTCTGTTCCCGGAGGCCTCATTTAAATTGTGCTATTGTACTTATGAGACCATGGCAGGTCTCATAATTCACATAGTTGGGGGTTTACCATGCACTAACTTTTTAGGAGCCTTTCAACTAATTGAAAGATCTAATTTCCTGGGCATTGTTCCAAATTATTGCAGGAGGAACTGTTGCAATTGTTTAAAAGTTGATGTGGAATTTAGTTCATGGCAGTTAGAACAATTTGTAGCTGAATGTGGAGATCTGAATTTCTGGAAGTGAGTTAATGAGGAACTGAGCAAATAGTGAAATAATAAAAATTGTGTTTTGGATTAAATCTGGTCCTGCCCATGTGTGCATGCAAACTTGCCCAACAATTGGATCAATCACTGGAATGCAGGGTTCTTGAATGACCTCTGACATTGGACTTCTCATGGAAGCCGATGACAGAATGCCAACTTCCACCAGTTTTCTAACAGTTATGCTTGATAATCTCATATACAGATCTGTAGCATCCTATGCCTGGATCAGGATCAGAAACTTCAATCACTTCAATGGAGAGATATAAGCTAGTATGATTTTTTTTTGTATTTTTGTTTGATTTTTATGCTTGTGAATAGCATAGCTATTCAATTTTTTTTAACAATTTTGACAACTGACACACCTCTGCTCTCAATTTAAATGGCTGACAAAGGGCAGGCTTCTTATTTTCGGCAAGCAAGCTTCCCCAAGCAAGAGCTGACTTCAAGAACCAAGTTGCCACTGCTGGTAAGAGCAAACCTGGCTGGTTCACCTCTCATCATGACAAGCTGGAGGAGAGCATGCTGCAAGTTAAATCTGGACAGCAATCATATGTAGTCCACCATGGATTTAAAGAATTTTGGGCTGCTGATCATAAAAATCACCTTAAAAATGTCCTTTCATAACGATATTTTTTAAGATTATAACCTATCTTTGTGATTTCCTGTTATATTTTAAGTCTATTTCAAGCACAGAAAACCACAAAGTGCAACGTGTCATGAAAATTCAGTTTCTGCCTTTGCACTTGGGCTTCTTTCCTGCTGATCTTGATGCCATCAGTGATGAACATGGTGAAAGGTTTCACCAGGACATTGCAACTATGGAAAAGTGGTATCAGGGCAAATAGAATCCATAAATGCTGACCAACTATTCTTGAACACTGACATGAGAGGCATAAGATTCTGAGTACAAATGAAAATCAGCGGCAAATATTTTTAGGTCAGTTGAACTAACGCAATGTGTCAGCATCATTGTGCAATTAAACAAACTAAATTCAATAGAATTTAATATTTCTCCAATTTCCTATGTGATACAGCATCACCTACGGCTCCTAGAACGCTTCCACCAGCGTTGTCTCCGCTCCACCCTCAACATTCATTGGAGCGCTTTCATCCCTAACATCGAAGTACTCGAGATGGCAGAGGTCGACAGCATCGAGTCCACGCTGCTGAAGATCCAGCTGCGCTGGGTGGGTCACGTCTCCAGAATGGAGGACCATCGCCTTCCCAAGATCGTGTTATATGGCGAGCTCTCCACTGGCCACCGTGACGGAGGTGCACCAAAGAAAAGGTACAAGGACTGCCTAAAGAAATCTCTTGGTGCCTGCCACATTGACCACCGCCAGTGGGCTGATATCGCCTCAAACCGTGCATTTTGGCGCCTCACAGTTTGGCGGGCAGCAACCTCCTTTGAAGAAGACCGCAGAGCCCACCTCACTGACAAAAGGCAAAGGAGGAAAAACCCAACACCCAACCCCAACCCACCAATTTTCCCCTGCAACTGCTGCAACCGTGTCTGCCTGTCCCGCATCGGACTTGTCAGCCACCAACGAGCCTGCAGCTGACGTGGACATGTTACCCCCTCCATAAATCTTCGTCCGCGAAGCCAAGCCAAAGAAAAACAGCAAATCTGAAATTATCTTTGTGTTCAGCTTGAAGTTGTCTATCATAATCCTCATTTTTCTTTCAGGAAGCAAACCTTTTGAAAAAATGTGTTGTCCAGTGTTTAAGGGTAAGAAAATTGCTTCATACTTATTTCTTCCCAACTAACCTAGCACAAATTCATCAAGCAGATTTCCCTTTGTAACTGTCCCTATCATGAGCTGAGCAAAATGTTGGGTGCTACTTTTCTCTCGAATCCACACAGCTTAAAACTGGCCAGTCCCAGCCATTATATTGCTGATAGGAATTAAATCAGGCCACTGAACTGGGCTCAAGACTATAACATAGCAAGGGGAAGCACAAAAATTCTGAATTATATTCAGAAGCTTTCTGTGTCAGTTATTTTATAAATAACTCAGTATTACTGTAATAGTTGTGAACAATTGTGGATAGAAGAATGTAATACTAATTTAAATACTTTTCTTCTTTTCCATGGTTGATATGAAGGCCCCTGTTATACCTTGTACATCTTAAAAAATGGTTATGACTCTAAAAGCAATGGGTGGCATTAAAAGAGATTCAAAGATTTCAGGCCTGATTCATCCTGACCTAAACCCATGTACTGAAGTAAAATGCAAAAGTCTGCGGACACCGTGGTTAAAGTAAAAGCACACTGCTGGAGAAACTCAAAAGGTAAACTGTGTATTTCATATAGCAAAGATAAAGAAACATAACCAACTTTTTGGGCTTGATCCCTTGATGATCTTTATCTTTGCTTTATAAAGTACACTGTTTGGCCTGCTGAGTTTCTCCAGCACAGTGCTTTTAGTAAGCCCAAGTATTTACTGTTTTCTCTCCTAATTTGATCCTGGTCCCTCCCTCTCTCATTTCTTCTTTTTAAGTCCCTCACAACATATACTGCATTCATCTTTATAATTTCTCATTTCTTTCTTTCTCTCAATAATTCTATATGGCTGAACTCAACCTGAATCTGAATGGCTCATAAAGACCTAACTTTAACTTAGTACATCAAGTTATTTCCCATTGAACTCTGGTAGAGGGAAGCCAAGTTTTAGCTCAGGGAAAACATCTGAGTGATAAGGTACAATAGGGATAAAAATAAAAGGGAAACTTGTATTAGACACAGAAAACATTTTACCTCAGAGAGTCTCGATAAGTGACAGAGTGAAATTCAAAAGAAAATTAGGAAAGCAAAAAAAAAGAAACATATCACTAAAATAAGCAAGAAAGAAAATTGTAGAGACCTTGACATTCATTTTTCAAAGTTCCCTCACCATAGATGTGGAGCAAAAAGGTTTGGAGGATGGTTAACATTTGTTTAAGATGGACAGTATAGGCTTTCATTTGGAAAGACACCGAATAATCAAATGACAGTAAGTATAGATCGGCAAGGAGAAGGGCCTCCAGGTTACCTTGGCTGAGGTTTTAGAGAGATAATAAGGAAGTTTGGTGCTTAATGTAGCTTGCATGGCTTTTATCAAAACTTTTGATAAGGTTCAATGTGGGAGGCTGGTCATTAAAGTAAAAGTCCATGAGATACAAGGAAGATTTGATTCAAAGTTAGTGGCAGAATGTAAAGGGACAGGTTGACATTAACAGAGTTTTTTGTTATTAGAATCCTGTCATTACTGAGGTGTCACAGGGCTCAGTACTCAGTGCCTTACTTTCTCTGATATACATTGATTTTGACAAATGTTAGATGGACAAGTGCAAGGAAGGTCAAAGACAGAAAACCACAGGTCAGTTGGTTGAAAATCTGTCATCTGGGAAAATGTTGGAAGCTATCTCTTAAGGCATTGTAGCATGCAATTGAGAAAAGTTCAAGGTAAACTGACAAAAGCCACTGTTGATTAGTGAAAGGGAAGTCAATTTGACCCATTTATTGGAGATCTCTTACTGGTCCAGGAAGTGATCTTGGACGATCTAGCTGTACCCCAGAAAATTATTGTTAGCCACCTTTCAAGAAAGGTAAAAATAAATAACCACTTTCAATACCCACTGCACATCCGGTGGCCATTTAATGAAAACAGTGTTTAAACATCAGTTTAAATATCGGCACAATATCGAGGGCTGAAAGGGCTGTACTGAGCTGTAATCTTCTATGTTCTAAGCTCAAACGGGTAAGATGTTTCTTGCTGTGGGAGAGTACTGGTCTAAGGATCAGTAAGAGTTAAGGATTGTTCTTCAAAGACAGAGATAAGACAAAATGTTTCTTCTTCGTGGGCTTTGAGTGTTTGAAATTTTTTCCTCCAAAGGCAGTGGATGCAGAATTTTTCATTAATTTTTAGATTGAGTTAGATAGGTTTTATTAAAAGAAAAAAATGTGGAAAGTTACTATAGGTAGATAGGAGTGTGGAGTAGAAGTTACATTCAGATCGGCCATGATCTTGAATGCAGACATGATTCCAGTTGTTCCACTCTTGCTCCTGTGTGTGTGTGTGTGTGTGAGACATCTGGCAGTAAGCTTATGGTCCACATAGCCCTTTTCTCCTGATGCTGCTGACACCTGGACTACTGACAGCTGGCACCTCACAGCACTGGAGAAATACCACAAACTCCAGATGCACTGATAACTAGACAGAATAGCCTGCATCTTCTTGCAGCCATCATCCTGGCTTGCAGGCTCTACTTATATTCAATCATATTTCTGATAAGCAAGCCAATTTTTTGAATCCCATTCTCCCAAACACACACCTAACTCCAGGCTCTCAGATAACCACGTGGAGAGAGGAGTAAGCCCAAATGGAGCTTCCCACCTATGTTGGGAATTCCTGATCCATGGCCATTCAAAATTGAGAACATTGAATCCTCAATCCTAGGGAATGCATTATTGAAAAAGAAAGGTTGTCAGTTTAGCAAAGGGCAAACTCATAAATCCTTGAAAATTATTTTTTTATTCCTGTGTTTTAAGCATGACACCAACCTGGGTAAAATGTGTACAGAGGGAATCTCCTGGTAGGCATCCAGATCCACCAAGCCAAGACTACTTGAAGTGCTGCTGTTCCCATTGCTAATGGAGACAAAGAATTCAAAGTCAAACAGGAACATTTCTCCACTTGTAAGCATATCATTCAAGAAAGTGTATAAGTAGTAATGAACAATGCCATTGCAACAATTGAAACCAATCCTCTTTTTTGTACAAATAAATTACAGTAAAACTCCTGTTATTTGGCATAAATGGGGATTGATAGATGTCAGATAAGTGATTTTTCCAGTTGTTGGAGATTGCATATTGTGTGATTGGTGAGCCAAAGGCAAAGCATACTAATTTTAAACATCAGTATTTTTATCTATTTTATTGCCAGTTGCTTGAGGTTGCCAGTTGCTAAAATTCCGGTTAACAGGGGTTTACTGTACATCCTAATCATAGCAAAGAATCAAGTACCTTGGGAGGATTCTCGGTTATATAGGGGCAATTATCAAGGTGTTCACTAAGCAAAAGTGAGTTTAAAAAGCAGTGACATGGCAGGACAACAAGTGTTATGCTTGACAGCCCACTGGTTGTCACTTCAAAAGTGCAAAGAAAATCAATTTAGTTCAAGGCTGCACAGGAGAGGCCACTTGTGTGGACAGGAGATGATGAAAGCTGGGATGAGAGCTTGGAGTGAGGGTCAACTAATACAACAACCCATCACATTCATGCTGGAAGGATTGGCTGCAATCTCCTTTTAAATCTCTGTGAAAAGTTGGTTCAGATTCTTCTATTCTTCTCAGCATATGATACATATGTCCACCATTGAAGACACCCAACTATAGGAGCTGGAGTGGAACCTTCACCTTTGTCATGAACTATGTTTGGCTCAGTTAGCAGGATTCTCACCTCTGAGTCAGTAGGCAAGAATACATGGCTCAGTTTGTAGATGTGGGCACGAGGAATGAAACTGAGACTCTAGTGCAACTCTGAAGGAGTGCAATGTTCTATGAGGTGCCATCCTTTGATGTAATAGTAAGCTGAGATAGTGTAGCCTCTCTAGTTGGATGAAAATGATTCCATTGTACTGCAAAACTCCTGGTACTGGAGCACCCTGAGGAAACTCACGCAGACACGGGGAGAACATAGAAACTCCTTACAGACAGCGCAAGATTCAAACCTAGGTCACTGCCATTGTAATAGTGTGGCGCTCACCACTAAGCTAAACATGCTGCCCCATTGCCATATTTGATGGCTATATCTTGTTGAATGGTGTAGCAGGCTTGATTGGCCTACTCCTGCTCTGACATCTTGTGTTTACTTGTAGGGATAAAGGAGGTCACGAGGGCGGGGGTTGAAGGAAGGAGGAGTGAGGATGTGGTGAGCGTTTGGGTTGGTGCAGTTTGGAAAGCATTGACAACCAGATTGAAGGTTGGGCCCTGTCAGAACAGGAGCTTGTGTAGTCAGACAACACAGACAGACCTGGCGTATGGGAAGCAGTTTGGAAGAGTTACATAATGTTGACTCTACATACGAGTTTCCATGAAAATGTTTAATTTCCTCAAGGAGATTATCATCAAAAAATATGAAGGTCTCATGCATGCAAATAATATTCAACTTCACTTGGATCTAACTATGCAAAATATTACTTCTGATGTCAATTAATTGCTGCCTTAAGATTGATTCTTCATGACATTCTTCTGAACTGGTCTGTTTCCCTACCTGCTTAACTATTTGTTCCAATGTTTCATTTTAACCACTTTCAGGTGGCCAGAATACCTGACTGTAAAGCCGCCTATTCTACCCCAACGCGGCTGTCAGGTGGCCACCTGAAAGTGGAGAACCCGGCTAGGAGGAGCACTTGCCTAACCCTCCTCCTGTTGGTATATTCTCCAGCTGGGAGAATTCCCCCATTGCACCTGAAAGAAGCAGTGGGACTATGGCCACAGTCCACAGGAGCTGGCATTCGCTCAGACATGGCTCTCCTTCAGCCGGCACGTTCAGGTGACAGGAAGGCATCTTCTCCGTGGCCACCTGAACGTCCCAGCTGCACTCCCCCAGCTGCGTCTGCCAGCGCGCTATCCGCATCCGAGCACCTGAAAGCAGATTTTTGTGTGATGGATAGGAGAAGGCTCGTGAAATAGATTCATTTTAATTTGCTGGAGGACTGATTAGATCCCTAACATTTTGTAATAAGCCTGCTGTGTTACGACAATAAATTTAAATTACAATCACACAGCCTCTCATTCTTCACTGAACACATAGCAATACTCTTAATGACCTTTCACTTAGATGAAGATAACTACTGCTATCTTCCGCATGGTCTTCCTCATTAATGAGCTGTGACCAGCTCCCCATGCTGTCATCACTGGTGCTTAAGCTGCAGGGAGTCTCTTCAGGTGTGGCCTTCTCTGTCGCCACCAGATTCTTCATGTAGCTGATGGAGCTAAAGTAGAAAGAGAAAATCAATTAACAGACAAGCTGAAAGAAAAAAAAACAATAATTTGCCATTCCTCCCTTAATCCATACAGTAGCTGGAAGGTTGGACAATGCACTTAGTTTTTAGACATGCAGCATGGTAACAGGCCCTTTTGGCCCACAAGGCATTTTACTGCACAATTACACCCAATGAGCCTACAACCCCCGGCATGTTTTGAAGGGTTGGAGGAGACCCATACATACAAACACGGGGAGAACATATACATTCCTTACAGTCAGCGTGAGACTCAAACCCTGGTCCTGAATGCAGTGTTGCGCTAACCACTACTCTTAACAGAACTGCCCATGGTTTCAAAGTCTTTCCAATGACATTCCATCCAACAGGACATAGTTGATGCCAATTGGAATCAATTTTATATTACTTGTCAGCAGACCTGTGACTTTTTCTTTTTGTGAACAAAAACATCATGGGTTTTGTGATTCACTTCATCATGATCTCCAAAGTGTGTAGTAAGTGTGTAGCAGATAGTTTTGTGAACACTTTCGGTCATTTCTGAGGCAGTTTTCACACGTTGGTTGGAGAATAGAATTCAGACACAGGTAATTTACAGAACTATGTTGTATTTCTATGCTATAATTGAAATAAAGTGCTAGAACTAGCCATGAGTGGTGACCTATGCAATGGTTGCATAATGGGGTTCATTGTTGCAGTGGATTAGTCATCTGACATGCATCCATTAGTATCCCTCACCAATATTATGAAAAACAGATGATCTAACCTTTATAAGGTTGCTTCAGTGGGAGTCTGGAGCATTTGTAACATTACAACAGTGACTAAACTTCAAAAGGATTAGCTGACCTGAGGTTCTAAAAGTCACCAAAATAATGCAGGACTTCCTTTTTTATCCATTAAATGGTAAATACTGGAAAACAAAGTTGTATAATTATCAGGCAAAATGCTACTGTGAGTTTTGTACCACTGAAGCTAATAGAAAAGGTGATTACTCACCTTCTTATGGATCTGAATCATAATTCCAGATATGACTGAGACATATTAATGCAAAGAATGTGGCTGGTCACATCAACACAGAATGCTTCATTCAGCCGGCAAATGCCATATTAGCTGTTCCTCACAATAAAATTTGAGCAGTAGAATATTAATATAATCCATCCAGGCTATGGAAACACAAGAGAATGTGGATGCTGGAAGCCGGAACAAAAAGCAAACTGCTGGAGGAGCATAGCAGGTCAAACATCAAGCATGGAATTAAAGGGTTTGATGATTAAGGTCAGAACCTTACTTCAGAAGGATGAAGGACTAGGAACATAAATAGATAAGAGAAGCTAGAGTTGACAAGCAGAGGGGAGATTTCATGGGATGTTTCAATATCAAGGAAGGTCTTAAGCAATTAAGAGAAATGTGAAGAATAAGATGATCGACAGAGCCATCAAAAGGAGCCTTGAGAAATAAAATCTGAAAAAAGAGCAGTGGAATCAAATTGTATTTCTGCTTTTCAAAGAAAGTAGTTATACACTTGAGGAAAATAAACATTGTGGAGTTATAAGGAAAGAAATGGGTTGATCTTTTAATGACCTTTCAAAGCTGTGAGATTCAATAAAAGGTGGTGGAATGGGGAGGTGGCAGGAAACAAAATAGTTAGATGTTCATTTATTTCAATTAATTGAGATGACTAATTCTTAAGTTTATTTTTAATTTTTGCGAAAACATTTGTAAAAATTGAAGCAGAATAATTTAATCATAAGTGTGGTGAAATAGAACAGCTTAGTATTTCATGATAAGCTTCATCTCATAAAGTGTGACCTTGCTCCACCTTGATGGAGATGATGGATGAAAGAATGCCAAAAGACATGAATAGGTCAGTTCAAAATGCAAGAAGAAACTAGGTTAATATTCCTGAGTCATTTTACTTGCAAGTAATAGGAGAGTCCATAGCAGTAAAACCTTCACACAATTTTTGAAAAAGGTGTCTACAGTTCGTGGAATCAGGATCATGACTGTAGAGAAGGTCATTATTTGGCTCTTGATCTGTGCCATTTATAGAACAATCCATTTAGTGCCATTCCCTTGCATTTTCCCTGCTGCCTGTAAATTACACTAGGCAACAGTTTTTAAAAAAAGGTTTGCTGCCTAAAAAAACATTGGGAATTATGTTAGATGATAATTTCAGATTTGCTGTATCAGGTAGGAAATTGGAGGAACATTAAAATAAGTTTTATTGAATTTAGCATGTTTAATCACATTATGGCACTGAAGCATTGCGTTAGTTCAACTGATCTAAAAATGTTTGGCCGCTGATTTTCATTTGCACTCAGCTTCTGATGCCTCTCATGTCAGTGTCCAACAATAGTTGAATTCTAGTTGCCCTGATAGTACTTTTCCATGATCACAGTGTCCCAGTGAAACCTTTCACCTTGTCCATCAATGACAGCAGGGAAGAAGTACAAGTGAGAATGCAGAAAATGAATTTTCAATGACATGTTGCACTTTGTGGTTTTGTACACTTGAAGTAGACTTAAAACATAATAGGAAATCACAAGATGGGTTATATCTATAAAACACTGCATATATGAGGATTTTAGGTGATTTTCGTGATCAGCAGTCCAAAATACATAAAATACAGCCAAAAAGTGTTCAGAAAGCGACATCTTCATTGTCCGGTGTTATTTACCTTGAAATCGTTCCTAATTTTATTTTGAAAGCTGAAGTTGAATCTCCTTTTATCACACTTTCAACTGGTGAATCCCATGTTATAACTTATGACACAGAAGCTTTTCCTCTCATCACTCTTGAATCTGTTGCCAAGCACTTTAAATCTGAGTCCTCTGGCCCATGATACCTTTACAAAATGGAATAGTTTCTCTTCAGTTGCTCTAACTCAGTTTGTCAAGATTTTGTGCGCCTTTTATTAAATCTCTCCTCATTTTTCTCAACTCCAAGGAGAACTCCCAATTTGCTCATCTCTCCTTATAGTTGAAATCCTTTATCTTGGGATCTATTCTATGTGCTCTCTTTGAAGTCCCCACATAATTCTTAAATCTGGCAACCAGAATTGGAGAGACTGTTCCAGTTGTGGCTTTAAAAGCATTTTATAATACTTACCATGTAATGCAGTGCTCCAATGCTTTATTAAACCAATGTAAAGCATTTACAATATATTAATGTTCACCTCTTGCTGCACCCATTAAGGTTTGTACCACTATGTGTTGTCTCTTTATTCTTGCTGACAAACTGGATTTGTCAGGTTTAAATATTAGCCACATGCCTCTGTCCATTCTAACGGTCTATGTCCTCTTTAAGGCCATAAGAAATAAGAGATGAATTAGGCCATTCAGCCCATCAAGTCAGATGTATTTTTCCTCATTCTTCTGCATTCTCCCCATAACACTTACTAATCAAAAACTTACCACTACTCTCCTCATTACTTACCATTCTAAGTTGAACCAATTGTCAATTTGAAAAATTTATCTTGCATAGCCTTGTCAGTCATGAATATATATACCAAGAAAAGTAGTGATTGCTCCACTGACCTCAAGAAAATTTCCCTCCGGTTTAATAAACAACTAATTGCTTATTTCTCTCTTCTGTCCCTAAACCAATTTATTTTCAATGCTGTCACCGACTCTCTTATTCTCCAGGCTTACATTTGACTGACAATCAAAAATGTATCATGTCAATTAGGGTTAATAGGTCAACTGGAAACAGTCTTTACTTAAAACAACAATATTTCCCCAGCAATGAGAGTTTATATTCCTGTTACATGCCAAAGGCTAATAATGTATCATTGGGAATTGAGCAGATCAGACAGTAATTATCCAATCTTCTAATAATTACCTGAAATAGCCAATCACACAAGTGCAATCTCATTTGTAATTATTAATGGATATTTTCTCTCTAACGATGATGAACTTCCTCTGACCTTGAGAAGGACTCTCATTAACAAGTGTCTTTGGGTGACAACAACACAACCACAGAAGCTTGTGACAGCTAGTTCAAGATTAAACCTGTTAAATTTAGACTTACAACACAGCAACAGGTCCTTTCGGCCTGTGAACCCGTGCCGCACAATTACACCCAATTAATCTACATCCCCTGGCACGTTTTGAAGGGTGAAAGGAAACCTGAGCCCCCAGGGAAAACCCACGCAGACACAGGGAGAATGTACAAACTCCTTACTGAGAGTGCAGGATTCAAACCCATGTCCTGATCACTGGCGTTGTAACAGCATTGCGCTAACTGCTACGCTAAACATGCCGCCCCAGTTACCTCCAGTGAAAAAGAGATTATCCCTGAGGAGCAGCCTGTAAAATGGAAAATAATTTAATGAAAAACTGCTCTAAGCCAGAAATAACTCAAACATTGACATCGCCAGAGTTAAAGGGCTTAAACTCTTCAAGCTTCTGTGGATTGAAAGGGAGCAGATTTTGCTTTGGCCCTTTAGTTGTGTGCTATTAGTCTTCAAAAAGTAGGTAACAAATTGGTGTTTCCTGATTATTATAATTATTACAATATTCCAACAAGTATTTGGAGGACAACATCAGAACAATTTGTTGTGACTCACCTCAATTATGTACCTCCAGCTATGGTACCAATCTTTATCATACCATCACAACCAATCTTGGCACTCTCAATGCTGAGCATAGAACCAGTAGGTTTAAATCCTTCATCCAAGATGAGTACATCTAATTTATGTCCAAAACCGTTAAAACTTTAGTGAATCGAAAGAACCAAAGACTTGTTGATCCAAACTGAGGATTTTATTAACTAAAAGACTGGAGCATATCACAAGTAGGTCGACCAGTCCAGAATGACCTGCTCTGGCTAGGAGCAATCCTTTAAGACCTGCCAGTAGGTGTGGCTACACTCTCAGCCAATCACAGTCATCCTACACTACCATCTGTACGTATGTACATATACACATTGGTGATAGAATCTGTACTATCACAATGGACATAAGCAATATGATTGTACTCTATCAAAATGGTAAGTAGAATGATTCCTTGCATCCTGTCTGGCATTTATCCTTCATCCCACATGAAATTATTTTCCTCAGCATCTCATATCTGTTCTGGTACCAAATTGGACATTGTGTTTTCCTTTATGTCTGAAGCACCTAATTGTCTGGAAAGTATTTGGGAGTTCTAAGTTTGTGAAATGGGCCAATTTATTCAAACTAAGCCTTGCCTTTTTCAGACAGTCAAACTATATTGCCAAGAAAATTCTGGAATGCAACAAAACATTTGTCTCTCGCTAACATCATGTCCTACACTGACAAGTGGCAAGCAATGTTTGCACCACACAAGAATCAGGCAATGATGGCATCCAATAATCATCCATCTATTACCCTCTGATATTCAATGGCCATGAATCCCCAACTATCAATATCTTGGAGGTTACCGCTGACCAGAAGGTGAACTGAAGCAGATCAGAGGCTGGGAATCCACACTCTTCAACTCACCTCCTAACTATTCCACCATCTACAAGGGTCAAGTTAGGACTGTAATGGAATAATCTATATTTGTTAGATGTGTGCAGTCTAAACAACACTCAAAATGCTTGAGATGCAGGATGTAGCAGCCTGCTTGATTGGCACCCTATCTACATTCGTTCATTTTCTCTACCACCAATGCAAAAATCACTTAATTGACTCACCAAGGCTCCTTAGAGAGCCCCTTCCATGACCTCTACCAGCAGGGAAGCAAAAGCTTGGAAACACCACCATCTAGAAGTTTTGCTCCAAGCCATACTAGAAATATATCAACGTTCCTTCCCTGTCAGTGAGTTAAAATCTTGGTATCCTTCACTTAACAGCATTGTGGGTACACCCACAACTCAAGCTCTGCAGCCATTCACCACCACTATCTCAAGGGGAATTAGGAATGAGCATTTCAATACTAGCTCAGTCTGCAAAGCCCATCTCTCTGAATGAATTAAAAGAAGACTTATTTGGCTGGCATGCTCTTGCCAGTTGAATCCATTCCAGGATTACTGCCAACTCAAAATCAAAGTGCAGCAGTTGCAGAAAATCTGAAATAAGAAATGCTGGAAATATTCCAAGAATGAAGCTGAATCCGAGGAGTATCAGACGGATTGACCACCTGATGAAAGGTCAGTTTCCTGACGCTACGAATTTCCATTATTTTCTATTATTATCACGATCCCTTATACAAAATGATTCCCTTATTATTCACTAATATGACAGAAATTCCACAACACTTGTCAAAGGAACATTTTGTTTTTATATATATCTATAGTGATGTTGAATTGATAGAATTTTAATTCAACCTTTTAAAACTTTTTAAATTTTAGAGGTACAGCACAGTAACAGGCCCTTCTCGTCCATGAGCCCATGCCAGCCAAACATACCAAATAACCCACAAACCCAATATGTTGACCAAACTGGATTCAAATTATGGTCGATGGCACTGTGTAATAGACACTTTCAACTTGCATTCAGTGGATGAGAAATTTACCATTATTAAGTTCTATTGTCTTGGCATTGAATGGAAGGAAAGAGGATAGGAACCTGACCTGTGATGCTATTACTTTCACAGAGAAGAGTGAACTATTGTTTCATACTGTGGCATTATTAAACCAGCCTTCCTTTGAAATGGATTTTAATTCATATCTAAACAGAGCCATTATTTGTCTAAAAACAGTCAATCGACATTACAAGCTGTCCAGGGAATTAGTGAAAGCAAATATGTTAATTCATTTATTGCCATTATTTAGATCACTTTCATAAAATATGTTGGAATGCATTCGTGAGTGATTTGAAGCCTCAAATGCAATAAATGTAACATTTTGAAGGAGCCAATACTTTGGTGCTAAACTTATCTTAGAACCCTCTTGGGAATGAATTGCATCCTGTAGTGAGGCCCCTGTATTGATCACTCCCTCTGGTGTTAAAGTCCTTGGAACTAATTAAGGAGAGATAAATAGAACAGCTAATCAATACTCTCACATATGTTTAATGTTGGTAACCAATTTTCTGCCCTGTGGCTCCAAAGTCATTCTACTGCTAGAGATTTTCATTGTCTCATGTTGCTTACTGGGTCATAATAATGAGTCATTGTTATATGACTAACAATGCGGATGGGGTGCTGTTCCAGTAAACTGAACTATCCTATGCTTAGGGTTACATTCCAGTTTTAACACAAAAATATAACAAAATATTTTTTCAAATGTTATTGCAGATCACTTTATTTTGGTATTTACCTCAATCCCAGGGAAGCAGATTCAGTTTGCCCTTCAGAATCAACTTCAGTAAGTTTCTTTTCCATCACTCTCTTAGCGCTGCAGACAGCCTTTCCCTGAGGGCATAGCTTGATCTCCTGCTGATCATCCTCTATGTGAATTAAAGGGACTTCCCTTGGATAGCGGGACATTTTCTTTTTCTTCACTGCTGCCCGCTCATGTGAAGTGATGCTCTTCTTGTTAGACACTAATTTTGGTTTCTCTGCTCTGTGGACATCCATCTCACATCTTTTACTTACAATTCTGGAGTCATGGGGTGCAGTTTCAATTGAACTCTGTTGGCTGCTGCGGATTGATTTCCCACATTGAATAGTGTCTGCTACTACCTTGGTCGGACACCATTCAGTGCATTGCTGCGCAGTTCCTGACAACTGTTCACTGCCCTGATTGTCAGCTTCATCACAGATAATTTTATTTTTTCTCATGAGGGCCTCAATGGAATTTGACCAAGTTTCACTTATCAGCATGTCAGTGATATGGTTGGTTTTATTCTTCTGATATAAACAGGAATCTGTTAGGGATTTATACAGGTTGGTGGACAATGCTGCATCATCAAGGTGAATGTTCAATGTGTTTCTGCGACCATTCTGAGCAAAGCTGTCAAGTGAGTTGGCTTTCACAGGGGGAATTACTGTTAATCTTCCCTCTGATGCTCGTCTGTCTGGCATTGAAGACTGTCTGACACATACAGTTGTTCGCCCAGCAGAGGGGATCAGCATATTGTGAAAATCTTTGTTGGCTTTCATCTCTTTGCTTTCTTTATCCAGTTCATGGAGCATGTACCTGTAAAACTCTTCTGTTATACTCTCGGTACTAGACTGTTTTGACAGGCATGTTGTATTTACACCGAGGTGCCCATTCTTTCTGTACACCTGCTGCACAGCTGCATTTAAAATATTGCTGGCATGCTTGCTGGCATAATAGTCCAGCAACAGCTCAAATCCCCAGCCTTCATTTTCCATCTGATTCATCATGAAGTTGGAAAACTCATCGGTGATACTCTCGCAGCTCGATTGCTTTGAGATGGAACTGGCCCTGCTTGTTGTCTGCCCAAATTTAGTCATGGCGCCAAGGGCAGCCCATGAGTTGTTGGAGTCTGCATCCTCTTCTGGAATGCTTTCATAACTGGATGTCTTTCCCCTGCTCCACCTGTCACCCAGTAGCCTGTTTCTCGCTAGCCCCTGCCCTTGCCTCACGGAGTCTATTACTGTGAGTTCAGCAGAATTCACGATTTTCGCTGTTACCTCATGGGCGAAGTTGTTAATTTGGTCTAAGGCATCGTCAAAGTTCAATGATTCATCAACCACTCTGTTCATTAGTTTTTCCTTTAGCTCAGGCTGCTCTTGTGTTTTCCTTTTGATTTCACTAAGTCTGGGTGGCTTAAGTCTCTTGGTTGTTGAAGTCTGAGATTCCTTACTCCTTGTGTGAGCCCTTGAGGAAGATGTCTGTGGAACCAGGAATTTCTCGTGGTCTCCGAGTTGCGTATTCCATGGACAGAACCAAGGCTGCTTGGCGTTTGTATTTTCAAGATAAATGGCTGCCATTTCTGTGGCCATGGAAACAACTGTTTTGGATACCTGGTCAGCAAACCCATTTATTGAAAGATTTGTATCATTTGACTTTTCTGCCTGAAATGAAGATTTAGATGGACTTAAAGTAATTTGTTGACTTATCATAAGGAGGTTCTGATCTTTATCTGGCTGAGATTGGGCTCTGATGTCTGTAAGTGCACTGGCGTAATTACATGTATGAACTTGTGCTGCACGGCCATATCTGCTATCCATCTCACAAGCATCAATGGAGAAAGATGAATTTGTATCTTTCTCACATACTTTCTGCTGATCTTGTGGGACAGCAACATTGGTGATTGCAGTTCCAGAATTCTTCGATCTCAGTTGATTGGTTAAATTGTGTGCAATATTTGAACAGTCACTATTTCTCCTGCTGTGAAGGCACTTTGAAGTCAGGTTCACCTGCTGCGACAACTCTGCCCCAGCAGATTTCTCCACGAAGATTGAGGGGTCTGTCCGGTTCTCTTCATCAGAAGGTATATGACCAAATTTTTCAACACTATCAGATGTATTACAGTTCACTGATATTCCATCCTGATCGCTGGGGGGTTTTAAATCCTTGTTTATTATTCCATCATCTTGAAAGAGTATGGCAACATCATTATGCCCAACAATGTCCTTAATTTTCCTGCAAGTGAAATACAATATACTGAAGAGAGACTTATTAGCACTTTCAATAAATATATTGGTTGTATTTACACTGGAATTATTTTCTTTTTCTTGATGTTTGTTTTCCACTCTACTATTTGCTTCTTCAAAAGAATGTTTAAGAATTAAATTTGACATATTCAAGGCAAAATCATCTTTTGACAATTCCTCCCAATGGGAGACTTTTGGTCTTGTCACTGTTTCAATTATTTTTTGGTCCACAGATTTCATAAATCCGCCAACACTTCTGTAATTATCTGGCTTTGTAAGAATGGTGGCTGCTTCTTTGAACAGCACCTCAGCAATATCGTAAGCAAATGAATCCACGCAGCTGCTGATGCTCACACTGCACTGGAGGGTAACCGCAGCAGAGGTTTCTGCAGCAGACAGGAGGCCACTTGAAGCAGCAGAGAAGCTAATATCTGGCTCATCATTTAACCCTGCAACTCCTATGGCACTGGCCACCTGGGTCACACCATGGAGAGCTGAAGAGAATGAGAAGTTCATGTTACCACAGTCAGAACCACAGAGCAAGGCTTCGTCTCCTTTTTCCCCATTGCAAGGAAAATGCTCTGTGATATCATATAAGGCTCTGTCCATCTGTAGACTCTCAGTAATATATGGGCTTGAAATAGTCCCTATCACATTTGCAGCACAAACCAGAGCCACCTCCACAGAACTCAGAGGCAATCCAGTCGACGTAGAATTATTCTGGTCAATTGTGTGTTCCTGTACATAACCTGAAGTTTCGTTCAATGGACGAGAAGCTAATGTAGGACTGCAATGTTCTTGCCATTCTGAAACATTCTCACAATTGTCTGGACTTTGAACAATAACAATTTTGGGAAGAATATTCCATGGTCGAGAAGGATTTAATAAGCTTGCTTTTGTGTTGCTGGGTGAAAGGGCATCAATGCTTTCAGTGGAGATGCTGACTGCAGCCTCTGTTGTAGATGTAGGCTCTGATTGAGACAATCTAATAAAGGCATCCTGCAAAACTGACTCTGCTAAATTTGAAGCATAATCACCATCCGTGCAGTGATTCTCCTTCAGAGATGGGGAGGTACTATTTTTATCTTCTGTGTCCTGTATGTCTACTGGCGTTACTGGAATGTTGGTTTGAAGGTGCATATCAACACTTTCGATCGTGCAAGCGTTGTGGTATTCCTCCAGACTAGAGTTTGCTGAATGGTTTTTATGAGGAGATTTTAAGGCAAGTCTTTCTCTTTGTGTATTTCTTTCTGATTTATGCCTCCCACCTCCTCTTTCTTCAGGAAAATGCTTACCCTCACAGCAACACAATGGGGCAATTTCAGAGCTTTCCTCATCTGCACATTTATGCACTAAAATATCTTGGAGATTGCATGTCTTATGGCAAAATAAATTGTCTTTGTTTTGTCGCATTTGTAAGAGAACCCTGGATTTTGCTTTTGATGGTTTAATACCTCGTGCTGGATCAAATCCATTATTTCTGGGAGGGTCTGAAAAGAAAAGAAAAGTTTAAGAGCATTGTATCTATTCAATTCATATATTGTTCTTTTCAATTTGAACAATATTTTAATACTAGATATACAAATGGGAATCTTTTACTAATGTTGCATTTTAAACTGTGACTCAAATTTATTTATACAGTTTAGCCTCTATTTCTTGTTCATCATAGCTCCAAATAGTCTATAATTAATCATAAATTTATAAAAGTGACCTTTAAGGATGGAAAATGGCATTGAGGTAAAAGATTTTCTTCAATGGGGAAACAGAGGGTTTGAAAGGCCTATTCCTGTTTCTACTTGATTTTAGTTTAATTTAGAAATACAGCATGGCAACAGACCCTTTTGGGCCATAAGCCTGTGCCTCCCAATTAATCCACAAACTCCTCCCCCTTCAATGGTGGGAGGAAACTAGAGCATCAGGAGGGAGCCCACGCAACATCGGAAGAATGTACAATCTCCTTATAGACAGTGCTGGATTTGAACCAGGGTTGCTGTCTCTCTAACAGCATTGCACTAACCGCTACACTAACCGTGCATAGCTTCTCACACTCTTAATGACATGTTCATTGCAGAATTATTTGAGGTAAAGTGAATCAGCAGAACACTGAAAGAACTCTCCAGGTCAAACAGCATCTGGGGAAGCAAAAGGTGATGATTTGAGTCAAGACCCTGCATCAGGGTTCAAAGTTCATAGACTTTGATAATGCTTTTGGCAACATTCATGGAAGCATTCTGCACACACACACACACACACACACACACACACATGTGTATATATATAGATATATATATAGATATATATAGATATATATCTATATATATACACACATACATACAATCCTCTATATATACAGTATCATCAAAGCTTTTCCTCCAACTTTACAGGCACAGAGGATTACAGTGAGTTCAGTTTATTAAGGAAGAGTAAAGAGGGCATTTTCTTCAATATTGCCATTGATTGATTGATTGATGCACAATATAAAGTATTCTAAGTGACCAAGGAGCATATGGGCGGGGGGGGGATGGTGGTGGGGGTGGTGACTGCCTCCCCCCCCCCACCAAATTTGGACAAAACAGTGGGGAAAACAATATTTCTTTTAAGTTGCATGTTGTGTGATTTGTGCCAACTGTGTATCGTTGATTGATAAAAAGACTTTATTAGAAATTGGTACTTGTACTTTTATCCGTGTTAAATTTCAGGGAAATCAAACCCTCTGCCCCCCTTAACCAAAGAGTCCCCACATGCCCATGTAAGTGACATTGGGTGGACAGTCTTCACATCCTTTGAAGACTTTATGTTGCAGCTGCATCTGCTCTCTCCATTTATAAATCACTGGAAATGGGGAATGTGGTTGCCTGCCCATCAACTAGATTTTCAGACTTGAGAAGCTAGCTTTAAAAAAAATGTGTGTAGGAAATCTTCATTGTAAAATAAAGTGTCCAGTCATCATGCACAACAACATTGTTTTAGAGAGTGTTAATTATGCACATTAATTTTGATTTTGTCTAGTGTTGGCTGTAGTTCTCATATAACATTTAAATGAGGAATAAACATTAGTAGAGATCTTTTTGACTAATAGTTTTAAAAAAAAGTCTTGCCTTTGAGGTCATTGCTGGCTTCATCTCCCTCATCGGTGAATTGTTCAGAGGCAGTGAGAAAGTCCTCTTCAATGGACGAACCTGAATAATTAGTCTCCTCCTCTGTCTTCCAATTGGCAGTGTTGACAATATGTTTTTTCTTTCCTTTGAAGTAATCTAGTCCAATCATGCATTTGTTGATTTCATAGATAACACAGGCCATATCATTCTTTCTACACTTTCTTGCTGACTGAAGCAAGCAGACATCAGGGGGTCTGGGCCATTGACCAGGAGGTGGGAGGCACTCATCTTCCTTCTGATCCAAAAAAAAACATCGATCAACTTGGACATGGCACTTGATTAATTGTCTATTTAAAATATACATAACAATTTAAAAAGAAAAATTAAAATCAGCAGTGTTTTAATGGAGCAGATTTAAAAAATTGCTGGAGGATCTCATCAGGTCGGACAGCATCTATGGGTAAAAACGGTCAGTCAATGTTTCAGGTCTGGTCTTTTTATAAATAAGAGATGTTTCCATCTCTCCTTTACCAAATTCTGGACAATTTTTCTTTCTCTCTCAAACTTTTCTCCCCCTTCAATGTTTTCTCCCTTTATGTCTTTCCACCTTTCACACCTTCTGTCCTCTACCCTAATCACGTCTGTGCCCCTCCCCAGCTTTTCCCCTTTCTGAATGTACATAAAATCACCCCCTTCTAATCTAATAAAGGTTGCATATCCAAAATGTTGACTGACCATTTCTCCTTATGGATGCAGTCTGAACCGCTGAGTTCCTCCAGCAATTCTTTGTCTACTTAAGATTCCAGCATCTGCAGCTTTAGTTTTCTCTAGTGTTTTAATGGAGTTAGCAATGGTTGTGTTGCAGAGTTGTTGTTGCATTTTAAGTTTACCATAATAGCTTATGGCACCTATTATGCTTTTGTTGGATTCACGTATGTGGCTTTTAACTTTTCACAAGATCAATGATGTGCCAACTGTTAAAGGAGTAAAACACAAAAATCTGCAGATTCCAGAGTCGGTGTCAGAATCAGAACACATCTAATCAGGGGGAGGGGGGCATTAGGGTAACTGCTGTCCGTGGGGGGTGCGAGCGGCAGTTTTGTGTGCCATTGGTGCCGTTCATATTCGGATGGGGGGGACACTAACTCATTTGGAGGGGGACCTGTCCCGTGAATGACCCCATTGCCCCATGACGCCGACCCTGGCGGACTCCATGTTGAAGTAAAACTGGAGAAACTCAGCAGGTCAAGTAGTGTCCTTTATATCGCAAAGGTAAAGCAGTGTCCTTTATATTTTTCCATCTGGGCACTCTCCAGGCAGATGGCATTAACATTGACTTTTCCGGTTTCTACTAACCTGTTTCTTCTTCCCTCTCCCCCTTCCCTTCCCCTTTCCAGTTCTCCTCCTTACCTTCCTCCTCCCTTCACCTTGCCATCCCTTCTCCCCTTGATCTCTGTTGTCCCCTCTCTCCCTTCTCCACCCCTTCCCCCCTACTCTTGTTTGGACGCCTACTGACATTTTCCCATTCTTTGATGAAAGGCTCAAGCCTGAAACATCGGTTATGTATTTTTACCTTTGCTGTATAAAGGACACTGTTTGACCTACTGAGTTTCTCCATGTTTGTGTGTTTTTACTGCCCACTGTTTAAGTCAGCTGGGAATAGAGCAACACAGCAGAGTAACTGGCCATGCATCAGAAAGACTTGTTCCTTCTGCAATGTCTTTGGCTGAGGTGAAAAATCGACCTTCAGATCTAAGAAGTGAGTTCTGCAGGCAGGATTATGCTTGCACAGACAGATTTGTTATACTCTTTTGTGCAAAGTGTTCTGGTTGCTATGATGAATGGGACAGGTAAGCACTTGCCTACACTTTATATTCTGGATCTAGATCTAAGGAAAAGCTGCTCTTCATTAAGGAGGCTGATTAGAACAAAAAGGGACGCACAAGCCTTGATGAAGGATTCTGGCTTGAAACATTGACCATGTTTTTTTTCTCCCACTGATGCTGCTAAAGTTCCTTGCAGATTGTTTTTTGATTGGAAATTTTAAAAAAAAACTTTATTTCTCTTCCTTCCAGCTTGTGTGTAACAAAGCCTTAATAATTCAGACAATTAGTGGCTATTCAGAGAGCAGATTAGTAAGAATACCCTCTCTAACTTGAGACACTCTGGAGAAGAGATCACTGACATTCTCATAAAGGTTGATGAATTTTAGGCTCATTTGGAACTCTCTTTCCGAACACAGTTCTGTTTGATATTTATAATGTCTCAGTTTTTATTGAAGATTCTGAATAAAGTTTTAGAAATAAATAACATCTAGCTATATTTTGAAATATGTATCGAATATTTTAGTCACGTATTTATGATTATATCATCCTTATATTATCATTCTGTTCTCTTGACCATAATTTCACATCTATCAGGCAACAATAATGAAACAGAAAAACAAATGCCCTATTTGCTCATTTCAAAACTTTCATTTCATTAATTTGACCAATAAATAACCCACAAGCACTGCAATAAAGAACTTTTACTCCCTGTTCCCATGCTCCAGATTTCCAAAACAAAACATTGCCCGACTAATTAAAAATATAATGAATCTATCACAAATGATAATAAAAATTTTACTATTCAGTTTAATTAAAACACAGTTCTCTCAGGACTTGTTAAAAAATGGAAAGAAATTTATGGGCAATAGTCTGGTGTAATTAGCAAAGTGAACTCACTTTTGCAATGGTGATTGCTTTAGAAAGGAGATGAATGAAAATTGGCACATGAGCAATACCGAGTGACTCCTCATGGCTTCTACAGAGCAGAACTAAGTGTGAATGATTCATTTGTATGAAACTTACCCTCCATTACAATAATTTATTTCAAAAAGTAATTCCAAGGAGATATTTTGTTCTCCAGTAAAATTTAGTTGTAGGAAGCTCAGACAATTGTGGTTATTTGACATATGATTCTGGAAGAAATCATCAAAATATTCCATAAAAGCAGTCAAAAAATGACTTCGCACATGATGTAGAAAATGGACCCAGCTAGGTTGCTTTTGAAATTGTACTCTGGCCATTCAGTAGTGATGTGGGAAGGCCTCATTTTAATGCATATTACCAAGCTTGGATTGCCATGGGTATTTTTCAGATCCCTCTGCTCCTTCGTCAAACATCTGCATTTAATTATTGAACTGATGATGTTGCATTTGTTAAGTACAGTGGATAAGAAAGGTTAAGAGGGATATGAGTTAAAAGCAGGAAAATGGAACTTGCTTGGTTGGCATGAGGGACGTGAGCTAAGGGGGTATTTCCATGCTGTAGAACTATCATTGCTTCAAAGAAACAGAAATGTAGAAGGCATCCAATTTCAACAACTTTGCATAGATTTTCATGAGTTTCAAGAAGTTTGCAGATCGCTGGGTTTTGTGATTTTGCATTTTGATATTATAATGAATGTTTATCAAATAAACTAAAAGTTATGCTTTTCTATATGTGGTACTGATCAGGAATATCAGTTTTATGGTGTCATGGAAATCAAGCTCCTTTAGATCATTAAAGAGACAAATCATCTTTGCATTTCCTTGCAAAAAGTATTTATGCTTAAGTCAACTGCAAGGGTGTAATTTGAATACTATTATCCTACTTATGAAAACAAGGAATTGATTATTGAACATTGATTTGTTTATATGGATAAAGTCATTGGTGAAGGTTAATTAAGGATCTGTTTAATTGCAGCCATTCACATTATGTTTCCTGTACCCAGGAGACATTGCATATCGGTTCCTAATTACTCACCGAAGAGATAAACTGCCAAATCCAGATTATTGTATCCTAATATTGTTCTTTAAACCAAACCTCAGGAGATCATCTCCTATTAATCGAGTTAATTTCCCTTCTCTGACACCAGATGTCCTTTCCTCTTTCGATGAAATATTATGTTGTGGACCAAGCAGCTATATTAACACCTCCTAACAATGAACTGTGATACTATTAACATCAAGAAAATGCCAGGAATTATAATTTCAATCAGAGGTGTGATGGAGATTGCAAATTTATTTTAAATAATGATGCAATAAAATAAACATGTTTTTCTCAATATTTGCCAATATGTTTTTGACATAATGCTAAGAGACCAACATCATCATTTCAAACCATAGAACCATAAAACATTACAACACAGAAACAGACCCCTTTGGCCATTCCAGTATGTATCGAACCATTTTTTTTGCCTAGTCTCATTGACCTGTACCTAGTCCATAGTCCTCCATACCTCTCCCATCCGCGTACCTGTCCAAATTCTTCTTAAATGTTAAAATTGAATCCGCATTCACCACTTCAGCTGGCAGCTTGTTCCACACTCCCATTACTCTCTGTGTGAAGAGGTTCCCCCTAAACTTTTACCCTTTCACCCATAACCCATTGGCTTCTGGCTGTATCTCACCTACTCTCAGTAGAAAAAGCCAGCCTACATTTACTCTGTCTATGCCCCTCATAATTTTAAATACCTCTATCAAATGCTCCAGGGAATAAAGTCCTAACCTGTTTAACCTTTCCCTGTTACTCAGTTCCTGAAATCCAGACAATATCCTAGTAAATATTCTCTGCACTCTTTCTATCTTATTGATATCTTTCCTGTAGTTAGGTGATCAAAACTGCACGCACTACTCCAAATTTGGCGTCAACAATATCTTGTACAACTTCACCATAACATCCCAACTCCTATACCCAATATTTTGATTTATGAAGGCCAAAATACAAAAAACTCTCTTTACAAGCCTATCTACCTGTGATTCCACTTTCAGAGAATTATGCATCAGTATTCCCAGATCCCTATGTCCTACTACACTCCTCAGTGCCCTACCATTTATAGTGTATGTCATTTCTTAGTTTCTCCTTCTAAAATGCAACACCTCACACTGCTTTAAATTCCATCTCCTATTTTTCAGCCCATTTTTCCAGCTGGTCCTGATCCCTCTGCAAGCTTAGAAAACCTTATTCGCCATTCACAATGCCTCCATTCTTCGTGTTATCTGCAAACTTGCTGATCCAATTTACCACATTATCATCCACATCATTGATATAGATGACAAACAACAATGGTCTCAGCAGTGATCCCTGAGGCACGCCACTAGTCACAGTCCTCCAGAATGAGAAGCAGTCATCCACCACTACACTCTGGCTTCTTCAGTCCAGCCATTGTCCAATCCAGTTTACTACTTCACCATGAATACCTAGCATCTAAACCTTCCTGATTAACCTCTTATGTAGGACTTTGTCAAAGGCCTTACTGAAGTCCATGTAGACAACAACCACAGTCTTTCCTTTGTCAATTTTCCTGGTAAACTTGTCAAAAAACTATACAAGATTGGTTAAACACAATGTACCATGCACCAAGCTATGTTGACTATCCCTAATCAGTCCATGGCTGTCCAAATATTGTATATCCGATCTCTTTGAACACCTTCCAATAATTTACTTACTACTGATGTCAAGCTATAATTTCCAAGGTTACTTTTGGAGCCTTTTTTAAACAATGTTACATCATGAGCTATCCTCCAAACCTCTGGTACCACACCCATGGCTAAGGTCATTTTAAATATTTCTGCCAGAACCTCTGCAATTTCTACACTCAAAATCCAAGGAAATATCTTGTCGAGCCCAGGTCATTTATCCACCTTTATTTGCGTTAAGACAGCAGGTACCTCCTCCTCTTCAATCTGTATAGGTTCCATGACCCCACTGCTTGTTTTCCTTACATCCCATGACTGTGCCAGTTTCCTGAATGAATACAGATGTAAAAACCCCATTTAAGATCTTCCCCATCTTTTTTAGCTCTATAGATAGCCGACTACTCTGATCTTCAAGGGAACCAATTTTGGCCCTTACTATCCTTTTGCTCTAACCCTTTGTGATTTTCCTTCACATTGTCTTCCAAAGCAACCTCATGTCTTTGTTGAACCTTTCTGGTTTCTTTCTTGAGGTTTCTCTTGAATTTTTTTATACTCCTCAAGACCTTATTTGCTCCATGTTGCCCATACCTGCCATACACTTCTCTCTTCTTCTGAATCAGATCCATATATCCCTCTTTCCTCATGCCTGCTAACTTTGCTTTTAATCCTGATAGGAACATACAAACTCTGTACTGTCAAAATTTCACCTTTGAATGTCCTCCACTTACCTCGCACATCCTTTCCCAAAAACAACTTATCCTAATCCTTGCATTCTAGATCCTTTCTCATTTCCTCAAAATTAGCCTCTCTTCAATTTAAAAGTCAACCCAATGCCCAGACCTATCCTTATCCATAATTAACTTGAAACTAATGGCATTATGATCACTGAACCCAAAATGTTCCACTACACATATTTCTGTCACCTGTCCTGTCTCATTCCCTAATAGATCCAGTGTTGCACTCTCTCTATTTAGTACCTTGATATACTGATTTAGAAAACTTTCCTGAACACATTTGACAAACTCCAAGCCACCCAGCCCTTTTACAATATGGGCGTTTCAATTAAAATCTCCTATTATCACAACCTAATGTTGGTTTCAAATATAAATGGGAACAAGTGTAATTTTTAACTCAATGCATTATAATGTCTTTCAACAACCCATCTTTCCAGTTTTCCACTTCATTACATGTATATTGATTTCTGGCTGACATTTACTTTTACCCATGCCTCATATGTTCTTTCTGAATGCCTCATCACATTTTATAATATTTTCAAAGTGGTGTTAGATTTGTGAATTTGAGTGATTATCCTGTTTGGTGATCATGTTCATTAAACACTTTTGTTATCAAAATGTGCCAGAGATACAAGTTCTGTACCTGAGTATCATCTGCCTTGTCTTGGCAGCTTCCTGGAGCAATTAATCCACTCACAAGCATAAATTCATGATCTTTCATCTGGCAAATGTTTAATGACTTGATGAGGTATGGGAGGTCAGGTGACACAGTATCCAATTTCTAAAAAATCAGAAATGAAAAGAAAAGCAGTCAGCTTATTTATTCATTCAATGCCTATCTTTCAGTGACCTTTGACTTTGACCTCACTAAGGAATAGGCACCTCTACCCCTCCTTAAGAGCACCTTGGGAGACTTTGGTGAAAGGCATTACACGATTACAAGTTATTGTCAAAAGCATTACTAGAAATCATGTATGGGACGAAATCATTCCCTTTCCCAAAGAATTTTAATGAGCCAGATTTAGTCTGTGATAATTCAATCATTTTGCATTCATTATCATCAATATTAGCCTTTAATTTATGATTAATCAAATGTAAATTTCATCTGTATCCTTGATAGGGTTTGAACATAAATCTCCAGATTATTACTTTGTACTTTTAGGGCAAAAACTAGTATTGTAGGTTGCCACCTTTTCTCACATTAAATAATTCAGATGGTATAGAACTAAATTAAAAAACAGAAAACTCTGAAAATACTCAGCAGGTCAGACAGTACTTACAGAATGATAAAGAAGGTTAAGTTTAGGACAACTTCTCATGAGAACTTTCATCAAAGATTATTGATTAAGTTTACATAGGTTGGCACCACTTAGTGGGCCGAAGGGCCTATTCTGTAATGTAATGTTCTAAATTTAAACTGATGAAAGATCATCACTGAATGATTAACTCCATTTCTCTCACCATACATAATGCCTGACCTGCAGGGATGAGTTTAATCTGGCATCATAGTCAGCGCAGACACCATGGACCTAACCCTGTTGCTATGTTGCACCTATCTCATGTTCAATTAGTGACATTCCACACAATTTTATCCAAAACCCAAAGTCCATGCTGAAATAAACAGAAGATAAATTCAGATAAAGATGTTGAGCTCATCCTAGCCAATATCTCACAGGGCCACATTTGTTCTCAAGCTTTTGGAGGGTAATTTTACTCTTGTTCTCTTACCTTTTGCAGTTCCTTACTTTTGAAGTTTGCATTCACTCCATCAAGGTTCACAAAACAGATCTAGAGAGATGACAACAACATCTGACCAGCTCATAAAGAATCAAATAGCTTAGGGTTTATAGGAAAAGTGCAGAAAAGGTCAAGAATTATGACTTTAAACGTAAAGGGCGTGAGTACTGAGGAAAATTAGAGAACCTCAAGCCCTCGAAATAGGAAAATACAATCAAAAAAATGGATACAGCAGAATAGGACATTTTGGCCAAACACACTTACTGAAAGAGCCATTCAATTAGATTTGTTCTCCAATTTCTTATATTCCTTCAAATAATCTTCTCCAAATACTTATCCATTTTTTCCTACATTATTACCAAACCTGCTTCCTCAGTCTTTCAGTTACCTTAATTCTTGAGGATGTAGAAAGGTAGAGCAGAACCAGTCGATGTCATGAATTGAATTTTTAAAATGTCACATACACTGAAATATAGTGAAAAGCTTTGCATTGCACGTTCCCAAGTCAATTCAACCTGTTCTACATGAAGCAGTTCAAAAGACAGTAAAACCCCTGGGGATTGGTAGATACCAAATGAGTGAATTTTCCAGTTGCTTGAGATTGCATATTGTGTGATTGACAAAGTAATGGCGAGGTGCACCAATTTTAAACTTCTGTACTTTTAAAATCTATTTATCTTCTGCGATATTTTTGCTGGTGAAGTTGCCGGTTGCTATGATTCAAGATTACAGGAATTTGATTGTAAAAAAAAGTGTAGCGTATAGTGTAACAGAAAAAATGTTCTGTTAGAATGGTTGGAGTGAATGTAAAAAGAGGATCTGATGGGAGCAGCACATTCTGATGCCACTTTTTAAATTAAAGTGTTTCAGTGCGCAATTTGCAGCATGTTCTAGTCCTAGGTACCAATAGAAACAACTCAGAATCAGAGAGGAGCTTTTACCTGCCGACCTTCTATCTGAGAAAGGGTGGGGCATTTTTTACAGGGCAGGGAAACAATCGGATCGACATCAATGAGAGGGAAACTGCAGCTGCTATTTTGGAAGTTGTCAACCAAAGAGTTTAAAGACCTGAGGACAGAGACAGATGCTCACTTTTGAGACCTTTCCTTCCAAAGGAGCCTTCGCCTTCTGTTCTGATCTATTACCATCTGTTTCTTGCCAGCCCATGGGATCAATGTTGGTAGCAGAGAGACCTATGGAAACGAGATCTCCTCAGCTGGTTTTTTAATGTAATGCCGTTGTCAAAGAGTGGACAGCCATCTGTCCCGTGTGTGGGGGAAGATCCTTGGAGATACTACTGTTTAGTGACAATCATAGGCTTCTCCACCTGATTTCTCAGTTTCATTTTACCATATTAATTCTTGCTGATTTCATGCAGTGAAGCCAAGAAAACAGATCCTAATAACAAAAGTATTTAATTTTTTTATGGATTCATGAATGACAAATATTAAATGTTTGATGCAATCGCTCTTACTTTCAATAAAGATGTGAGTATGATCCCATTGAATTGTAGTGAACCTAACAGTATAAAAGCATTGATTTGTTAGCAATAGAACCACTAATTTTACTGGGTTACAGGCTGGTGGAATTATTTCAAAGTTCAAAGTTCAGATTTATTGTCAGAGTACATACATCACATACAATCCTGAGATATTTCCTGCAGGTGAAGCAGAATTATTACTTATTGGTCATGCAAAAAACTGTACCCAAGAAGATACATGTAAACAAATAAAGAAGTGTAAACAATCTGACTGTGCAATACAGAGAGAATTTTTAAAAAATCAATAAAGTGTAAAAGTGCGAGTCCTTAAATGAGTCCCTGATGGAGTTTGTTGTTGAGGAGTCTGATGGTGGAGGGGTAGCAGCTGTTCCTGAACCTGGTGGTGTGAGTCTTGTGGCACCTAGACCTCTTTCCTGATGGCGGGAACGAGAACAGAGCATGTGCTGGGTGATGTGGATCTTTGATAATTGCTGCTGCTCTCTGAAGGCAGCATTCTCTGTCGATATTTTTGATGATGGGGAGTGTTTTGCCTGTGATGTCCTGGGCTGTGTCCACTATCTTTTGCAGGGGTTTCCACTCAGGGGTATTGGTGAACTATACTCGTCCATGATCCAGCCGGTCAGCACACTTTCCACCATACATCTGTCGAAATTTGCCAGGGTTTCAGATATCATACCAAGCCTCTGCAAACTCCTAAGGAAGTAGAGGTGCTGATGTGCTTTCTTCGCGACTGTAGGGTTTGTAGTGTTTTCAGACTGCGTTCTCAGTCAATGGGTCACATTGCAAACCAGCGGGCCCCCCAAATATAGCAGGAGCACAAGATTCTGCAGATGTCAGAATTTGTCAATATGTCAGCAGAATCAGGAGGAGAGAAGGAATGGTCAACATTTCAAGCCGAAACTCTTCATCAGGACTAAGGAAAGTTAGGATAGAAGTAATGTAAAGAGGACAGGATGAGACAGAGTCCCAGCATGGGACTGGCTCTTCCCTCCCACCTTCTCCTCTTGACACTGTTGGGTTGCTCATCTGTCTTAAGATGGTGGCACTCCTGGAGCTGCTGTTTAACTCTTCAGCTGTTGTCTCCCAATCAATCGTCACCCCATGTGCAAAAATCATCACCGTTCTGAGCATTTGTGCTGAAAATCCCTGTGCAAATCTTTATTAAATATCCAATGAAAAGCCAGATAGGAAAGCCCCAGCAATACCTTTAACCACCATAATAACCAACTCCTTTAACGTTCAGACAGAGTGTGCAGCTTCTTATCAAAGCACATTCATGTTAGTGAAAATAGGTTCAACCTAGATTTACAGGGAGCCAACAAAGTTTAGGGTTAGGAAGAGAAACTTTGGAAATTATGGCTTTCTCTTTCCCAGAGATGAGAAAGTCAAGGAGTGATGTGAGGGAATGTTTTGAAGCTTTTGAAGGGTGTGTGATAGGCAGTGATAGATTGTGTACCTTTATGACCCTGCTGAGTAAAAGAACTAAATCATCTACTTGCTGCCACAACTTTGGTGAGGTGAAAAAACTCCTGCCTTTTGGCTATGCTTCTGACTATAATGGATTTTGTGCGGTTGGTTGATTTATATCATGTTGTGGATTCATAGGGGAGCTTCTGCCTGATTTGAGAGAACAGTTTTCGAGCCATGGGCAATTGCCATGGTCTCGTTCCAACCGAGCATGGCGTGCTACTTATATCCTCCAAGGAAACATGTTGGTCAGTTTTGTATTTTAAAAAAAATCTTATTTGAAGGATTGCAATCAGTCACACAATGTAGCAATTTAGATATTCACCAGAAGTGAAAATAAGCGGCTACATACTGGTGTGGTAAACTGGTTAGAAAGTTGCCAGCATATTGTACAATGGGTTAAATTGGCAAAGTTAGCAATATGACCAGACAACAATGAAATTTCAATGACTTTCATCCCTCGTGCCTGTATTAAAATATTGCCAACATTCTAAGGTCTTGGCATGTATACAAAACATTTTTTCTCTCTCTCATTATTGTTGTCTGAAGAGGGTACACAAAATCATTGAGGACCCCTTCCACCCTGCACTCAGCATCTTTCAGTTGCTCTGAAAGTTCTCATATAGGAGAACTCGGCTGAGAAACAGCTTCTTCCCACGGGCAGTGAAAATTCTGAGCGACCAAAGGAATTTCTCACACCAACCATCCCAGACTCTCATATTCACGAAGCAATAATTTTTTATTTATTTGTATATAGGGATACTTTTCCTGCATGTGTACTTTATCTGATTGGGTGTCTGCGTGCTTTGCACCGTGGACCGGAGAACACTATTTCGTCGGGTCGTACTTGTGATTTAAACTATTTGAGATTTTCCAACCACCTGATAAAATGTCTTTGAGCTGAGAAGTCATCTCCTGTTTTCCTCGTTGCAGGTGCTGCCTGCTTTTGAGTCTCTACAATACATTATATGTTTATTTTCGATTTTCACACCCAAGGTATTCAGCTTTTGCATTTCCCATGATTGACATATTCTAGAATATGTGTACGTGTACAACAGCTACAGATGCTCAGTTTCACTCGAGATTATTGGAGTTAATCCCGGAAACTTTCAAATGTCACAAAATCTATTTGAGATACTCAAATTATTGCAAAGCTTTGCAGAGGGTGAGCTGACATTATGGAAGGATGAATGTACATGGACAAATGATGCACTTTACTACTCGCTTTGCAATCCAATTTCACATTCTAATGCACAACATAACAATGCAAAACTATTGATGTCATAAAGATGTATTGAACTCATCTGAAGCTTAGAAATAGTATCAAGATAAAATATTAGGTTGAATTAATATTCATGCAGTAATGCGTAATAAATTTCTTTCTTTGATTTTTAGCTATTTGTCATCTCGGAGGTATTGATGCATGGTATCTTGTTTGATTACTTTGTTCAATCATTTACTGGGCTGATGGGTTCAGTGAGTTTATTCCAGCCTTTTGATTTAGTCTCACGATCCCATGCTAATTATTTTGTATTTATTTACATTGAAATGCATTTACCATCACCAGCTTAGTTTCAGAAAAGGTTGCAAACAATTTTTAATTTACAATTATTTGGATTATTTGGTTTCCTTTAATTATCATTTTTATTATCTACCACTCAAAATCAAAAAATAAAAACACATAAATTGTTAAACCTAATACAATAGGTTTCATAACCATTAAATTCTGGGTGTAGTGAAAACAGAAACTATTCAGCAAATCAGCCAAGCATATTTTGCTGTTAAATTCTGGTCTGAATTTCCTGTAGGGCATTGCATGGCACATGAAAGAAGAGTGTAATAAATCAGCACTAGTGAATTCTTTTGGGTTTTCAAATGTCGATGAAATTAGTTCACTGTGGATCAGTTGTTTGAAAGGACTTTTCAACATTCAGTACTGGATAAAAGAGTTTGGTCGATAGAGAAACGGCACCCATTCAAACAAGTCACTATGTCTCAACCACATCAAGTATAAACTTGCACAATGAATGACATGAAGAGAAGTCCTGACAGGAATTCATCTTTTTAAAACTTAAATATTGCCAGTAAAAGGACTATAGGATTCACAAACTGATCTGATCACAGAAAGCATCGGGAAATATGACAGAGCCCAGCTGATGATGTTGTCTTATTTGTCCTTAGTTTCACTATAATCCACCCCAGGCCAATGCCACACAAATATCTAATGTTAATGTCAATACATCCACTTAAATAGGATGGCAACATGGATGAATTTCATAATTTCTGCTGAGAAAGATAGAAAGATTTGCTTTTATGTAGCACCATTCATGTCTTTTCAGCTTATTCTGATGGGTTTAACAGCTGGCACTATATTTTTGAAATGTCATAATTAATGAAGCGTGTGACATCCAATGTTCACAAAGTAAGGTCCTACAAACTGAAATGTGATAATGTAATAATGGCCATTGATGTTTCCTTCTTTTCTGCAAAATATTGTTGCGACATAGTGTAGAGCTCGTCGAAAGAACCAAAGACTTGTTGATCCAAACCAAGGCTTTTATTAGCAAAAGACAGGAGCTCTTCACAGGTGGCCGACCAGTCCGGAATGATCCGACCTGGCTAGGGACACAACCCTTTAAGGCCCAGACTGTAGGCGTGGCTTAGCTCTCAGCCAATCGCTGTAAGCACAGTCACTACACTCTAGATACTGGAACTATATACATTGGTGATAGGTCTGTACTATCACACACAGTTAGTGTGGTGGTTAGCACAATGCTATTACAGTGCCAGTGGCCTGGGTTCGAATCCTGCGCTGTCCATAAGGAGTTTCTACATTCCCTCTGTATCAGCGTGGGATTCCTCCAAGTGCTCTGGTTTCCTCCTACATTCCAAAAATGTATGGGGTTCATAGGTTACATGGGTGTCTTTGGGCGATGCCGTCTCATGGGCCAGGAGGGCCCTGTTCTGGTGCTGTATCTCAAAAAAAAATTTTAAAGTTAAAAAAATTAATATTTTGTATTCTACTTTCCTTTAAAAGAACAGCTTAATATCCCATCAAAAAGACAGCACCCCAAGCAGGGTAGCATTCCCTCAATACGGCACGGAACATCAAGATGTATTTACGTGGGCTAGTAATTGAAGTGCTCCGCTCTAGCAGGTAAGGGCAATGAAATGTGACTTTAATTACACCTAGCAGTAAGAGGAACTGCATGTCATGGATGTGAGGATGGCACAATAGGACTGCAGGAGGTGTAGCCACTCCACAACTCCAGTGACCAGTTCTATCTGTCATCTATGTGAAGATTGTGCCTGTGAGTGAACAGGTGATTCCCATGAGCTCCAGGTTTCTTCTGCTTCAAAAAAAATACCATCATGTTGGTGGTTAATTGACAAATTTTTAAATGAGCTCATCCAGGTCTTTTGTAGGAGATGAGGGGGGAGGAGAGTTGGAGGAGTTAATGGATTTGTGTGAGAAAATGGGTTATTGGGAAATATGGGAGAATGGAATTGCTCCAAGAATTGGCATGGATGCAATGGGCTGAATGGCATCTTTCTAATTTGCAAGGAAATATAAAATGTAATCATGCAACAAGAGTTAAGTTTGATAAATAACCTCTAATTGTCTCAATTTTCAATTGACCTGTTCAACAGCCTGATAATCCTGAATCATCAATTTCCAATCATCAATTCTGACTGACTAATTAATTAACCACAAGTCTGCCTAGGATTGTCTGACTAATCCTTATGCTTGGCACTTTAGCGGTTTCTGGGCTTAACGAAAAGTTCAATAATTTCAGGTAACGAGAATTTTCTGTTTTTTTATTTAAAAATGGTCACTAGCTAAATTTCTGTCATTTGGAAATTTCAGTAATAATTCTGTTTCTCCTATTTTATTCTTTTTTTGGCCAATCGATTATTTCTTTACTCTTTTTCCTACTTCTCTGTTACACCTCCTTTCCACCTTATCACAAAACTTCCCTCTTGTTATCTTATTTGTTCCTATTTTTCTTTTTTTATAATCTGTTTTCAGCTAACAATAAATGCTCCAATAAAAGATTATTGAACTGAAATGCTAATTCTGTTTTCCTTCCTTCCAAGATGCTGGCTGGCTTACTGAATATTTCCATTATTTTCTATTATATGTTCTGTTATATCTGCCATCTATAAAATTTGCTTTTGTTTGTGTTATTCATATGATTCTATCATCGATCCTCCTCCTCTGGTGACTAACAAACCCATTTTGATGCTTTCCTCTGAAAAATGACAAGTATCATCAATCCCGACATTTGTGTATCATTTTCATAATGGCATTGATGAGGAACACTGATACTCCAATGGATAACATTTATTAAGCTCTACATTTAGGCATCTGAATACCTAGGAATAAATCATCAAGGATCCACACCACCCAGCACACGCTCTGTTCTCACTGGTACCATCTGGAAAAAAGGTCTAGGTGCCACAAGACTCACACCACCAGGTTCAGGAACAGCTGCTACCCTCCACCATCAGACTCCTCAACAACAAATTCAATCAGGGACTCAGTTAAGGACTCTTACTTGTGCACTTTATTGATTTTTTAAAAATCTGTATTGCACAGTTGGTTTGTTTATATTCATTATCTATTTACAAATCTTTATTTGTTTGCATGCTTATGCTGTGTATAGTTTTTTTTGTCCTACCAATGGAGGTAATTCTGCCTCACCCACAGATAAAGAATCTTAGGGTGGTAAGTGATGTCATGTATGTATTCTGATAATAAATCTGAAAGTACCACTACACCTAATGTATCTTACCACAGGTTAAATGAAGGATTTGCACTTTGCTGGTACATCAATGATCTCTCTTCTTCTCTGCTTCCTCGTTTCTCCTTTTCCTCCCATATGGAACAGAAAGCAATGTATCCAGGACCCTGAGCATCCTGGCCTGGAACAAAATTATCTGCCTAATGAGGTCTTAATTGTAATATTCATTATTGTGAACCTCCAAGTCAGGACAAATGAACATGCATTTCTCTCAAGGCAAATATTTTTTATGACCACATTCTGTGAAATACAAGAGTTCTTTTCAGCCTTTAGACTCGACCCTTCATTACTACTCAAGTGTATTTTTTGGAAGAACGAATGTTGTTATTTGGTATCAATCAAATCTAAATCTCAGAGTCATCTATCAGCAGTTCTTCAACTTCTCACCATCTGGCTGTGCTTTTAGATGACGACAGCATTTGTTCTACTCTGAAGCAGAGAGATGCTTAATTAAGCTTTAAAAATTAAAGCGCTGCACATATTCACTGCCTATCGTAAGCTGATACAGTGTTAACAGAGCTACAAGCAGTTTGCATTAGTAAAGGGATAACTCTTCAGAAATAGATCAAGGTGGGAATGGTTGATGTCGAGATTATACCCATGTGGAATATAACTTCAGCAATTATGCAAAAAAACATGCAACTCTAATTACATATTTACTACTTAGAAATTCATTACTGATTGGTTTACAAATCGATTATATAGCCGTATCTTCACAATTCAATCCACCTCTGTTCACTGCTCTGGTTTAGATTGAATTTATACACATACAGTATTTGCTGATTGATTCTGGAATGAACGTTGACTTTGGGTGCGAATGAAGCAGTCAAAAGAGCATAGCAATTTCTAGATTTATGGCCATCATTTGAACCTTCATTTTGAATTACAAGCCTTTTAATCATCTTGGCAAATATGACCTTTAAAACAATGTGTATTGATTGCAATAAAAAGCTTATCATCAAAACAGCACTGATTGACGAGAGCAAAACACTAATGGGCTAATGTTATGCAAAAGAATATTGAGACTCGGTCACATAAAACAGAAAATTGAATTCAATATGAGACTAAAAGTAAATAGACCAAACCTCATTTTTGAGTCATTTTGCTTTGGAACAGGTCTTTTGGAGCAACTTGTACAAGCCAACTTTTATGTGAAATCGATGAAATAATTTGTAATATTCTGGTATTTTATGAATATTTGTCGATTGATCTAAAAACAAGTAGGATTAAATGGTATGCTTGAACCTCTTCTTTCTGCTTCTCCTTATGCACGAAATTCTACAACTGCTTTCATTCCAATCACACTCCATGGAGGATAGAAATCTACTGCTCTTTCTTTTTTCACTTCAATAGGATTGTTTGTAAAGATATAAAAGTAATTGTGGTATTCAAAGTGAGGAAACATCTCTGATCTTTGCAAATTTGTAAATGGTCTCACTTTTGACTCAATTCTCCCAAGATTGTCTTCAAATCTCAGCAAAATATCACTTTACTATTTTAACTCTGCCACATCCGGAGTCATTTTTGGACTTACACACACACACACACACACACACACACACACACACACACACACACACACACACACACACACACACACACACACACACACACACACACACTTGTTAGGCAAATTGCTCAGGGAAATTTACTGAGGGGTAAGTAGAGTCTTCTGGTCTATATTCAGCAGAAGTAGTTAGCAATAATACAAGTTAAAAACACACAAAAATACTGGAGCAACTCAGCCGGTCTCTCAACAACCATAGGAGGTAAAGATATATCACCCACATTTCAGGCCTGAGCCCTTCTTCCTGGAAAATGAGAAAAGAATAGGAAGATGTCAGAATAAAGACAGGACTGGCAGGGGAAGGAGTCCAGTCCGAAAAAAGGTGTTAATTGGATATCATAAGGGGAGAAATGATTTTGCCTCTGTGAAATGAGACAGAGGGAAAAGGGGAGTGAGTGAGAGAGAGAGAAAGAGAGAGAGAGAGAGAGAGAGAGAGAACTGGGGGTAGAGTGACATGAGGAAGAAAAGGGGAAGGGGTGCTAATGGAAACCAGAGAAATCGATGTTAATGCCATCCAGTTGGAGGGTGGCCAGATGGAAGAGGAAGTGTTGTTCCTCCAATTTGTGGGAGGTCTCTGTCTGGCAGTGCGTGAGACAATGGATAGACATGTCGGCGAGGGAACGGGAAGGGGATTGAAATGAGTGGCCGCTGTTGCAGTGGGCAGAGCTGACGAGCTCAATGAAACGATTTCCCAGTGCATCTGCTGACTTTTGCGTTTCAAACAAGAAAGTCAGCAGACATTGCTCACTTGCAGTTAAGTGATTGATTTTAGAAATTATTACTTTCAGCTACTCTTTGATTTATGTGCTTCTGAGATTAGGTCCTGCAGCTCAGACTGGAAGCAGACAAGCACTTGTACTGATTGATTAAGCTGGGACCAGAATGAACCTGTTTGAAGTGTTTTATATTGATACAGTTAATGTTGAAATGGCTGTCGTTGATCAATGCTGCTTTATTATTTTACTCTTGTTTGCATTGATTTATTGGCATCTATTTTTCTTCTTTCCTTGTAATTATGACTAGCCCGTACAATAATAGCGGTGATGCTGGAACTGCTGTGTAATGGCAGCATTGCCACTGGTATGACCTGTGGAGAGCAGGGAATAGAGATACAGTGCTCCTCCCAGGCATAATTCCAATGCCATCCACAAATATGCTGATGACACCACAGTTCACAGCAGAATCACAAATGGCAATGGGGAAGTGTACAGGAGAGAGATAGATCAGCTCATTGAATGGGGTAACGACAACAACCTTGCGGTCAATGACAACAAAACCAAGGAGATGATTGCGGACTTTAGGAGGAAGTCAGGGGAACATAACCCAGTCCTCATTGAGGGCTCAGTTGTGGAGATGGTCAAGAACTTCAAATTTCTGGGTGTCACATCTCCGAGGATCTGTCTTGGAGATCACAAAGAAGGCTTTCCAGCGGCTATACTTTTTGAGGTTTCTGACCACCAAAGACTCTCGTAAACTTCTACAGGTGTACCGTGGATACCATTTTGGCTGGTTGCATCGCTGCCTGGTATGGGTGTGCTAACTTTCAGGGTTGTTAACTCAGCCTGTGACATCACAGGAACCAGACATCATTCCATCAAGGACATCTACGTGAGGCAGTGTCTTTAAAAAAGCAGCCTCTATCTTCAAAGAGCCCCCACCACCAAGGCCATGCCCTCTTCACTCTGCTACCATTGGGGGAAAAAGATATCGGAGCGTAAAGGCGAGTACTCAGCAGCACAAGGACAGCTTCTTCCCTGCTGCCATCAGATTCCTGAATAATCTTTTATTTCTTCTGATTTATGTTTTAGATGTCATAAGGAAGTTGGCTCCTACTTACATTCTACTTGATTATGTGAGACGGTGAGACCTTTTTGGTAGAGAATTAAGGAACCTTTAGAAGCTATTTTCAAATTTAAAATTTCACTTGATCCTTTGGTATTTTTATTGGGCTATATTAAGAAATTGAGCTTTGGAGTTAAAATTGAATAAATTTCGAATTGCTTATTTGAGATTAGCTTTAGATGGGGCTCGAAAATGTTTGGCAACTATCTGGAAAAATGAGACTAATTTGAGTATTCAAGAATGGCATTTGGAAATGAGATCTTGTATTCTGTTGGAAAAGATAACATATAATTTACGTAATAATTATTCTTTTTTTGTTAAAACCTGGAGCCCGTATATGGAATATATGAGGTTGAAACATTAATTTTTTTCCCAGGCATTGATGGTGGTGCCCCAAACTGAAGGGTGTTATGTTAATTGATCTCCTCTTCTTCCTTTCTTTATTTGGGTAGTTGGGGGGGGAGAGTGTTGGGAGGGTGGGGTGGGTTAAGATAGGGGGATGGGCAGTGGTAAGGTGTAAAAATGTTATGTACTTGTTTGTATTTTTATTGTATGATTTATTATGATTAAATACAATTTTCCAAAAAAATCAGATTCATGAATAATCAGTGAAATAAAGACACTGCCTTACTTTTTGAGGTGTCTGACCACCAAAGACTCTCGTAAACTTGTATTATTTTTTAATTTTTGTTATAGTCATGTTGTAAGATGGTTGTAATATGAATGCTTTTGCCACAAAACACCAAATTTCAAGACTTGTTCATGACAATAAATTCTGATTTTGAGTCTGACTGCCAACAGCTCAGCACAGGCCTTAAATGGCCTGTTAATTGAACTCCTTTGAAGAAGACCGCAGAGCCCACCTCACTGACAAAAGGCAAAGGAGGAAAAACCCAACACCCAACCCCAACCAACCAATTTTCCCCTGCAACCGCTGCAACCGTGTCTGCCTGTCCCGCATCGGACTTGTCAGCCACAAACGAGCCTGCAGCTGACGTGGACTTTTTACCCCCTCCATAAATCTTCGTCCGCGAAGCCAAGCCAAAGAAAGAATTGAACTGATGGTGGTTTTATTTTAAAAGATCTGCCACCATGGGGCCTGTACCCACGACGGCGGCCCACCTATGATCAGCAGCATCCATGAGGGGTTGCAGACTCCAGAGAAGCAGAGGACTGGTGCAGGACACCAAAAACCAGGAGAACACCTCCCCCAACCCCCCACTTGGGAAGGATAAGCAGAGGAGATGACCCATGGGATGGTGACCACGATAGCGGTCTGGTGAGGGACTCTGAGGCTGAAGAACACACAGGTTTGGCAACTGGAGGTAAGGAACATGCGCAAGCTGTGGGCTGCTGGCAACTGCAGTCGAGGGATTCATACCAGGCTGCGGACTGCTGGAGGCTGGCTCAAGGCTGGCTGAAGGGGTACCAGGTATTGGAACTGGGATGCGAGACGGCGCCGAGGGTGCTGAAGGTTGCCTGATAATGTCAAAGGTTTGGATCTGGAACTTGGGCTACTGATGGTTTGGACTGGACCCTGTGTGGCTGCATGGGCTGCGGGAGTACTGGAGGCGAATCCACGGACATCTGGGGACTCTGAGGGGATTCTCTTTTGTTTCTCTTTTTCTGTCTGTAAGAGATGCTTCAGGCAATTTCTACCCATGATGAATCTGTCTGCCTTATGGCAGATGAAATCAAATTCCGTGCAATATTGCACGGTTTTTATTACATGACAATAAATGAATGTTGAATTAATTTGAGTTTTAGAAAAGTAAACAGGCTATTCATCCCACTAAGGCTCTCTAGCAAAGATTTCCATTGTTACTGAAAATCTTGCTCATCTAAATCCTACACTTGACCCTCTTCATTCTACTTCTATCTTCCTCAAGACAATTCCACTACTCCCTCCATTCTCATCATTCTCTGGGGAATGGGGAGGACCACAGCAGTTCTGCAGCATTTTTACTTCCCAAAAATTTAATTTCTTCGAGGCATTTAATTCTAGTCATACGCAGAAGTGCTTGCTTCTGTTCATTTCTCCCACAGGTGTTTATCTAACTTCCTGTGAAATGTATCTAAGTATTTCACTTCTACCACTGTTTATGACTGAGCTTTCCAAATTCTTACCACTCTCTGATTAAAAGTAGTTCCTGGATTCTTGTTTGGATTTACTGATGCTGTAGTCCATGGTTTGATTTTGGATAACACATAGCAGAAACATCTTCTTTACATTTAACTTTTCCAAACATTTTATAATCTTAAAGACCTCTATCAGATTACCCTTCAGGTTTCCTTTTTCCAGGGACAAGGAACGGTAACCTGATAAAATTTTCTTCATAAGCATGTCCTATAGGGTTTGGTATTTTGCTGGACATCTGAGGCTGAAGAACCTTGAGATGACTCAAGGCAAGGAACCCACGCAGGTGGCGGACTGCTGGTGACTGGCTGAAGGGTACCAGGTATCTGAGCTGGCATGTGAGAGGGTGCTGAGGGTGCTGGAAGCTTCCTGATAGCATCAGAGGTATGCCACTGGAGCTCGAGTTACAGATGGTTTAGACTGAAGGCTGTGTGGCCGTGGAGGCTGTGGGAGGGCTGGAGGAAAACCCATGGACTCTCAGTGACTCTGGGGTGACTCTCTTCTACTTCTTTTTCTCTGACTGGGAAATTTCTGCTGAGAGGGAATTGTTGTCTGCCTTACAGTAGATTAAAAGAAATTTTGTTTTAATGCACGACAATAAAATAATCTTGAATATTGAGTTTTCTCCAGTACCTCTACTTCCTTATTGTATCATGGTATGCTGAACTGTATGTCGTCTACATGTGTTCTAATCAAAGTTCAAAGTTCAGATTTATTCTCAGAGTACATCTAAGACATCACATGCACCCTTGAGATTCTTTCTCCTGTGGGCCAGACAGAATTTCTACTTGTCAGTAATGCAAAAAAAAAATTCAAGAAAAGATATGTATATGAAAGAGATAAATGTAAACAAAGAAAGAAATGCAAGCAACTGACCATACAATGCAGAAAATAAATATTCAATAATAAATAATATCCAATGTAAGAGTCCTTAAATGAGTAAGTTTGTTGTTTTGCAGTCTGATGGTGGAGGGGTAACAACTGTTCCTGACTCTTATGGCACCTATACCTCTTTATTGATGGCACCGGTGAGAACAGAACACGTGGGGTGTGGGTCCTTGGTGATTGCGGCTGGTCTCTTATGGCAACATTCCATATACATGTTCTAAATACTGGAAGAGTTCTGCCTGTGATCATTTGCCAATTACCTTTTGCAGGGCTTTCTGCTTGGAAGTATGGGTGCCCCCATACTAGGCCATGACGCAGCTGGTCAGCACACTTTCCACTGCACATCAGTAGAAGTTTGCCAAGATGTTTGATGTCGTACCAAACTTCTGCAAACTCTAGAGGAAGTCAAGGCACTAGCTTGCTTTCTTCACAATTACATTTTTATGTTGGTTTCATGAAAGGTCTTCAGAAATAATGACTCCCAGGAATTTAAATTTGCTCACCCTCTCCACTTCTGATCCCCCAGTGATCATTGGATCGTATACACCTGGATTTCCTTTTCAAAAGTCCACGATCAGGCCTTTGGTTTTGATAACATTGTTGCTGCACTATTCAGCCAAGTTTTCAATCTCTCTCCTGTTAGCTGACTCATCGGCCCTTTTTATACAACCCACTACCACGGTGTCATCAGCAAGTTTGTAGATGGTTTTATTGTTATACTGAGCCACTCAGTCATTGGTAAAGCAAATAGAGCAGGGGAGATTGTGGAGGAGGTGCTTTTTTTATTTTTTAAATTTAAATTTAGAGATTCAGCCATTTTGGCACATGTGTCCATGCTATCCAATTTACGCCCAATTAACCTACACCACTGGTAAGTTTCGAATGGTGGGAGGAAACCCACGCAGACACAAGGAGAACATACATACTTCTTACAGACAGCGCATTCTGACTAACTTCATCACAGTATCATGTGGCTGCTTCAGAGGAATAGATCAGAGTTCAATCTACAGGACCGTAAGAATGGCAAAGAGGATCACTGGAGATTCCCTTCCCTCATCAATGTGATCTACCAGGATCATAGTCTGAAGAGGACATGCAAAATCATTGAGGACCCCTTCCTCCCTGTATACAGCATCTTTCAGCTGCTCCCACTGGGAAAGAGGTACAGGAGTATCAGAGCCAGCACCACCGGGCTGAGGAACAGCTTCTTCTCATGGGCAGTGAGAACGCTGAACGACCAAAGGAACTGCTCACATTAACCGCGTGAGACTCTCATAGTTCGGAAACAATATTTATTTATTTATTTGTATATGCAAATACTTGTCCTGCATACATATTGTTTGACTGTATATGTCTTAAGTGTGGCTATGTGTCTGCGTGTTTTGCATTGAGGACCGGAGAATGCTGTTTTGTTGGTTTGTACTTGTGCAAACGGATGACAATAAACTTGACTTAACTAGACTTAAAATATTAGGATATAAAATTTTTTGAATTGTCCATTATTGTTTGGATAACAATCTTTTTTTTTTCAATCTTAAAGTACAAAATTTAGTTGGAAGTATTTGTTATTTGGAATATATTTATTTCCCCATCATGTGATCTAAACTTTCCTGCAATATTTCAGAAGAGGTTTTTTAATCAAAAATTTTCTGCAATAATATCAGCTCTCTGTCAAACTCAATCAATCAATGTATATTCCTCTGTTTTGAAATAGTTGCTGCATCTTCTCCATTGCTTGGACGAGCCTTGTCATCATTCTACTCAGAGTTACTTAAATCAGCCAGTATTAGTCCCCATTGTTTTCGTAAATTGCTCTTAACTGTTCATAGCTCCTCGGACTCTCTTCTCTTCTGGTGTCCTGTGCCATGATACCTGAACTTGTTTCTTAACTTTATCAATAATGATTCTGGCATTTCCCTAATATTCTAGGCAGCACTCTCGCCCCTCTTTGCAATCTAGTGCTGCAGTGAATCCTTCCACTGAAAATTCCATTTTCAACTCATATCTCCCTTAAAGATCTAGAAATGAGAAATATTAAGTAATCTTTCATGATGAGACGTAAGCTTCTTTTCTACTGCATTCTCTATATCCCATTTCTTCACAGTTACTAACATTTCTGTCTTTCTCATTTTGTGGTTAAATCTTTAGGTTTTTATTTTACAACCTTGCATTCTAAATCTAGAGATGTTTGAACAATTGGTTTCCTTATTATGGCCTTTCTTACCCTTCCAGCCCACACCATGGATTGAGCTCAATGACCTGCCCTTCACTCAGTACTACAACTATTGTCTTAATTTCTAACCAACTCCTGAGACATTGGTTCGACTCAGGTTATATTTTGTGCTCCCTTTTCCCAAAGGGTTATCTACTTTATGTCCTTCACAGAAATAGTACAAGTTGCTCTCTCCTGCAGAGGGCTATCTGTGTATCTCTTTTCCCTTTATATTTATTTTGCTTATTGTTTCTGGAAGGTTTTAAAAGATTGGAATTTTGAATAATTAGTTGTGATGTGAGCACTCTCATGTACCAATTAAGAACAAATATACATATAAAATCTGGATTAATAAAGGTTTCAGGGATTCATTACAATTCTATGTGAAGTTAACATGACTGCAGGCCTCAAATTCAATTTTTTTTTTGCTTGATATTGCTGTTGACATTTTTCAAAGGCATTTTATTATTAAAGGCACATTGATTTCTGTTTTTAGTCAGTGCCCAACGATGAAATTTTAAATTGAATTTCACTCTTTATTAGACATTCTACAGCAGAACACACAGGAATGAGACTAGAAATGAATCTTGGATTGGCGCTAATAGGTAAAAATGCCTGTGGGAACAGTTCCAAGTCCATTTTTACCCATGTGACATATTCACTACAGACATAAGCTATTTGTCTGTGTTGGTCCTTTTATCGTGTTGTCAATTAATGCAGGAGATGATAGGGAGTATGATAGGGTCCATCAACACAGAAGGTTGTGTGGAACCAGGAGATGATGACCTCCTCTCTGAAATGATGCATACTTCTTTATAATAGCTCACCAGCACTCCCCTCATGCAGTGCTGACTGGTTCCAATGACAGCTCATTGAAGTACAGCCAGTGGCCATGACTTTTTACTAACTATGGGTTGTCATGCTCATCCAGGGAGATGTCTGATCTCTATCACATGGGACAGCTTGATATTCCTCAGGGACAACAATATGTCATTAGAGACATCTTGAAATTCTCTTTCAGAAGATAAATGCAGTGCATGAGCGTATTTCTGTTCTCATTGAACAGTGAGATGCCATTTGCCACTGAGAAACTCAGTTTGCCAGGCACAGGAATGGTGAGTTCTTCTTAAATGAAGAAATGATGCATGTGAGCAGTTATGCAAGCAGGGTCATCACATGTGAACGCACCCCTCTTCTGTAGCAGATGCATGCCATCTCCCTCACTTTCCACTTGCACTTTGTGAGTAGAACCTATACTGAATAGAAGAAAGATGAATGAAAAGGTATAAGGGATGAGACTGCTGTGAACAATTGCTTAGGCTGAATGGCAGCAGAGAACCACCAATGTCTATCCAACACTGAGATAGCTCAGTTTGCAGTTCAGGACACTGATACCTTCTGCCCCCTCCAGCCCCTTTCCCCACATTTTTTTCCCAGCAAAAGGTAGTGGACACAGCCCAGGACATAACAAGCAAAACCCTCCCTACCATCGATAACATCTACAGGAAAGTGGTTGGAGAGCAGCAGCAATCATCAAAGATCGACATCACCCAGAACACGCTCTGTTCTTGCTGCTACCATCGGGAAAGAGTTAGAAGACTCGCACCAGCAGATTCAGGAACAGCTACCCCTTCTTCAACAACAACCTCAATCAGGGTCTCATTTAGGACTTTTATTTTTGCACTTTATTGATTTTTTTTCCTCTTTGTATTGCACAATTTGTTTATATTTCTTCATTTGTTTACATGTCGGGTTTTTTTTTGCACTACCAATTAGAGGTAATTCTGCCTCGTCCGCAGGAATGAGTATGTGCCCATGTGTCCGCAGGAATAAAGAATCTTAGCTCTGTCAATAAATCTGAAATTTCAAGTGCCCAACGGATAAACATTTTGAAATTTTGGGCATTGCCACATTTGATCTCAATAAGCTATTCACTCATAGAACAGTGAATTCGTATTCACAAACCCCATTCAGTGTTGTTTGTAAATAACCACAACCAGGTATTATAATGAAAAAAAAACTCTTTATTGACCCTTATGCAGAAATTCTTTGCTCAATTTGAGTGTAAAAAATTTTTCGCTCCCAGACCCCTACACACTTTTACAGTGTGGCTGCAGTTTAAATTGACCGCATGCATTCTGGAAGAAACTGAACTAATGAACACAATGGCCACCCATGTTCACCTCTGACAAACTCAACAAGAGGGCAGTGTAAATGTGCTTCATATGTAAACAACCACACCGGAGGTAAGTATGCAAGTTTTTTTAATGGAATTTTTCATTTATTTCTGTGTAAAAAAAAACTTAAATGTTTCGACTCAAAGCCTCCATTTCCCTTGAAGAAGTCATTCCACTATTTCTTTAACACAATGAGAAAGCTTGACACTGAAAGAGACTGGCTGTTATTTCAGAATCAGAATCAGATTTATTGTCACGAATAAGCCATGAAATTTGGTGTTTTGCGGTAGCATCAGACTGTAAATATACATATTATAACCATCTTACAACATTACTATAAAAAATTAATAAAATACTAATAACAATAATGGGGCATGAAAAGTAAGGTTCATCTGATGGCAGTGGGGAAGAAGCTGTCCTTGTGGCGCTGAGAGTTCATCTTTAGGCTCCTGTACCTTTTCCCCAATGGTAGCAGATGAAGAGGGTGGTGGGGGTCTTTGAGGATGGAGGCTGCTTTTTTAAGATACAGCCTCATGTAGATGTCCTTGATGGAATGAAGTTTGGTCCCTGTGTAATGTGTGTCGAAAGAACCAAAGACCAAAGAACCAAAGATCCAAACCAAGGCTTTTATTAACTAAAAGACTGGAACATATCACAAGTAGGTCGACCAGTCCAGAATGACCTGGTCTGCCTAGGAGCAATCCTTTAAGACCTCCCAGTAGGTGTAGCTACACTCTCAGCCAATCACAGTCATCCTACACTACCATCTGTACATACGTACATGTACACATTGGTGATAGAATCTGTACTATGACAGCCTGTATGTTGCAAGCCGAGTTAACAACCCTCTGGAGTTTATTCTTGTCCTGAGAGTTGGTGCCTCCATACCAGGCAGTGATGCATCCAGCCAGAATGCTCTCCACGGTACACCTGCAGAAGTTTACGTGAGTCTTCAGTGACATACTGAATCTCCTCAGACACTTAGAAAAATATAGACTCTGGCGAGCCGTCTTTGTGATTGCATCAGAGATGACGACACCCAGAAATTTGAAATTGTTGACCGTCTCCACTACTGAGCCCTCAATGAGGATTGGGTCATGTTCCGCTGACTTCCTGCTGAAGTCTGCAATCATCTCTGGTTTTGTTGACGTTGAGTGAAAGGTTGTTGTCATTACACCATTCAACGAACTGATCTATCTCCCCTTATTGCTGTTACGATTCTGCTGCCAACTGTGGTGTGCCATCAGCAAATTTGTACATGTCATTGGAATTGTGCCTGGCCCCACAGTCATGGGTGGATAGCGAGTAGAGCAGTGGGCTGAACATACATCCTTGAGGTCCGCCTGTGTTGATGATCAGTGAGGAGGAGATGTTGTTTCCAATTCATACTGATTGTGGTCTTCCAGTGAGAAAAGTCAAGAATCCAGTTGAAGTGGAGGGATAAGAGGCCCAGAGTTTGTAGCTTCTTGACCAGCACTGAGGAAACAACAGGACAGCAAATCACAACTTCCTCAGACGTTGGGATATTTGCAGCTTTGATGATTATATTTTTAGTTGGTAAACATGAAGTCTGCAGGTACTGGGGAACTGGTAACAATACGCAAAAGTGCTGGAGGAGCTCATCAGGGTCACACAGCAGCGTGGGAAAGCAAACGTCAGTTGACCTTTTGGACCTCAGCCCTTCTTGCAGCTGATGAAGGGCTCCGGCCTGAAATACCATCTGCTTCTTGCTTCTGACAGCTGCTGCATGAACATCTGAGTTCTCCAGCATTTTTGGGTAGAGTATATTGTCAAATATATTGTAAAATCCACATATGCGCTGAAAAGCAAGTTCGATAAAAGACTACAATTGTAGGCATATATGAAATTATAAAGATAAATAAATTGTAAGAATATGAACAATACAAAGAAAATTACATAAAATTTTTCCAGCTTTACTGTAAGTAAATGTTAGAATGAAATGGGGAATAGGAAGACATATATGATGTGAGCTAACACCTTAACTTCAATATGGAAGTATTCTTCTGTGCTATTATTTCAGTCATTTCATGTTCTTTTGGAATGAGCAGTTTGAATATGTTCTGTCATGTTTAATCTGTGATAAGAGCAGAACATGCTGGAAATACACAATAGGTCAGTTAGCATCTGTGTTGTGAACTAAGTGCTAAATGGCAGCAAAAACTCCTCTTTTGAAGTGCTGCACAACTGCTTCAAGTGTCTTTTTGCAAAATGTACCATTTGTACTAGATTCAAGAAGATTCAAGATTCAATTTATTGTCATGTAATAAAAATAGTGCAATATTACACAAAATTCACTTAAGTCTGCCAGAGCTGCTGTAACGGCAGTGCTGCCGCTGGTGCGGGCCAACAGAGAGCTGGGAGCAGAGACACAGCTCTCCCACATGGTTCATCCACCCAGTCTGACTGAATTCAGCTCTGTACAGGCTTTAAATGGCCTGTAAATGGAGCTGATGGTAGTTTTATTTAAAAATACTGCGGCCAAAGGGTCTGCGACCATGATGGCGGGGCCTACGATCAGTAGCAGCTATGAGGGGCTGCAGACTCTGGGGAAGTGGAGGAATCAGAATCAGAATTTATTGTCATAAACAAGTCATGAAATCTATTGTTTTGTGGCAGCATCACAGGGCAAATGTTCATATTCTAACCATTACAATAAAAAAAATAAAAATAATAGAGCATGAAAACAAAGGCCGTGTCTTCAGTTCATTGATTATTCAGGAATCTGATGGCAGTGGGGAAGCAGCTGTCCTTGTGTCGCTGAGTGATCATCTTTAGGTCCCTGTACCTCTTTCCTGATGGTCGCAGAGTGAAGAGGGGATGGCCTGGGTGGAGGTGATCTTTGAGGATAGAGGCTGCTTTTTTAAGACACTGTAGATGTCTTCAATGAAGTTTTGCTGGCCGAGTTAACAACCCTCTAGAGTTTATTCAGGACAAAAGTTGGTACCTCCATACCAGGGAGTGATGCCACCAGCCAGAATGCTCTCCTGTAGAAGTTTACGAAAGTCTTCTTCACCATATTGAATCTCCTCAGACACCTCAAAGTATAGCTGCTGGTGAACCTTCTTTGTGATTGCACTAACGTGGAGGCACCAGGATAGACCCTCGAAGATGTTGACACCAAGAATTTTGAAGTTGTTGACATTCTCCACTACTGGGCCCTCGATGAGGACTAGATGGTGTTCTGCTGGCTTCCTCCTGAAGTCCACAATAATCTCCTTGGTTTTGCTGATGTTGAGCACAAGGTTGTTGTCATCACACCATTCAACAAACTGATCTATCTCCCTCTTGAATGCTTCCTCATTGCCATTTGTGATTCTGCCCTCAACTGTGGTGTCATCGACATACTTGTAGATGGCATTGGAATTGTGCCTGGCCACACAGTCATGGGTGTGTAACAAGTAGAGCAGTAGGCTAAGTACGCATCTTTGGGGTGCACCTGTATTAAAAATCAGTGAGCAGGAGATGTTTTTTCCAATTCATACTGACTGTAGTCTTCCAATGAGAAAATCAAGTAGGCTATAGAGGCCTAGAGTTTGTAGCTTCTTGACCTTCTCTGAGGGAATAGTGGTATTGAAGGCCGAGCTGTAGTCAATGAAGAGCAGCTGTATGTATGAGTTGCTGTTTTCAAGGTAATACAGAGCTGAGTGGAGAGCCAGCAATATTGCATCTGCTGTGGAGCGATTTGATGACAGGTGAATTGCTGTGGGTCCAGATCTTTGCTTAGGTACATGTTAATTCTGGCCATGTCCAGACTCTCAAAGCATTTCATCACAGTAGAAGTTAGTGCTACTGGGCGATAGTCATTGAAGCAGATCACACTATTCTCTTAGGTACCGGGATGATTGATGCCCTTTTGAAGCAGGTGGGAACCTATGACTGCCACAATAAGAGGTTGAAAATGTCCATGAACACTCTGGCTAGTCGGTTGTTGCAGATTTTCAGTATCCTGCCAGGTAAGCCATCAGTGCCTGACACCTTGAAGGATGTTCTGACATCGCACTCAGAGACAGATATCACAGGGTCCTCAGCCTTTGGTGGGATTCTAGTAGACACTGTTTAGTTCTTCTTCTCAAAGCGAGCAACTCATTGGGTAGTGAAGCATCACAGCCATCTATAGTGTACACCTATGCTTTGTAGGCTGTAATGGCCTGAACTCCCTGTCATAGCTGGCATATAAGTGTCCCTGTCTCTAGCTTTCTCCGGAATTGCCACTTTGCTTCAGAGATGGCCTTCTGCAGGTCGTACCTGGAATTCTTGTAAAGATTCCGATCCCCCAGCCTTAAACACCCTTGTTCTCACTCTCAGCAAGTTGTGTATTCCCTGATACATCCAAGGTTTTCGGTTAGGGGACACCCAGTATTTGCATGTGGGCACAACTCATCCACGCAGATCTTGATGAAGTTGGTGACACCTGTTGCATATTCATTCAAGTCTATGGATGAGTTCTTGAATATGGTCCAGTCCACCGATTCAAAGCAGTCCTGCAGTCCTACCTCCCATAACCATACTTCCACTGTCTTCACCATTGGTGCTGTGGTCTTTGGTCTCGGCTTGTTCGCTGGAAGTAGAAGTACAGCCAGGTGACGAGCACCAGAAAACAGGGAGAAGATTGAGAAGAAGCAGAGGAGATGACCTATAAGATCATTTATTCCGCATTCCTGTCCCTTTTCTGTTTGGGGATCTGAGAAAGACCTAGCACAGGCTTGTTTACAAGGGATAACACTCTAATCATGATTTCAGAGTTGTAGGAAGTTTTGAACTGAACGTTTTCAAGCCTCTGAAAACTATTTGGAACTTGAATGAATTTGCTTCCACGCAGACAATTTTCAGTGTTAGAGAACTGTCATTAGAATTGTATTAAAATTGTAATTGCTAGACCTAAATAGCGAGGGCAGATCTATTTCATATTTATTATTCAAAGCAACAACTTATCAAATTACATTTCATATCATTTGTCAGTCAATAAAATATTGTTTTGACATATTTAATAATGGAATGGCATAACAAATATCAACATTTGATGTTGGTTCTTATCAAGTATTAACACCCCACAAGATGCAGAAAAATTAGAGCAAAAACAGACCCATGTTTCACTATTTTAGATCAATATCGATTGAGATTAAAGTAAAAATTATGTTATTCAAGTCAGCCCCACATATACTGCATGTTATAATTAGGAAAGAAATTTTGACTTTCACCAAAATTGAGTGCTTCAATAATATTCGGACTCCTGACTACCATTCTAATTCTTTCGCTGTAAAACCTGAAATCATCCAAAACTCAGTTGCCATAATCCTAACTCAAGACTCAAGATTCAAGCTTCAATTTATTTTCATGTAATGAAGACAGAGCCTAATTACACAAGTTTTGTTTTCATCTGCAGTAAGCCAGACAAATTGGCCATTGGCAGAAATTGCCCGAAGCACCTCACAGTCAGAGAAAGAGAAGAGAAAGAGTCCCCTCAAAGTCACCGGGTGTCCATGGATTTGCCTCCAGTGCTCCCACAGCTCCTGCAGCCACTCAGAGTCCATTCCAAACCATCAGCAGCCCAAGCTCCAGATCATAGGGCACTGCCATCTTGGGTGCAGACCCCAGAGTTGCAATATTTTAAATAAAACCAGCATTGCCTCCATTTACAGGCCATTTAAAGCCAATGCAGTGCTGATGGCAGTTGGACTGGGCAGTCGGACCCCACGAGAGTGCCGAAACTCCGGATCGCACCCCACTCTCCGTGGGTCCTCACCAGCTCTGGCATGTGAGTAACCTCCTTAACTGACACCAAGTTCAGTAGCCTTTGACTGGGCTTTTTGACTGACATTAACACATAGACGATTTTAAAATTCTCACCTTTATTTGCCAATCCATCCTGGGCTATTTCTTTTTGCCTCATCTAAACCTATAATCCTCAATGACAGTTTTGCACTTGGTGATTCCATACTTATTTATTCCATCCTTGACTATTGTGTCTTCTTAAAACAGACTTCATTATGTAAACTTTGAGTCATCTGTCCTTAATCCTCTTATGCGACTTGGTGCCAGTTTCTACTTGATAATGCTCTTGTGAAATGATTCAAATGCTTTGTTAATTGAAGGTGCGATATAAATAGAAATTAGTGTTGAAATTAGTGTCATTAGTATCTTATGTTTGGATTTGTTGAAATCCCTGTGCATTTCTGCTTCAGAATAACTAGAAAATACAATAACAGCATGGAGGAATTACTAAATTAGTAACAAAATTCTCGCACAATGAAAATCAGAATCTCAGTTTCAGGATTATAATTCAGTGATGTTGTTCCACACAACCCATGCAATGATAATAATGATGTTGAAGAAATCAGCTTTAGAGAATGGTAACACACTTAAAAAGTTTTAAGCATTGCAAATTTCTGGGTTTGCTTCATTTTTTTTAACTGCTCATTTACGTATCAAATACAATTTCAGGAGTTGTGCACTTTTTGAAGATTAGTGCCATGTGTTCTATAAAATCTATTGAATAAGTCCATTGTCTATTTCATAAGAACTTAAGAAATTGGAGAAGGAGTAGGTGATTTGGGCTGTTGAGCCTGCTCTGGGATTTAACTTCTTCAAGTTGTTTTAGAGAAACAGGTTTGAATTCCCTCAGTTTTGTTGTAATGAAATACCATTATTAAAAGACAGAGACCTCTATAAGAAAGCAAATTGAGTCTTCAAAGAAATTATGGATCTACTTAGATGCACTTTATTACATGAACTGAATGTTACACATATCAGAAAATTTACAGCAAGAGGTGAGGGGATGGGAGGAGCTGAGGTATCCTATGTATTCTACTCCTCTTCCTTCATAAGGCAAAATAACCAATGGCAGAAAAAGGATGATTTGGTGTCCAGAACTGATCCCTTCACTCCAGCTCTACTCCTTTCTATGTCAACATTAGAAGAAAGAATTGGATTGGGGAGTTGATGTCACCTGTCCCCTATCTCTTCTGATTTTGGTCCAACAACATCTTCTTCATCATCTTCCCTCAGTAACAACCTCCACAGATTGAGATGTCTATGGCAACCACAGATGGCACAGGAGTTGCTTGCTAAGACAAGTGAGTGGGAAGTTTGTGTTCCTTCACTGCTTGTTCTGCTCAATGTTCTCAATAAAATCCTGCATCCTCTGTCTCCAGAGATGCCTAAGAGTCAGTAGGGATGTTGCATTTTCTTCACTGAGTCTTGGGGAATATCCCTGAAAATGTTCTTCTATCATCCTGATAATCTTTTCCTATGAAAAAGTTTGGAATAAAATGTCAGCTTCTATAGTCTGAAGTCAAACATACGAATGTCAGCTGATCATGATTATCAGGAATGAGCTGTTAGAGTAAGTGGTAGAGACGTCCACTTAGGTTTTTAAGGCATTTAGATTGGTTCATGGGCAGGAAAGGTTTAAGAGGATATGTGCTAAATAAATGCAAATGAAACTGGCTCAGGAAGGGAGCTTGAGCTGCATGGATAAGTATCCAAAGGGTCTGTTACCATGCTGTATAAATCTGTTTATGTTCGAAGACATAGCCTACTCAGCATAGTCGAATATGTATAACTGTAACCTCAGTGCTGGGTATGTTGGCCACAGAAATAACACTGATATTGTTTGACCAATCCAGTGGATTTGAAGAATTTTGTGCTCACAATATCTCTGCTTATTTTTGGACTAGAATATTAGATATTAAAGGTGATGAAATGGTAGCTCAGTTCTTCTGAAAGCAAAGGAAATATTTATGTTGCAATATTAGCACAGTAATTTAAAAAGTGAAATTATTTCAACATGTAATGCCAGAGAATATCAGTGATGGTGTTTTATGACTATTTTAATATGTAATGATTAAGATTCCCAACGGAATATTTAATTCAGTTACCTCTTGCTGTAAATTTTCTGATATGTGTAACATTCAGTTCATGTAATAAAGTGCATCTAAGTAGATCCATAATTTCTTTGAAGACTCAATTTGCTTTCTTATAGAGGTCTCTGTCTTTTAATAATGGTATTTCATTACAACAAAACTGAGGGAATTCAAACCTGTTTCTCTAAAACAACTTGAAGAAGTTAAATCCCAGAGCAGGCTCAACAGCCCAAATCACCTACTCCTTCTCCAATTTCTTAAGTTCTTATGAAATAGACAATGGACTTATTCAATAGATTTTATAGAACACATGGCACTAATCTTCAAAAAGTGCACAACTCCTGAAATTGTATTTGATACGTAAATGAGCAGTTAAAAAAAATGAAGCAAACCCAGAAATTTGCAATGCTTAAAACTTTTTAAGTGTGTTACCATTCTCTAAAGCTGATTTCTTCAACATCATTATTATCATTGCATGGGTTGTGTGGAACAACATCACTGAATTATAATCCTGAAACTGAGATTCTGATTTTCATTGTGCGAGAATTTTGTTACTAATTTAGTAATTCCTCCATGCTGTTATTGTATTTTCTGTTATTCTGAAGCAGAAATGCACAGGGATTTCAACAAATCCAAACATAAGATACTAATGACACTAATTTCAACACTAATTTCTATTTATATCGCACCTTCAATTAACAAAGCATTTGAATCATTTCACAAGAGCATTATCAAGTAGAAACTGGCACCAAGTCGCATAAGAGGATTAAGGACAGTGGAGAGCTCTTGAAAGGGAGTGAACTCCTAAATTAATTCAAAGGGACATAGGAACCTTAATTAATGAAATAAATGGCAGGAGGGAGCTCCTTTGCATTTAGAACATCAGAAGAGCAAGTGGATGGTAGGATCTGCCTCTAGTTATCTACATCAGATGCAAGAATCCCCAGACAAGAATACTGAAATAAATAGCATCTCGTCATGAGGTATGTCAGGGTGAGCTGTAGGCCACTGCATGCGTAGCATTGGAGTAGTTGCAACAAATAATGTAGATACTTTAGGGGAATTAGAATCAGAATCAAGTTTATTGTCATGAACATGTGTCTTGAAATGTTGTTGATTTGCAGCAGCAGTAGGTGAAAAAATGCTATAAATTAAATATTTAAGACAAATAATTAATGGAAAAAGAGAAAAAGTGAGGTAGAGTCCAGAGAAGCAACAGCACCTTATCTTCTGTCTGGGCACTCTCCAGCCAAATGGCACAAACATTGATTTCTCTGCTTTCTGTTAAACCTGTTCGCATTTTCTTTCCCCTCCCCCTTTTCTATCTTTCCAGTTCTCCCCTCCCTTCCCCCTTACCCACCCAGCCATCCATCCTCCCCCTCATTGCTGCTGGCCCCTCCCTCCCCTCATCCACCCATCATCTCCTGCCTTTGCCACCCCCCTCACCCTTTTGTTCAGACGCCTGCCAGCATTCTCTCATTGCTTGATGAAGGGCTCAGTCCTGAAACGTCGGTTCTGTATCTTTATCTTTGCTACATAAAGGACCCTGTTTGACCTGCTGAACTTCTCCAGCATTTTGTGTTTACTACTTCAACCACAGTGTCTACAGATTTTCGTGATTTACTAGAGTCTAAAGCAGTGGTTCTCAACCTTTTTCTTTCCACTCACATACCACTTTAAGTATTCCCTATCCCATCGGTGCTCTGTGATTAGTAAGGGATTGCTTTAAGGTGGAAAGAAAACCACTGTTTTAATTGTATCTAAATTGACTCGTTATGTGCCTGGTTTCATAACTCCAAAGGAAATGGGCAAAATGACAATTTTTCTCAAACAAAGCAGTTGGGTCTAGAGTAGTGGTTCTTAACCTTACCTTCCCACTCACATACCTCCTTAAGCAATCCCTTAAAAATCACAGAGCACTGATGGCATAGGCTTTACTTAAAGTGGTACTTAAGTACCACTTAAGTGGTACTTAAGTGGTACCGTCCACGACGCCAAGCCAAAGAATGTGAGTGGAAAGAAAAAGGTTGAGAACCACTGGTCTTTAGGTTAATTGTCTGTTCATAAATCTGATGGCAAAGGAGAAGAAGCTGTTTTTGTAACATTGAGTGTATGTCTTCAGTCTCCTGTACCTCCTTCCTGAAGCTAGCAATGAGAAAAGGGCATGGCCTGAGTGGTGTGGGTCTTTGATGATGAAGGCTGCTTTTTTGAGACACTGCCTCTTAAAGATGCTCTTGATGAAGAATGATGTCCATGATGGTGCTGACCAAATTTACAACTCTTTGTAGCTTTTTCATTGACACATCCATACCAAACAGTGATGGAACCAGTCAGAATGCTCTCCATGGTAAACCTATAGAAATTTTCAAGAGTCTTTGGTGACAGACTGAATCTCCTCAAACTCCTAGTGAAATATAGATTAAGGCTCTTGTCGAGCCTTCTTCATGATTGCATCAACATGATGGTCCCAGGATGGATCTTCAGAGATGTTGACACCCAGGAATTTGAAGTCATTTACCCTCTCCACTGCCAACCCTTCAATGAGGACTGGTTTGTGTTCTCCTGATTTCCCCTTCCTGAAGTCCACAATCAATTTCTTAGTTTTGCTAACGCTGAGTGCAAGGTGGTTGGTGCGACACCACTCAACTATCCCACTCCTGTACACTTCTTTATTACTGTCTGTGATTCTGCTGACAACCATAGTTGGCAAATTTGTAGATGCCATTTGAATTGTGGCTAGCCTTGGAGTCATGGGTATAGAGTGTGTAGAGCAGTGGGCTAAGCACACATCTCTGAGGTGTGCTATATGGATTGGAGGAGATGTTATTTCCGATCCACACTGACTGCGGTCTTCCAAAGGGAAGACAAGGATCCAGTTGCAGAGAGAGGTGCAGAGACCCAGGTTTTGAAACTTGCTGACCAGTACTGAGGGAATGATGATGTTGAAAGCTGAGCTGTGTCCAATGAACAGCAGCCTGATGTCCAGGTGATCCAGGACTGAGTGGAGAGCCAGTGATATTGCATCTGCTGTGAAGCGATTGTGGGGAGGGTGAATTGTAGTGGGTCCAGATGTTTTCTTAGGTACTAGTTAGTTCTGGCCGTGACCAACTTCTCAAAGAGTTTCATCACAGTAAAATGTCAATGATCCTGGGCAATAGTCATCGAGGCAGCTCACCCTGCTCTTTTTTTTTGAAAACTTTATATTCGTTTTTCAAAACAAACATGGTGTCACTTTTGAAAACACAGTCATTTATAACATATTTACACATTCTTTTAGTACAAATCATTTCTGAGATTCAAGTCAATATCAATTTATTTGTAATTCCCCTCTCTCCTCCCCAAACATCAAAAGAAAAAGAAAACAAAACAACTAAAGAGATAGAAAATAGTAAAGAAAAAAAAAATCAGTGTACTGTAGTCTTTCTAATCTACTTTAAAATTTTTAAATCTGTGAGCTGTTCTTGTAACTGGGCACCAAAGTTCTCTAGATAAGGTTGCCATATTTTGGCAAATGTGTCATATTATTTCTTAAATTATGTTATTTTCTCCATGGGCACGCAGTTGTGCATCTCCGTGGACCTTCGAGGGATGAGCAGGGGGGGTAGTCGGACATCCAGTTGATCACAATGCATTTTTTGCTACTGACATGGCAATATCTACAACCTTAATGTGGAGCCAACTCTTCCTGGGCACAGGTTTGACTGATGCTCTTTTGAAGCAGGTAGGAACCTCTGACTACACCAGTGAGAGATAGAAAATGTCTGCGAATCGGGAGTTGGTTGGCACAGATTTCCAGTAACCTACCAGGGACAGCATCAGGGCCTGACACCTTGCAGTGATTCACCCTCTTGAAAGATGTTCTGATGTTGGCCTTGGAAACAGGTATCACAGGGTCACCAGTTTCTGCAGGGATTCCCACTAGTACATATGAATTCTCTAATTTGGAAGCTGAGACAAGTACCCAAGTAAGATGGGAATAGAGGTTAATGCTAATTTATTAGGAGGAGGAAAAAAAGAAGGCTTGACTGATGCATAAAATATTCACTTGGTTGATCCAAATGATTTTTTATGTGCAAAGTAGAGATATGCTGTATCTAAGCAGCCAAATTAAAGTGCTAACAATTATGCCACACTCTATGGATTTTGAGAAGTTTGAGCGCCTTACAGTTAGTTCTGATGGTTGTTCACTGAAATGTGAGCAGAATTCTAATTTAAAATATGAAAAAACAACAAACTAGCAATAAACATCCTCGTTCTGATCTTTTTCTACTAGAGGCTGTAGGTTGGAGTTTTCGGCTCTAATTTAAGTTAGCATGAAAGAAAGTATAACATTGGATGTGCATTCGACACTGTCAGGCATTCCTGCTGGATCGAGTCAAAGTGTCTGATTTATTTGACTTGATTTCAAGTTGGAAATATTTATTACCATGAATCACTCCAGGCAAAACTGAAAATTATCTAATCGCATCGATATTTTCAGTGCTCATCAATTAAATTTCTAGGCAATTCCAGTTCTGAAAAATCTGCTCCTATACAGTAAAATTCCTGGTATTCGACACCTATGACGATGGTGAATGCCGGATAAGTGAATTTCCTGGTTGCTTGAGACTCCATGTGGCATGAATGGAGAACTAATGGCAAGGGGTGTCAATTTTAAACTTCCGTGATTTTATTTTGCCAGTTGCTTGAATTCCAGATCACAGGGATTTTACTGCATCACATTGTATTCTCTATCTTTCCTTGGCTGTTCCTGCTGTAGTCGATGTCACCTTTAGATTTTTGTGCTTTCAGGGCATCATTTATAAACTGAGAGCATGGTTGAGCTGTTGGCTCACAAATCCAGCAGCCTGAGCCCAATACTGCTCTCCTGCGTTGTTGTGAGGAGTTCTCTCTGTGACTGCATGGCCTTCCCCAGGCTTTACTGATTTTTCACCTACTTCCCAAACATATGCAGGGTGGTAGGTTAATTGGCCATTGCATATTTCCCCTAGTGCATTTATGTGTGATAAATCCAGAGGAAGCTGATGGGAGAATATGGTACAGGGAAAATTAATGGGGGAAATGGATTTCTCTGCGCGTTGGCATGGATTTGATGGGCTAAAATAGAAATATAGAAGTTCTGGACTCATCCTTGAAGTTTGACAATAACACTATTCAAATAGCTATTCAAACCTTTGATTCTTATTTTTAAATATCAACAATTTATTATATAATTTCACAATTTTATGGAATACTGATTGAAAGATAGGTAATATACACATGATCATCACTCCTCAGTTTTGCTTCTTCATTGTTAGGCAAATTGCAGTTGATGCTTTATATGTCCTACAATTAATTTTCAAAGAAGTCGTTAATAATTTCACATTTATCTTAATGCACTGAACAACACTTCATTATCCTTTATAACCATGGTGATCATCCCACATCCAAGATCAGTTGTAGAGATCAAAATGACTGACGTGATCATAGATGAAAAAATAAAATAGAGAGATAGGACTGGAGAAATTTGCCCTAATGCTCTACACAACCAACAACATGGGGTTATCATCATAATATTCAATATACAGCACCTCATTTCTGACCAGCAAGCACCTGGATTAACAATTTAAGCAATATTGATTCAATGATAAATAATGGCCAGGATTCCATGGGATTTCAGGATTGCTTGCTGTAATCTTGAATGAACATTTTTTTTGAAACACCCCAGCACAAAAATTCCAGTGACTTCAATTTAAATTTAGACATACAGCACAGTAACAGGCCCTTTCAGCCCAGGGGCACGTACTGCCCAATGACACCTAATTGACTTAAAAACTCCAATACATTTTGAAGGGTGGGAGGAAACCAGAGCACCCTGAGAAAACACACAGAGTCACTGAGAGAACGTACAAACTCCTTATAGACAGCTTCGGATGTCACATACTGGAGTGCAAAATATAGCCTGCTATGAAACTCTTTCCTCTTATCAAATGATACAAACGGCTGCCCACTGCAATTCAGTGACAGCATCGAACATCAGACAGGAAACAAGCATAAACTCACACATTGCTCTGTTGTATTTTTTTCCCCCACCCCAGTCAATATATGTGAACATCTTGAATTATTCAAATCCTCTTTAGTTGCTGGGTCTCAAATATTTCTTGACATGTTTATAATGGACATACCGTGGGATAATTTGCTCTTGCCTCATCCTCCAGGAATCCAACCTGGCAGAGTTTCTTCTCATTCCGCAACCAATATTCTACAGACTCCAATAAACTATTGCTGCACAACACCTGTGAAAAGAGAGAAACAGCTAAGGTCTTTGATTCAATCTGCAAACTTGTTTCACCATCCGCAAATACTCGCTACCCAACCTGTTTTGATTATTATGTCATTCTCAGTGAATGAAAGAAGAAAAAATGACATCGAAAGGTCAGTAAGCTGCAGGCACAGGGTCTGCTTGGGAACTGTAACATAAATGCAGTAGCAGATGCAGTACAGAGAAAGCAGCTTTAGGAACTTAATATTCCTGTTGCATAGTAAATAGGATAATGGTAAAGCATTGACTACAAAACTGTTGGCTTGATATAGCTAATATTTATAAGCTTTCAAAATCACTTGGATGCTGTTAATAAGTAAAAATGTCATGAAAAGAAATTATTTTAAAGGTTAATATTTAAAGAACGTATATTCACTAAAAGATTTAAATTAACTTAATTAAATCATATAAAAAGATCTAGATTTTTGTTTGCAAGGAGACAATTTCTTCTGTTAACTTAATGGGACAATGGCATTTTCACCAGATCTGATTAACCAGCACATTTTGAATTAGGTCATCTGCAAAAAGCTGGTTCTGCTCCGTTAGACACCATGATGAGTCCATTATTTCAGTGCAGATATGCTGTGGTTAGCAATCTGAAAAGCTGATGACTGTAATTAGGTCTAGGTTTGGGAAAGCCTAGTATCAAGCATATCTACCAGCTATCTGGGTGGATTTCAGTAGCGGGTTGATCCCATTGTTTCCACTGTTTAGTTTTTGTGTTCCATAATGCACTGCTTGAAAGGATGGAATTAATGGTTACATGAATAAAGGAAGTGGATATAAATATTTGAGAGAAAATACATTTTTTAAAAATGATGTGAAATGGAAAGAGATTTAGAAGACATTGAATAACTTTTATACAGGACAGGATCAATGGGCCAAAAGGCTTCAATCTTCCTTCTCTTGATTATGTGTTTCTAATTTGAAGGCCACAATTTATGCTCTTATTCAGCACCTCATTAATTGAAAATGCACCTCACCAGTTCACTTGAGAGAAATAACCCTGTTTTAAAAATAAATAAACCAATATGGTGGCCCATTCACTATGCACACGAACCGGCTCCCAAAATGGCGGTCGCACATTGGCAAAGAGGCTGGCTCCTAAGATGGCGTGTGGCTTCCTTCATTGAGGAGAGAAAGCCCGCGCACAGGAAAAACCCTTTGTATACACCGGTGACGTCATTTCCGCCGCCAATGGCGGAAACTGAAATGCGCATAAAGTCAGGCCTTCAGGCCCAAATAAACCATCCTTGAGTACGACTCTAAACGTGCATGTTGTCATTATTTCAGCACTGTGTGTAGCACATCGCTACGATTGCTGACCCCGACGGTCCAGACACTATTTGGACCAACGATGACTGACTCATCCACACACACAGTCACGCTGAAACTACTGACCTTCTGGACATCACGGCCATGTGGGTGGTTTGACCAAGCTGAAGCCTAGTTTCAAATCCTCAGACTCAATGCACTTCTATTATGTAGTAAGCTCCCTCTTCCAGGAAACAGGAAGCTGAGTTTCAGACTTGAAACAATCACCTCCAAAAAGGGCAAATATGCAGTATTTAAAGAGCTGCTGCACTTGGATGGTTTGTGGGGCAGACCCTCGTCAGCATTGATGAATGTGATACTGACTCTGGCTGAAGGACACACGTCCTGCATCATGTTTGAACAGGCATTCTTGGAGCAGCTGCCCGAGAACATACACCTAGTACTTGCTGATGCTGATTTCAGTGACCCTTAAAAGGAGGCAGCCTGGGCAGATGTGCTGTGAAGGGCTAAGGAGGAGAGCGTGGCGGCCATTGAGCAAGATACGAGGCCCCACAAGCAGTTGGGCTGGATCGGGCCCAGCAACAGAGCACTCACAATCAAGTGAGCAGTGGTGTTTCTACAACCAGTGATGGGGCACAGAAGCCCACCATTGTCGCCCACTCGGCATGTTCCTGGGAAACAACGGGGGAAGCTCCTGCTGATGGCTATGGCAGCTGGCCACCAGGACAGACTCTTGTACATCTGGGACAAACAGTTCAGACGCAGCTTTCTGGTCAATACAGGAGCAGAAATCAGAGTCCTACCCCCAACGGGGCACGACACCCTCAGCAGGAAGACTGGACCCATTCTGAGGGCAGCAAACAGCAGCGCGATAGGGACCTATGGCACCCATACAGTCCAGCTGTAATTTGTCAACTGCTAATTCACATGGAACTTCACACTGGCTGCCATGGTCCAACCGCTGGTGGGGGCAGACTTTCTGCAAGTGCACAGCCCGCTGGTCGATCTACAGGGGAGAAGACTCATCCATGCCAAGACGTTCTAGACATTCTCCTTGGGTGAAGCCAGGTTACCAGCACCACAGCTGAACTCCATCACGCTCTCAGAGGATGTTCATCAGGATTCTTGTGGAATACCCATCGGTGTTGGCCCCACCGTGCATGTCAACCATGTCCAAGCATGGAGTGCAATGTCACATATTGACACAGGGACCAAAGCATGGAGACGTCCCCCGGAAAAGCTCTGCCTAGTGAAGGAGGAGTTCAAGAAGATAGAGGAATTAGGGATCATATGGTGATCTGACAGCCCTTGAACATGGTGCCAAAGGAAGCCGGGGGCTGGAGACCATGTGTGGACTTTTGCCAGCTGAACAAGGTTACAACTCCAGACCACTACCCCATGGCACACATACAGGACTTCACAGCGAACCTGATGGGGAAGCATTTTTTCCAAAGTAGACCAGTACACCTGGTGATTTCATCCCAGTCCCATGGGGGCAAGAGGAAGCACCTGTGGTGATCCTGGACAGACTATGTGAGAATCTCAGTATCCTGGCCCCATAACGACATCACAGCATGGACAGACCCAGACTTGCATGCCCAAAGACCTGCAGAAGTGTAAGTTCATTTTTGTAGGAAGGGGCGTGCATTGGGCACTGTTGCAGACATTTAAGATGCTTAAGAACAACAGATTCATGGGGGGGAAAAGAGGAGATTTTCATGATAGACCGATTTAAACTGGCCCATATAGATTTGGCCCAGCCAGTGGAAGTCCAGGCACTGAGGCACAGGGGCAGATCGCCAAAACAGAGACCGATCGAGACTTTGGGTTTTGGGAGGGGCATTGCTGGTTTTGGTGGGGGGGGGGTCACGTAGCGGCCTACTCACTATGCACGTGAGCCAGCACCCAAAACGGCGGTTGCCCATTGGCAAAGAACCGGCTCCCAAGATGGTGAGGAGCTTCCTTCAATGAGGAGAGGAAGCCTGCACATGGGAAGAACCCTTTGTATTCGCGGTGACATCATTTCCGCCGGCAAGGGCAGAAACAGAAATGAGCAAATGTCGGGCCTGCAGACCCAAATAAAGCATTCTTGAGTACGACTCTAAATGTGCCCATTGTTGTTATTTCAGCGCTGAGTGTAGCACATTGCTACACCAATTTACTTTCTTGCCCTGTTTACATAGAAACATAAAGATAGGAGCAGGAGTAGGTCATTCGACCCTGCTCCGCCATTCAATGAGATCATGGCTGATCTTAAAGTTCAGTACCCCGTCCCCGCCTTCTCTCCGTCACCTTTAAGAAACATCAATGTGGGGTCATCTTATAACAGCAGAAGGGTATCTTCTGAAGCAGAGTTGATGATAACTCGTATTTATCTAGCATTCATGTTCACATGGGCATCTTATTGAGACCCAAGGAGACAATGAATTCCCGAGTCAACAATTTTAGAAGGCTTGAACAGACCTTATTAAAGGAAAGGATTTAAATGCACAGGATGAGGGTAATTTGATGGTGTCCAAATGATTGAAGGCACAACTTCAGGTTATGGGTGAAACAGAAGGGAACATATGGAGGAGGAAATTTAAATTTAATTTTTAATTTATAAAATGTTACTTTAGTGATACAGCACGGTAACAAGTGCTTCCGGCCCACAAGCCTATACCACCCAACTACAGCTACGTAACCATTTAACCAATCTACCCCGTACATTTTTGGAGGGTGAAAGGGAATACCTGGAGAAGACCCATGCAGGTCATGGGGAAAACGCACAAACTCATTACAGACTGCACTGGATTTGAACCTAGCTGCTGATACTGTAATAGCATTGCACTATCTGCTAAGCTAAATGAAATTGATAAGAATGGATTCAAAAAGTGCAGAAGAGTTTCAATTTATAGCTTGAAGCAGGAAGGCATTAGCAACTGGAGAGATGAGGTTTCTCTAGTCCCTGCTCAACTGTTAAATTATTGGAGGGTGTGTCTGAGAAAGAGAATTTTAAATGCACCTTGATTTCTTTTTGCTAGTGTCAAAAAATTGTATTAGCATTTTCATATAGCATGTGCTTTTACATCACCTAGAATCACGAACCAACATCTGGGTCTGTATATTGTGGAACAACTGTAATTTATTCTAAGACAATGATCATCAAGTTTGGAATCCAAGGCTTGGAGATTTGCTGGGGGAAAGGGTGGTGGTGGGGGGGGGTGGGGGGGGGGGGAGAGTGGGAAGGATTGCTACTCACTTCCACTCTGGGAAGTAGAGTGCATGCAAAGCCCTGTGGGTGAAAATCGAAACCAACTGCAAATCCTGGTAATCTGAGATAAAATAGAGAAGTCTAGGAGAACTCATGTGATCAGGCAGCATTTGTGTAAAGAGGGTTCGTGTTTCAGGTTGATGCTGAATTTCCCCATGATCTTTGACAATGAACGCTAGCTACTAAGTCACCAAGTATTGAAATGTGGATATCCAACAGCCTTGTTCTGTAGGCTGCCCTGCCAAAATGTTCTGTGGCATGCTCCAGTTGAGCAGGGACTGGAGAAGCCTCATCTCTCCAGTTGCTACTGCCTTACTGCTTAAAGCTATAACTTTAAACGCTTCTGCACTGTTTCAATCCATCCTTATCAAGTTCAAAGCTATGTAGTCATTTAGGAATCTACTGTGGAAAAATATAATTTCTTGAAGTAAGTTTTATGTCATTAAAATTAAATCATATAAAACCTGCATCTAAGTTATTAACATGATTAGATTTCATTTTAAATATAGATTAAAATTTAGAAATACAGCATGGAACAACTGGTTCCATTGGCCTTCCGGCCAATGAGCCCATTCCCCCCCAATTAGACCACAGTACATTTTGAAGGGTGGGAGGAAACCGGAGCACCTGCAGGAAATCCTCGCAGACACAGGGAGAACATACAAACTCCTTATGAACCAGGGTCGTCATTACTGTAGCAGCATTGCCCATTCTGTCAGAATGAGTCAGCTCCAGACCTTATCACGCTTAATTCAGGCAGAGATGAAAGAGTTGAAAACAAGCTTATTGCAGCTGAATCGAATAATGGATGACCTGAGGTAAAATACTGCTTCTTTTATACTGATAAGAGAGTTACATTTCATAATTAAATTGAAGATGCCAGATAATTTAAAACATTAAATAAAAGATTTTAATTCTCTAATCACATTTCCCATGGTACTTCTGTAATGTTTATTTTCAATTTGGAGAGAGGTTCTCTGCTTGGTTGCTCATCACTGTATGTTTTGGCAATGATATATGATGATCCTTGCACCTACAACTATCAGACTATTGCAGAAAAATACCTTGGGGTGTGATGGCCTGTCAGCTGTCAGATTCATGCTTTTTTTCTGTTGTTGTGCAATCGAGGAGTGCATTTTTCATTGAGATGGTGAGATTATTTACCTTTTTACAGGCTGTGATGGAGGCCTCTGCATTGACCGTGGATCTCTCAGCTTCACAGCAAGGGATTGCTTCAAATTGCTCTGAGGGTTGACGCATTTGCGATGCTTCAGAGTTACTGCAATAAAAAATTTAAAGTTTACATAAAGTCTGATACGCACACACACCAGAGTTGTACTTGCTCATTGAAACTTCTGATGGAAGCATTGCCTTGTTTTTAACATGGCCTGTAATTCCAATCATTTGCTGTTTTCTGCATAAATGAAGGATTGGCATTGCTTGTTGAACCCTAACCATTCCAATGCAGGAACAGCTAAGGTAGAATCTTATCCCAATTCCTTTCTTTAGCTTGAATGCCATTGCACGGTTGCTTTGGTCACACTTCAAAGGGAAGCATCCTAACATTGGGTCCACAGCTACAGGAGATGGATTATTGGGTGCTTCCTTACTAACAGCAGCCCTCATACAAGTCCCAGAAGGGAGTCGGTGATGTGCTGGAGAGAACAGTGGGAGCCTGGCAATAACAGCTGGCTGCATCTGGAGGGAATGCTGTAGAATTGATCCTTGAGCTCCTGAATATTTGGTTACCTTTCAAAAGATGGTGGATCTCCAATTTTAAACAAAATATAAAAGAAGTACTAATTCCCTGCCTCAAAATTAAGTTGTTAGCGAGATGTGTACACCAGGAACATATCCATTGATATTTCCTATTGCTGAACTCAATGTTGTTCATTGGAGAAGGTGAAAGAAAGCAAAGCAAAGTTCCTTTCAAACTTCCTCTCAAATATAAAGGAGTCTATTTTTGCCAATTGGGTCCATGGCAGCTCACACAGCAATCCCATTCTCTCACTAATTTTCTTTGTAACCTATTCCCCTCACATCAAGTCCCTCAGACTTCATCATTTACTGCACGCAGCAGACAAATTTCAGGTGTCAATTATCTATATCACTGGAATGGAGGATACCAGAATACCTGCAGGAAACCCACACCATCACAGAGGGAAGGTGTCAACACGGCACAGACTAGTCATCAGGATTGAACCAGGATTAGTAGAGTTTTGAGGTATCAACTCCATTACTTGTGCCACTTTACCATCCTCGCTCCAAGTTTATTCACTCTGCATGCATTCATGAATGATGTCTGTCCACATGCATTCACTATTTTCACTTACCCTTTCTCACTGCCTCTCTATTGTCTCACTTCCCTGTCCCTTCTATATAGTTTTTCTCTCTTTAATTCCTGAGCTTGAGAATAGTCTTTTCAATGAACAAATTTTTTCCCCAGATTTTTGGATCTTTTCAATAATAGAACTGGTCACCTGTCGAGAATCTGTTCATTTTAGATAAGCATATATCTGAACCACAAGTATAATAAGAGCATTAAATTATATCCCAATCACACACTAAAATCGAATAAACCATTTGCCATTACTCTTATTTGTTCATTCTGTACAATTTTAATGTAACTACCTCTTCTTATCCATTCTATTCTATAGTGCATGAACTGACAAACTCTGTCAGAACTTGCCGCTTATACATGGGATTCTAATAGATTTCACTTCCTACTCCCTACAATATATTTCATATTCAGTGGGCTAACCATGAAGATTTATTCCTACTGCGTAATTTGTAATAGAATAGTGATCTCCATTAACAGCTGTGAGAAGGAAATCTATACCTCGTGAAAAGTGGTACAATCGTTGGTGTTCTGCTTCACAGCTCCTGATCTTAAGTGTTGTCTGTACTGAATTTGCCTGTCCACTCCATACAAATGGACTTACTCCGGATTTTCTAGTTTACCCTCATAGCTTGTCAACCTGCTGGTGGGTGAAACATGAAAGCCTGCAGATGCTGTGATGTAGTAAAAACACAGAAATGCTGGAGGAACTCAGCAAGTCTCACCGCATCCATAGGAGTAAAGATATATGACTGATATTTCAGGCCTGAGCCCTTCTTCAAGGTTCAGGCCTAAGGACGCAGTGAGACCTGCTGAGTTCCTCCAGCATTTCTCTATTTTTACAACATGTTGGTGGGTTAATGGCGACTGCAAATTATCCCTTAATGTAGGATAACGGCAAGAAGAGTCATGGGAGAGTTGATGAATATGTGTAGGAAAGAATGAGTTTCAGAAGACAAAGAGATGGAGAATGGGATTAATGACTGCTGCCTTGGGCCAAATATCTCTTTCTGTACCATTCTAAACATATAAGAAGACAAAACACCATAAAATAAGAGCAGGGATAGGATGGAGCCCCTCAAGTTTGCTCTGCCATGAAATATTATTATGACTGATCCGGCTCTGGTCTCAATTACGATTTTGTGCCAGTTCCCCATTGCCCTCAATTTGTTACTCTTTCAAAAATGTGTCTACCTTCCTTTTTAACTTTCCTTTATGATTAAGCCTCCACAGAATTCCAGAGATTTACTTCTCTCTGCAAGAAGATATTTTGACCTACTCCAATTGCAACTTGTAACTATGTCCTCTTGTTCAATAATCTCCCAGTTGTCATTTTAACATTTATCCTTTCATGATCCTTTTGGACTTTATATGTTTACATAAGATCACCACTCATTCTATTAATCTCCAAAAATTATAATTCAAACATTTTTAGCCTTTCACAATAAGCCACCCATTTCACCCAGAAATGAACATAATGAATCTCTCCTGACTACTTCTAGTGCTGGTACATCCTTTCTTCAAGTCAAGTTTATTATCATCTGATTGCACAAGTACAACCCAACAAAATAGCATTCTCTGGTCCTCAGTGCAAATCAAGCACACCACAACCAGACATAACACACAGACAAATAATAAATCTGCAGGACAAGAATTCATAAATAATAATAAATAGATAAATATTGTTTCATAAATATTGAGTCCCTGATGGTTAGTGTGAGCAGTTCCTTTGGTCATTCAGCATCTAACTTCCTGTGGGAAGAAGCTGTTCCTCAGCCTGGAGGTGCTGGCTCTGATACTCCTGTATCTCTTTCCCGACAGGAGCAACTGAAAGATGCTATGTGTGGGGTGGAAGGGGTCCTCAATGATTTTGCACGGCTTCTTCAGACAACAATGCTGGTAGATCATGTTGATGGGGGAGGGAGACTCCAATGGTCCTCTTTGCCCTTCAAGTTTTGTGGACTGGCTTTTCATTTCTCTGCATCATCTGTACTACACTATGATGCAGCCAGCCAGGATGCTCTCAATAGAGCTCCTATCGAAGGATGGCATCATGATGGCTGGTAGCCTTGCCCATTTCAGTCTTCTCAGGAAGTGCAGTCACTGTTGCAGCTTCCTGACAAGTGAGGAGTTGTGTGTCCATGATAGGTCACTAATAAAGTGAACTCCAAGAAACTTGGTGCTCTCCACTCTCACCACTGCAGAGTTTTTGTGTAGTGGAGGGTGGTCATTCTTGGTCTTCTTTAACTTCCCAGTCATCTCCTTCATCTTGTATTAATTAAGGACTTGAAACCATGTGTATCATTTTCATCATTGTGTCAACCTGGAGGTTCCAGGACGGATCCTCAGAGATGAGGACCCTCTCCACTGCTGACCTCTTGATTAGGGCTGGCTTGTGTTCTCCTGATATCCCCCTGAATGTTTAGAGTAAATAATTTAGGATCAAAAATTGATCCTTGAGCACTCCTCTTCAGTCTGAAAAACACCTACTGTAAATGCTGGCATACAGTACAAGACGACCATTGTATAGATTAACCCCCAGAATTTCCACTTAAAGTGTAGGTTCTGAGTTATACATGCTGTTTTCAGTCTATCCAAGTCTAGCAATGAGCACTGACCAGTGGAGTGATGCTGTCACAATATTTATATGATATTATGCTGTAAAAATTTAAATTTTATTAGCATATTTTAAAGTAAGCCACCATTGGCTCCTTTAACAGGCTGTTTAAAGCCTATACAGAGCCATGGCAGTTGACTGAGCTGATTGAGGGGGAGCACAGAGACTTCACTGTTAAGGTTCGCATTGTATTTTTGCTATGGGGAGTGCTGAGACTTTGCTATCAAAGTTTGGATTTTATACTTGGTGTCTAAGATGACCACTGGTTTTAGGGTGACATTTTAAAGTTTCAAGTCTTGCCTTCTACACCGGTATATACAGTATTCTGAGTCTGTTTTCTATGTGATGACCCATCTTGAATCCTTGTTCATACACTTTCCAAATACCTGAGCTTTCATCTTGAGCACGAGTCTTTATGTGGCACATTAATGAATGCCTCTGGAAATCCAAACTCTATTTTTACAGTTTCCCCTGCAAGATAAGGGAAGAATCGTCTTTTTGTTTGCATTTTGGAAATAAAATGAATCACACTACACTATTCATTCATTTAAATTAAATATGTTTGGTCACTTTCCATTATATGAATATTTAGAAGAATTATTACAGTACAAATCCAGTTATCCAAAATGGTCGGGACTGGGCCTATTTCAGATAAATGATATTTTTGGATAACTGGTCATTTTTTTTTAAAACAGCCCAGTACCAACAGCAAATCACTTGTAACAGTGTTTAAACAATAACAAACAACAAGGGAAGGCTTTTAAAGCATGAAATAATGTTTAATTCTCACCAAAAAACATGAACAAAATAAGATAAACCCAACACCAAAAACTAAAAATTCTACTCAGAGGTTTTTCCAAAATTCCAAAACTTTTCAACCTATGACATCAGTTAGGCTCCGATAAAATTTTGGATAACTGAGGATTTCTGATTTTTATGGATATCCTCAGTTATCCAACCAAAATTTTTTTTTGGAGTTGAATCAATGTCACTTCCAGGTCCAAAAAAAATTTTGGATAACTAGATTTTGGATAAACCAATTTTGGATAATTATAGTTGTACTGTATGCACATTGATTGTCTGTGAACAGAACAGAAATGTTTTCAATACAATTTCAGTTCGTGATTTCTGGGATGTCTAACAGTGTTGGTGCTAAATTTTGTCAGTGATCTACTTAGGAGTTTTGTACAGGCCAATTTTTGTAAAACTGCTGTGATTTGCTGGGCTTGAACTGAACTTGATGTAATGAAATGTTGACACAAGAAACCATCGTGGCTGCACCAGCTCGTTCATGCTTGCTGAAGTGAATACAGAGCTTGCAATTTGTGCACAATTAAACAGATCTATTCTGATGGGTGCTGATCAGGGACGTGAATGGAATCACCAAAGATCTTTGAATTTGAGGAAAAATGGGACATTGCTGTTTTGGAACGTTCATTTATCTTCACTGCGTACATGCTCTAATCCATGATGTTTAATTAACTTTGTCTTAATTGTTGGCACATTATGTTCCATCAAATCATTGCCAAATCCCATTTGAAGGCAGCACCAGTCTTTAGATGCAGGTTCTCATTTGTATTGAATTGCAGGTGTTTCATAAGTGCTCTGTTTTTGTTTAGTTTGAAACACTGAACACTTAAATTTGATCTTCAAATTAGTAGAATGCTACTTATAGAATTCTTTACCAAAGGATAGTTCCTGATGCAAGCATTTGTTGGAGAACTCATTATTTTTTTAAAGAAATTCAACTGAAAATGACAGAATTATATTGATTCCTTTTTACTAACTATTCAACTCAACAATGGTCATATACTCTTGTCATCCTCCCTTCTTCGCCCTGAAGACTTTGGTGCTCATGTCCAAATTTTCACCAGGTTCATCTCTCTGCTTCATAGCATTAAGGCTTAATTTTAAAACTGATACTTTGCTTGCGAATCCCTATGCCATCATGTATAATCCTGTCCCTTCACGAGACTGTGATATCATCCAGGAACTGACTCAAGTGGGTTGCCTGAAAAATGTTTGAAAAACATTGACCTACACCATTCGTCTCCCAAGGCCCGATGTGATTGGAGTAAGATATATCTATTCTTACTCAAATTGTCCAGCAATTAATGACGACAGTCAGCCTTCTTGTTATATTGCTGAATCTACTGGTTAATTTTCAATCATTGGTATAGAGGGATATTTCAGCTATTTTCATCTCTCACCATTTTAAAAAAAATTCTACTTTTCCATTTTTTTTTCTGTCCTGACAAGATATCACTAACAATCGATTCCGTGGTGAAATAAACCAGGAAGATGATCTCAAAAAACTGAAATGTAAAAGCAATCATTCTGAAGCATGCACATGAGGTTCTCATCAAAAATAATAGCCCTTCCCAATTTACAGCATTTTTAGGCATTTTCTTCTACTGACTGCCAATACAAATTGATATTGCTGAATTTTAGCTTTCATTTGACAGGATTAGCCAGTTGATTTCAGGCAAAAAAAAATCTTGTAATTGTATTTTCAGCTCTGTCTGAAATTTCTCTTTTCTGCTTGAGGTTTACTGATGTGCGATTTCAATCACACTTCCATGGGCTGCTCCCATCATTCAGATTGACAAGGCTAAGCCTGAGATTAATTTACCAAGTTGGCCTGAAGTTCGTTAATCAATTCTGTTTGATGAGTGTCTAGTAGTAAAATTAGAGAGAACGACTAACTCAAACAATGTATGAAAGTTATCAGAATGCTGCACCAGGAGCATTTTACCAATTAACTTTGGCTGAGGTGAAGGAATAAGCCTGGAATATTGCTTTAGCCCAGTGGTTCTCAATCTTTTTATCCTCCCCTCACATGCAATTCCACCAAGACCATCTGTAAAGTGAAGGAACAACACCTGATTTTCTGCCTGGGCATTCTCCAACCGGATGGTATTAACATCGAATTTTCTGGTTTCTGCTAACCTGCTCTCCTTTCCCCCTGCTCTTCCCTTGCTTGCTGCTGTGCCCTCCCTCCCTTCTCCACCTGACTTTGCGACCACACCTCTCCCTTACCCTTACATTCAGATACCTGCTGACATTTTTCCATACCTTGATGAAGGGCTCAAGCCCAAAACATCAGTTATGTATTATTTTACCTTTTTATATACCTTTGCTCCATAAAGGACACTGTTCGACCTGCTGAGTTTCTCCAGCATTGTGTGTTTACTTCAACCACAATGTCTGACACTTTCATGTTTTACTTCAATCTTGAGTAATCCCTTACTAACCACAGAACATCTATGGCATCCTATCAATGGCATAGCTTGGGGGGGGGGGGGGCGAATGGGGTGGGGTGTAGGAGAGAAACATTTTTCAAAAGTGGCGCCTTTACCCCCACCCCCACCTCCGTCCAACACTGCTGACATTAACACCCCCTCCAACCTGGCTATGCCGTAAGTGCTCTGTGGTTAGTAAGGGATTACTTAAGGTGGTAGACGAGTAGAAGATTGGTGTAAATGTTATATGCCACCAATTAGGCGAACCACTGCCTTAGCCTAATCCTGCTGAGTATTAAATATCAATACAGCCTTGTATTTTAAATAGTTTTTAGTTTATTGCTGCTTTAAATTATGTACATTGTACATTAGGTAAGAAATATTTGTCTGATAGTCTCATTCAGGCTAACCAATCTAAATGTAGGACGAGTAAAATATAAAAATGTGGAGACATTGTGATTGAAGTAAAAACACAATGCAGGTCAGAAAGTGTATGTAGCGAAGATAAAGATATTTCACTTGTTTCAGGCTTGAGCCCTTCGTCAAGATATGAACAAAATGTAGGCAGGCACCCGAACAAAATGGTGGAGGGGAAGGGCAGGGGGAGGAACACAGTCCCACAGGAAGGATGAGGGTACACCAACAAAGAAGGGGAGGCTTTGTGAATGGAGAGGGAAGGGGGTGAAGAGCTGGAGTAAAAAAGACAGAGGGATGGAAAAGAGAGGGAAAATGGGGAGAAATATAGGACAATATGCAAATGCAAAAATATGTTAAATAAATGAAGTACCAAGAGAAACTGAACACTGTGCAGAATAGAGGAAACAGATACCTTATCTGCAGCTTTTCTTTGGGATGGTTCTCGGTTTCTGCTCTACTATTTCTCTGTGCCATATATCAGCATGGCTCAATTTGTTATGTTTAGTCACTAAACGTTAAAGTTGTAGGTTACAGCTCTCACCTGAATGTGAGTGAACAAAATTAAGGCTGACGTTTGAGTGCATTAGAGATTGAGCGCTGCGCATTTAGATGGTGAAGTGTTTTCAAAGACTCTCTTAGTGAAGCATCATCTACCATTAGTCAAAATGACTGCTATGGATCCCATGTCAGTAATTGAAAAGAAATCCTCACTCAAGAAAGTAATTCTTTTTGCTTTTTTTTGTGGGCTCTTACTACACAAGAACAGCTTCTTCATTTGTATATAAAATGCTAAAAGGAGGTCAAAGTACTTCATTTGTTACTTTCTTTGGCTTGGCTTCGCGGACGAAGATTTATGGAGGGGGTAAAAAATCCACGTCAGCTGCAGGCTCGTTTGTGGCTGACCAGTCCGATGCGGGACAGGCAGACACGATTGCAGCGGTTGCAAGGGAAAATTGGTTGGTTGGGGTTGGGTGTTGGGTTTTTCCTCCTTTGCCTTTTGTCAGTGAGGTAGGCTCTGCGGTCTTCTTCAAAGGAGGCTGCTGCCCGCCAAACTGTGAGGCGCCAAGATGCACGGTTTGAGGCGTTATCAGCCCACTGGCGGTGGTCAATGTGGCAGGCACCAAGAGATTATTCACTGCCTTAAACAAGAGAAGACTCAGTGAAAATCCTTATGTTCTGAGTAGTTTATGGAAAATATTTGTTTAGTCCTATTCAGTTCCCCATTCTCACATTTTCCCAATGTTACAATAGGCACTTTCAAGCAGGGAAAACACAGACTGTAAAGGTGAAGGATCTTTGCCTTTACGCCTAAAGATTTACCTTTCTGAATGCGCCATGGCCGGATCTCAGGTGCTGATTTCAACCCTTCTCGGGGAAGGATAATTGGTGGAGCGCTGCGCTCTGCCCGCCTGACCTTAATGTACAGCTGCTACAAGCAGCTAGTCAGGGGTGGGTTGATGATGCTATCAGCCTGCAACCATCTCCCTATTCCTTCTCCCTCCATGACCCCCTCAAGGTAGAGGCGGCGAGCAGGGGCAGCGGGGGCCATCAGGGCAGCGGGAGCCAGTGACAGTCTCACCGGGCCACTTCAGCCTTCAGGGCCACTCTTTGCGGCTCAAAACGCGGCGGAACAATGGCCGTCTTCCCTACCTGTAATCCTCCATGTGGCTGGAACTGTTCTGGAAACCACAGAGTCGTTCCAGCTGTGTGAGGGATTATGGGTAGGGGAGACAGCCATTGCTCTGCCACATATTTATGATGGGTGGCACTACGGTACCAGTCACCCCCCCCCCCCCCCCCCCACACATCGGATCCAGAGGGCACTACGAGGCACCTCTCAAAATTAATGTGACACTGGAGCAGCCTTTTAGGGCTGCTGTCCGAAAGGTAAGTTTTAAGTTTTCGATCCGCTCTTGTAGCCGGCCTCCAGGCATGAGGCCTGACATGAAATGGCTTAATGATTGCATCTGTTCCATTTCCTGTTTTTGTCTTGAAATGACGCATTTCACCACTTCTCATTTCTGCTCTTACCTCATTTTTTTATCCATATGTTGATCATTCTTCCAATTCTCTATCTCCATCTCTAGGGGAAGCTAATTTACTCCTATGGTTACCTAGGCTACTTCTTCCTATCCCATCCCACTTTGAGCTCTCTATTGTAATCTCTGATCTATTGTAAACTTAAAGACACCTCTTATTTCAATAAGGCACTTTACAGGCTTCCAGATGGAATATTGATTCACTAATTCTAGATTATTTTTAAAAGGAGTTGTTGGTAATAAATCTGATATTTTCACTAAACTTTCACCAGATTTGTCAATTCTTTATGTGGCACTTTACCATTTCTCTTTTGTTCTACCCTGCTGCTTTCCTTCACTTTTCTTAATTTATTTATTTAATGCACATCTCCTGCCAAGCCCAGCATTTATTGCCCATCCCTACTGCCCTTGAGGGCATAATAATGTTACTAACTTAATCAACACAGCCCTCATAATGGGCTGCTTCATTAAGAGTTTCAGGCCTCTGATTCAGTGATTGATGAAGGGATAATTTCTTTCAAATCATGTTGAAATGGACCTTGAATAAAAACTTACAGTGACTGTTTTCCCCATGTGCCCTGTGGCCTTGCTGTTCTACATGCTGGAAGTTGTAGATATGTAAGATGCCCTCACAAAATATTGGCGAGTGTTCCATGCCCTGCCTGTTTGTAAAACTTATACCAATGTTTTAAGGAGGGAATGATTAAAGTGATAAATGCAACTGATGAAGTGGTTGCTTTAATCTGGATAGAGTCAGGTTTGGACCATTATAACAGAGACCCTTGTTCAGGCAACATATTCCCAACATGCCTTGCATTATGGAGTAGGAAGGGAGACATTTGATGCATAATACACACCTACCATCCTTCTCAATTTGGCATGCGAGTTCAATTTTCAATTAATAATGGGTTCTGGGATGTCGATGATGTAGAATTTGATGATAGCAATGTTATTGAATGTCTGAGGTAATTGTTTACACTCTCTCATGTTGAACGTGATTATCACTGTCTAAGATTTAGTTGCTGAGAATGCTACTTTCCACAAGTTATAGTCTGAATACTAGAGTTAACATTTCAAGGGTCTAATGAAATGTCTCTGACCAAAATTGCTATGTTTAACTTACCCAGATTCTGCTTGACCTGTTGAGTGTTTCCAACAGTTTTTGTTTCAGATTTCCAGAATTTGCAGTTTTTGTTTAGATTTAGATTTTCATAGCCTGAATATTGTCAGATCTTGCTTATTAAAAACAGCTAAAGATTGTTCCACTGGTCTGAGGAATTCCTTCAGTAATACCCTGCTACTGGTGTGATTGCCCTCTAAATACTACAGATATCTTCTTTACTGTTGGCTATAGCTCCATTCTGGTTTTCTTTTGATTTACATTGATGTCTTTAATACCATAGTTACTTAAATAATACCCTGATCTCAGCATTAAATTTCAACTCTCTTGTCCTCTGGATCTGAGTGATTTTATTAGAAATCAAACAGGTATCATCATGCAGAGATTATGTATAATAACCCTCTCTAACCCCTTTTGTTGTATCTATGTTTAAGTTAAATCAAGTTTATTGACATCTGATTGCACAAGTACAACCCGACGAAATAGCATTCTCTGATCCTCAGTGCAAAACACACAGACACACAACCAGACATGATACACATACAAACAAACCGTACATATGCAGGACATGCATTCATATATAGAAATAAATAAATATTGTTCTATGAATATGGGAATCTCAGATGGTTGAAGACCAGTTTCTTTAGTCGTTCAGCAGTCTCACCGCCCGTGGGAAGAAGCTGTTCCTCAGCCTGGTGGTGCTGGCTCTGATACACCTCTACCACTTTCCTGATGGCTGAGGCTGAAAGATGCTGTGTGTGGGGTGGAAGAAGTCCTCAATGATTTTGAATGCCCTCTTCAGCCAGTGATCTTGGTAGATCATGTCGATAGGCTGGAGGGAGACTCCAGTAATCTTCTCTGCTGCTCTTATGGTCCTGTGGTTTGATCTGTGATCCATTTCTCTGCAGCAACCATACCACACTGTGATGGAGCCAGCCAGGACACTCTTAATAAAGCTTGACATTATGGTGGATGGTAGCCTTGCCCGTTTAAATCTTCTCAGGAAGTGCAGTTGCTGTTGTGCCTTCCTGACAAGTGAGCTGTTGTGTGTTCACGATAAGTCACAAGTTAAGTAAACTCGAAGGAACTTGGTACTCTCCACTGTCTGATTATAGTGGTGGTGATTGTTCCTGGTCCTGCTGAAGTCCACGATCATCCCCTTGTCCACATTGAGATTCAGGTTGTTAATCTTCCATCATAACATAAGATTTTCCACCTCATCTCTGGAGTGCAACTCATTGTTGCTGCGGATGAGGCCCAACTACTGTGGTGTCACCTGCAAACTTGATGACCCTGTTGGGGCTGGATCTGGCAATGCAGTCGTGGGTCAGGAGCATGATGAGGAGTGGGCTGAGCACTCAGCCCTGAGGTGTGCCAGTGCTCAGCGTAATGGTGCTCGACGCTTAGTGGGAGTCCTTAAAGTTTGTCCTTAATGGATTGTAAAAGGAAATGTGCAGACTAATGCAAAAGTTTGTCGGTGAAGATTTACCTCAAGTACTTTGAAAACAAATGGCTATCCAAACAGAGTGAGATAATGCCCAGCTCCATTCACCTGGATTGCATCTCAAATTCAGATGGCAGGAGAATAGCCAAATTGCTTTTTCACCTCCTAATGGTTAGTAAAAATGTTTGGATTGTACAGATATGCAGAAAAAGTTGTGCTTTTTAATTCAACGAATGGTGCTGATGCCAGAGTTTGTGTTCAGCTACAGATAATCACAGCTTTCTCGTGATACCAGACTTCGTCACTTTCAAATGTACTAAACCGAGCGAGTTATGCTGTAAAGTTCTTTATAAACCTTCTTCTTTGTTTATTTCGATAGAATATTTAAGATGACTCCATAACACATTGCTATTCTTAAAAGTAGAGGGAAATTTTCTCTGCTGTCACATTAAAGGATAATTACTATTTTGTTTCCTGTTTCAGTTAAAAGCCACCAGCTCCACAGAAGCATAAGGGTAAAGTTTAAGGGCAATATTTGTGTGCTGAGTTGATTGTGTCAGAATGGAATAGAGAAGCTGCCTTCTAATATATTATATTCAAAATTTGGATCCACCAAAGTGGAGGACCAAAGATAGAAATGAAAGAATTTGCGAATTGTACAGAAGTGAAAGGTCTACCAACAGAGGTTTACAGAATAATCACAGCATGAAGTAAAAGAGCCCAGGCGAGAACAACCCCAGCTCCTTTCCCATTTCTTGATTTTTTTTTTCTCAATGGAGGATCTATCCAATTGTCTTTTGAAAGCAATTTGTTTCAATCTTTTCAGGAAGTGAACTGCTGTTGAAGGTTCTCACAGTCCTGATAGGACCATATTTACAAGGGCGTTATGGGTGATGACTGATGGTGTCTAATGAAGATATTTTGTTGAAAATTTTCCTTTCCAGTGTTCAATTCTGTTTATTCCTTGTAATTGCCCCATCTTACAGAAACTGTAGACAGACTGTCTTCCGATTTATCCTTTCTGCCAATAGGACCACCTGCTTCTCCACAGTTGTCTCTGACTCTATTCATCTGCTGCTAAAGCACGGAACTCCTGCCTCCTTTAGTTTTTTCCAATGCTCAGCATTGGAAAGGGTGTGGGATTTATGTAGAAATAATAATGCAACATTTGAATAAAAAATGATAATAACTTGAGCAGCAGTTTGAAGGAGCATTTTGGGGATAATGAGTTAATTACAATGCAGGCACGTATAATGGCTCATCTATCATTTTATTCCTCACCTTGGAATTTGGTATGACTGGATAAGACAGCTGAAAGAATAGTAAAGGCATTCCAGATGTGAAAAGAAGATACCAACCTTCTAATGAAATTCATCTCACTTAAACTGTAAGTTTTAGATTCTAGATGGAAGGCAACCTGAACTAAAATTCATGAGTGCAAAGTGGAGGAAGTTAACATTGGAAATGAATGCCATCTCTCTCATACTTAAACTGACCATAATGAACAAGTCAACCTATCACACTCTCCTTTCTCATACTGATGAATTTTGTGGGACACTGTAGTGGGGAGAAGGGGTGATAGCAGGACAATCTATGCCCTCATAAAGCAAGGGTTTCACAATGAATGCTTTGTAATACATACTATTCAAAGTGTACACAAACTATGATCCTAGTCTTTATTCCTTTGCTTTTTTGAACCTATGCAGTCATAATCTAAACTTTCCTGATAAATGGATCCATCAGTTGACAAACACTTACCTTTTTAGTTGCACATTTTCTCCAAATAAATTGAGGAAATTAATTTAATTTAGAGATGTAGCGTAGTAACAGGCCCTTGCAGCCCATGAGCCTGTGTCACCCAAAAATGCACCCACTTGACCAATCAACCTACCAACCCTGTATCTCTTTGGAACATATGGGGAAACTGGACCACCCAGAGGAAACCCATGCAGCCATGGGAACAATGTACAAACCCCTTACAAACAGTGCCAGATTTGAACCTGGATCGCTGGCAATGTGATGGCTTTGCACTAACCACTGCCCTGACTGTGAACTCCAAGAGGATCAGCTTTTCTTTATTTGTATTAGACATAGTTGGCTGCATTGTGGATGAGATCAAAGCTTTCTAGCAAATTTGCTAGCCCAGAGTTTGAGCTGGGAAACTAATGGAAATGGCTTGTGCGAGTTAGGGAAAGTATTGGGTCTGATTTCAATAAAGTATTTTCAATTTTAAAAATTTTTCAAAATCAGCACGGGAACTTTCAGCCCATGAGTTTGTGCCACCCAATTGCATCCAATTAACCTACAATCCCATACATATTTTTGAAGAGCGGGAGGAAACTGGAGCGCCAGGAGGAAACCCGCACAGACACTAGGAGAATGTACAAACTCCTTACAAACAGCAGTAGATTTGAACCGAGTTCACTGGTGCTGTAATTTTGGAGGGATTTGTGATCCATGAATATGAGCAAGAACTGGAGAATTTATTATATCAGTTATAATAATAGCTACTCCCCCAAGGAATAGGGGATCAGATGCATAAATTGTGTCAATTTGGATGTTTAGAAATCATTCTTTTATGTTTAGAGAACATATCTTAAGATAGGGCAGGTTCATGGCAGATTTTACAATATCTTTTCAATATAAATAATGTTTTTGTTTTCCAATTGATGGATAATGTTCATAAAAGAGCCCATCACATCTGCCGGATATGCTCTTTGTGCAGAATAACGTCACATGATTCACAGAATAGTATTTTAAGCAAGCCTATTGACTTATATCACATTAGGACAGCATACCATTGGCTTGTTACTGTTTATCCCTACACAGCATTCTAAATGTATTAAAGAATGTCATTTTATTGTATTAATTGTATGGAAGACCTTGAATAAATAGTATTTAATCCTGTAAGTAATATATTTAGTTAGTTTTTCCCCTCTCTCAAATAATGTGGCATTCTTGGCTGCAGGAAATCATGGAACATAAAAGGATGATTTAAGCTGTGAAACCTGTCCTTTCCAGGAGCCCAGGTAGAGGGTGTTGGGTTCTGGATTCTCTCCAACTTAATTTATCTGACAACTGAGGTAAATAAATACAAGTGCATTTTAAATTGTAAAAACGAACTTAAACAAAGGACGGTAACTGAGTTACGAGTTCCCCACAGAAGATAGAAGAGGAAATTTACAACCTATTCTATTTTTAATGGTTGTTAAAAATATCAGATGACGTATTAAAGTGAAATCCTAACTACTTTCTATTGTGAATCTAAAAGACTCCTGGTACCAAGGAGAAGTGAAGTTTCCATCATTATAATTTTCTTTTAAAAAGAAAATCACTCAAGTAGCATCTCTTAAAGATATAATTAATTTCACATTGATTGACTGGTTGTAAGAGACCCCTTCATGTAAAAGGGTTGCTGCTAAATTTCCTTAGGACGTCTCCCGACATTTTTCCACACCTTGATGAGGGGCTCAAGCCCGAAACGACAGTTATTTTGTCTATCTTCTTTAACAACTTCACTAGCTGTGGACTAAGCCGAGGATTTTAAAGGGTCCAGATCCAAGACTTCAATAAATCTATTTTGGAGCGTAGATCACAAATATAAATTGTGCACACTTTAATTTCACAATATCAATTCAATTTTAGCTTTGGAATTCCAAATGAACTCCTTAATCTGATTAATTCCATGAAATATTAATCTTTCTAGCATAGTCTTATAGAGTTGGACAACAGAGAAACAGACCCTTTAGCCCAGCGTGCCTATGGTGCCTGTTGAACCCACCTGTGTTAATTGCATTTACCAGCGTTAGGTCTGTAGTCTTCTATGTTTATATGCGTTAGCTTCTTAAATGTTATGACTGTTTTTGGCTCCAACACCTCTTTCGGCAGTACATTCCAGACTCCAACTTCACACTCTGTGTGAAGAAATTTACAACTCTGTCCTCTTGCCTATCATACTCCCAACATGCGAAAAAAAAATGCTATCTGCCTTTCTATCCACCTCATAATATGCCTCTATCTGGTCACACCATCCAGCCTCCTCCATTCTAGGGAAAATAAAGCCAGCCTCTCCAATCCTCTATAAATTCTACCAGTGTAAGTCATCCACTCTATGGAGTAAACAACTGAAAATTCCAGAAACAGTAAGATTTATTTTGGTCATTCCCAATAAACATTGCTTAGTTTTTAAAAATTTGTGTCAGTTCTAGTCAATAAAAGGCACAGAGATATCGGGCTTCCACATTGTTCCCAATCAGGAATGGGCATTACAAATCGATTCAGAAGCTTTGTCCAAAAGAAAGTTACTTCAGTTAATATCCCAGTGACCATCAATACAAAATGCACAGTCCGAGTTAAAAGCATTAAAATAATTATGGGCTTTAGGTCACAATTATAAATTGTGTACAATTTGCTCTTATATATTGAGGCAGTGTGTGAATCCACCTTGAAATTACAGTGACTCACATTGTGTCCAGGAGCTCGATATGTTACGTAGCTTGTGAAGACAATAGAAACTGCTTAATGGCATGGTTTGATTGATGACAGCAAAGAGATGAGTGCATCTCTGGCAGAACTATGAATCAAAATCCTGGATCTAGTTCCACATCGGATAGTTAACAGAATTTTGGTGCTGCTCAGAAAACAAGAATATAAAATTATGCCCTCCTATTTGAAAAAAGAATGTACAAAACAAAGCTCAACAAGAAGAAACAGCTACATACCCTGATACAGAGAGCAGGCTACTGCAATCCATCACTCGTTGTATTATTGAAAATGCACCAAGTCCAGCTATGGTCTCTCATCAGATAAGGATGCAAGGTGAAAAAATTAAAGTCCTTAATAACGGTTATGCTTCCCACCTGAATTGATTTCACAGTCACACTGGCAATGGAAGCATTCCCGGTTCAAAGCTCCAAACGACAGTAGTTTATACTTAGCTCTGCACAGCCAGTAGCAGTGACACTCTCTTTAAGCAACAGCAAGGAAAATGATTGCATGTGACAGTGCCTGAGCATCCCACACAGAGAACACGCTGCACCCAGGCATGGTACTGAAGCCCCCATAACCTTCTACAGCAGACTGCAGGGGCACTGGTGTTCAGCTGACGTGTAACTCATGCCCTTGCATTTGTTAAACAGGACATTGCATTCCTCATTATTATCCCTTCTGCCGTGAAATGAATTTTTATAACTAAATGAGGTAAAACACCAGTGAGCTCATTTGAAATGTTAAATAGGTATTTGAAAGGCAGTCTCACCATTACAACTCTCCAAATGGAGACAATATGGTGATATGTAATTACACCACTAGGTCACCAGGGGTCACCCTGGTGACCTTGTATATAAAGCAGTCCAGAGCTACAGTCTAGCCTTCCAGGTTCGTCTTGCAGAGAGACAAGACCTCTTAGTGTACATATTAGTTTATTATACTCGCACTGGTGGTGTGGTTATTGTCAGTACAGATGTAATCAGTTCAGTTCTTTTCTTTCTTTGGCTTGGCTTCGCGGACGAAGATTTATGGAGGGGGTAAATGACCACGTCAGCTGCAGGCTCGTTTGTGGCTGACAAGTCCGATGCGAGACAGGCAGACACGGTTGCAGCGGCTGCAGGGGAAAATTGGTGGGTTGGTGTTGGGTGTTGGGTTTTTCCTCCTTTGCCTTTTGTCAGTGAGGTAGGCTCTGCGGTCTTCTTCAAAGGAGGTTGCTGCCCGCCAAACTGTGAGGCGCCAAGATGCACGGTTTGAGGCGATATCAGCCCACTGGCGGTGGTCAATGTGGCAGGCACCAAGAGATTTCTTTATGCAGTCCTTGTACCTTTTCTTTGGTGCACCTCTGTCACGGTGGCCAGTGGAGAGCTCGCCATATAACACGATCTTGGGAAGGCGATGGTCCTCCATTCTGGAGATGTGAGCCACCCAGCGCAGCTGGATCTTCAGCAGCGTGGACTCGATGCTGTCGACCTCTACACCCTTAAAGCTTCTCACAGTGGAGCTACCGTCAGCAGATCTGTCACACGAACAGGAATTTCGTGGCACATTGCATTGTCATTCTGTGACCAAACTCTTTTTTACTTGCCTCACAGTGTATCCTGAACTAAGGCAGTTGATGGATGTCTTCCTAAATCCATGCCATTGCTACTTGTAGCTAGATGATGAGCGTGCCTAAGAATAATGTGCTACCATCCTCATCCTGAAAGAGGGAAAGAATTTTGGGTTGGGATCCTGCTTCAGGACTGAGAATGAAGAGGGAAGAAAGCCAGTATAATGTGGAGGGAGGGAGGGAAGGGTGAGACAGGGGACAGTAGGTGATAGGTGGAAAAATAAAGGGTGAGAAATGATTGACAGATGGAGCTAGATGCAGGAGGGCAGAGGTGGAGTTATAACGCAGAGGCATGCAGATGTTGGGTGAAAGCAGACAAAGAAAAATAGCTGGAACGAGGTAGGGAGGAATAGGAGGGTGAAGGAAGAGACAGGCTGGAGGGTAATGAGTGGGACAGAAAGGCTACAAGGGCCTGAATTCAATAAGTAAGGTAATAATGGAAACCAGTAATGAACAGATGAATGGCACAAGGAACATGGTGAGGAGAGTTATAGAAAGTAGGTGCATGGAACTGGGAGGGGGGGGGAAGGAAGGGAAAGACAAAAATGGGCAATGAGAGCAGATGGCAGAGTGTGGGAAAGGGATCAAAGGGAAAGAAAAGAAAAAGATCAGAAGAAATGAGAGAGTGAAACACAGGAGGTGAGGATTATCCAGGCAATCTAGACAGAATAGGAGATGTTGTTCTTCCAGTTTGTATTGGGTCTCATCTGGCAGTGGAGAAGGCTGAGGACAGAGGTGGTGTAGGAAAGGGAAGAGGAGTTGAAATGGCATGCAATCGGGAGGTTGGGATGCCACTAGGTGAGTGCAGGTTCTCTACAAACAAAAAATAAAGACATGACACACAGGAGACTGTAGATGCTGGAATCTGAAGCCAAACTCAGCAGTCGAGCAGCATCAGAGGGAAAAGAATGGTCAACAATTTGGGCAAAAACCCTTCAACAAGAATGATTTGTGTTTATATGTGACCTGAAGCAATTTGCAATCAATGAAGCACTTTTCAAATGTAGTTGAAGGGAGCTGTAGGGAACATATCAGCCACATGACACACAGTGAGAGTAATGAGATAATGTTTGTAGGAGTAAGTTGTGGGATGACTATTGATCAGAAAAATACGGAGAGTACATCAGCTTATCTTTGAAAATGTAGCATGGGAACTCCCACTCCTGCCTAAGAGAGCAGATGTGGGTTTTACAAGATGTTTCATGTGAAGGACAACACCTCTCTATTGTACAGCGTTAATATTCCCTAAGTACTTCTCAAAAGAATTAGCCAACATTAAATGGTGGCCTTTGAGGTGGACATTCAACCCATACTATCTGACTCAATGCTAAGTATGCTGTGGGCATTTGGTCAAAATGACTGAGATTGTTATCTCGTAAAAATGCATTGCTCATGCATTTGGATTGATTGGCCACCTTCCTCATTGTGCTCCCTCTTGCATAGTATTTTTCACTACTGGTTCCCAGCAAGCAGACTTGTAGCAATTAAATAAACCACTATATATGTGGTATTAGCATATAGTCTCTTCAATCATCACTTAACCAGCTTCTGCTTGAACCAAAGTTGAAAGCAGATTGCCTAATTATTATCACACTCCTTCCAAGGGACCTTATTTTACAAAATTTGGCTGTCATACCAATAGTGACCAGAGGTCAAAAGTGTTTAATTGGCTGAAGAGAATATTGAAACACCCCAAGTCATGAAAGAACAGACAGAATGGCTAACTTTGAAACAATGGTTTGCAATATGATGCTTGAAGTTAGTAAATGTTCATGAAACAACTCATTATTTATCTTAATTCTGGATATGGCATAGAACAAATAATCTTGCTTAGATCTCTTTTAAAAGGAATAGTATAAAAGGAGTACATTGAAAGATTGGGAAATTAAGGTTCTTTGGCTTGTCCTATCTTTAGGAGGAAAGCTGTATCAATCTTGCAATAACTTAAATGCTGCTTTTGTGATTTTTAAGCAGTTTTTCCTCAATAGCATCTTCTTCTGAACAGTATCTATTTAGCTGAAACAAACAAAATTCTTGGTGCATATGCACATTGTAAAAAGAATATGACAAGTTGTAAACACAGTTCAGGTCATCACATAAACCAACCTGCCCTCCAGTGACTCAGTCAATACCTCCCAGTGACCTGGAAAGTTGACAGTTCATTGAAGGATCTATCCCACCCTAGTCATCTTCTTCTTTCCATCAGACAGAATATAAATGTGTTTGAAGAGTCTCCAGCTAACAAATACAGTTTCATTCCAGCTGCAATTGGATTTTTAGTTGGAAAAATAAAAGATGATGCCCTTGCAATGATTTTTTAAAATTGTATTTTTCTCTAATCCGTGCACTGTGTTCAACGAGAAGAACAGGCTGATGCCAAAGAAAACTCCATGTCCCCCTGATGAATGAACCCTGCATTGCCACTGCCAAGGTGAGGAGAACCCTATCCAAGTTGAACCCACAAAAGTTAGTGGGACCTGACAACATACTTTATTGGGTCCTGAAGGACTGCACAGACCAACTAATGGAGGTCCTTCAAAATGCCACTGCAGCAGTCCATCATCCCCGTAGGTTTCAAAACAGCCACCATCATCCCGGTACCAAAGGGGCCAACAGTAACAGGCATCAATGACTTCTTCCCATGGACAGACCTCCACCATTATGAAATTCCTTGAGTGTCTGGTGATGGAACGCACCAAAGCACACTTCCCAGAGATGCAGGACCCATTTCAATTCACCTACAGATGGAACCATTCCAATAATGAATGCTATAGCCTTGTCTTTCCGCTTCATCTTGACTCACCTGGAGAATGACACCTCGTATGCCTAGCTGCTGTTCATCAAAATTGGCTCAGCATTTACACTATCATTCCCCAGAAGCTGGTGGAGAAGCTAGGACTCAACATCCTCTCTCTGAAATAGGACTCTGAACTTCCTAACAGAAAGACTCAGGTCTGTCCAGGTCGGTAGCAGAATGCTTAACACTGTCATTCCGGGCACTGGTGTACCTCAGGGATGTGTGCTCAGTGCACTCTGTTCACGCCACTAACCAATGACTGTAGTGCCAGATCCAGTTCTAATAAAGTCATCAGGTTTGCAGATGACAGGACAGTAATTGGCCTCATCAACAACAATGATAAGTTGCACAACAGAGAAGAGGCGGAAAATCATGTCAAATGGTGCAAGAATAACGACCTGAGTCTCAACGTAGACAAGACAAAGGAGATGATTATAGACTTCAGGAGGGCCATCATCCTCCAGTACACGTTAATAGATTGGTAGTAGAGAGCACCACATTCCTTGGAGTACACTTAAGTAGTGATCTATCCTGGACACATAATATCTCCACACTTGTCAGGAAGGCACAAGAGCAACTAGGCTTCCTGAGAAGACTGAGGCTGGTAAGGCTACCATTTTACCATCCTGTCAACATTTTACATGAGTCTATCGAGAATGTCCTGGCTGGCTACATCTCAGTGTGGTCCGATTGCTGTAGAACATTGGATCAAAAGTCTGCTGCTCAATACAGCTCTCCGACCTCTGGTGCACATTACCTTAATTAGGTAGCTGTGCACAATGTCTGAGGCACTGGAACTGGCAGACGAGCACCAGGGAATGTTTGAGTGATCTACTCTGACCTGAAAAATTCACTGGCAGCGACTCTGGCTTTGTCAGAGGAGCGTCCATTGTGAACGTCTTGATGGCTGAGGTGGGCGCCTGGCACATCGGTGTGAAGGCTCTTGGAGGACAATGGTGCGGCCCAAGTGCCCAGTGTGGATGCCAGGGCAGGCCAGCCTGAGGTCGGGATGACGGATGTGGAGCCTAGGGTTTATTGCTGGATGAAGTTAGCAGATGAGGTCAAGGGGATGGCTCACTGAGGTTATAGAGCTGAACTGTGGACTATTTGCAGGGCAGGGATTTCTCCAGCTGGTGGGGCGTTCCGGAGGGGCTGCATTGTGGGGGTTGATGGCAATGTGGGTGCCTGTGGGGCATGGAGGTGCCCATAATATAATCCCAGGCATCAGGGAATGTGAACGGAGAGACTCCTTACTCAAGCTACTGCAGTCTTTCAACCCTATGGTGCTAGTGTTGATTTCTAGTCGAAGTATTGGTGGCACAGATTTTTTGGGTTTTTTTTTATATATAATTGCAACTGAGTGTATTATATATAATAAATTTAGTTGTAATTTAGGTAATTTTACATTAAGTTTTGAGTCTAAAGTCTAAATTGTGTTTAGTTTAAAGTGTCTTGTGTTTTACCCTAATCATACACCAGTTTCCAAGAGTGTTATCTCATTTTTCTTTACTGCTGCTCATTTTTTATTGATTTGTATTGATTCTCTTGACATTTGATAGAAGTCTTGACCTCGCTTTTGTCATGGTTGTCTAAGGAGATGTAATGCCTGCCCAGATAGTTTGGGCTTGTTGGGCACAAGGCTAAGTTGGCCACACTATTGTGTTTTAGCAGCCTGTCGCCGCCCACATGTTTCTCCAACCTATTACTATTCTGTGAGATGTTTCTCCAGTATCTAGTCTTTTGTGTTTGTTGATTATGTGCTTTGGGTATTTTTTAATTAATTGGTGTACAGCACTTTGAAGCAACATTCCGTTATGTTTAAAATGTGCTATATAAATAAATATTCAATTCAATTCAAAGTCGATCCACAGGACCATAAGGCGGCAGAGAGGAACACTGGGTTCTCCCTCCCTCCCATTGATGTGATCTACAGAGATTGTTGTCTGAAAAGGTCTGGAAAAATCGTTAAGGACCCCAACCACCTTTCTAGCTACTCCCATCAGGAAAAAGATACAGGAGTATTAGAGGCGGAACCACCAGACTGAGAAACAGCTTCTTCCTATGGGCAATGAGAATGCTGCTCATACAAACCTCCGAGACTCACTATCTGTTTAACAAGGAGTAAAACATGGAAATTTACATATATGGTGGCTGAAGTAAAAACATAATGCTGGAGAAACTCAGCAGGTCAAACAGTGTACTTAATATAGATATGAAGATGAAGGGCTCAAGCCCGAAACATTGGTCATGTATCTTTATCTTTGCTATATAAAGTACACTGTTTGACTGCTGAGTTTCTCTAGCATTGTGTTTTTATTTCTTTAACAACATTTATTTATGTATGTATGCACATATGTACTGCATCAGAATCGTTTGTCTATATGTGCATTTGCATGTTTTGCCCTGAGGATCAAAGAATGCCATTTCATTCACTTGTACTTTTACAATCTGATGAAAATAAATGTGAACATGAACTAGGTTTCTGTAATTTCCACTATACCCCGCACCATTTAACACTAACACTACTCCCAATACCATGGCTTCATTTATTTGTTTTTATTGGACTATCAAAAAAAAAGCTTCATATTTAATCTTGGTGCCTTTGACAATGAAACAATTCTCTGTATCCTCTCCAGTACAAAATATTTTTTTTTCTATAGTATTGGTGTCCAAGACTGTTCACATTTTTGACCAAAGTTACCCAATTATTGGATCTGACAACGTGGAAAAACTAATTATTTTGCAATTTATGAAATTATTGCAGCGACTTTGTAAAATTGTTGCCGGTTATCAAATCATTCCAATTAATGTATGTGATAGTACAGGATACTATCACCAATGTATATATTTACATATAGTAGTAGTGATTGGCCGAGAGCCGTAGCCCCTCCTACTGGCCAGGTCATAAAGGACTGCTCCTAACCAGACCCAGGTCAGTCTGGACTGGTCGACCTTGATGTACTACGCTCCAGTCTTTTGTTAATAAAAGCCTTGGTTTGAATCAACAAGTCTTTGAGTCACTCGACGCACTACAACACATCAAAATGTAACCATTCTTAATGGGGGCACCCATGGCCCTCTTGGCAGGCCACAGCACATTTAAGTAAAACCCTTGCTTTCTTTTTACCTCGCATAACAATTTTTTTTTCTCCATGCAATTGGTAAGAGAGAAGAATGGAAGAAACTGAAACTTGATTGCTTCACAGGGAAGGAGCCCATAAACTTTGAGCAGAATCATAGCTGAATAAAGGCCGAGAAAGTCACTGCAGAACCATTACAACATAAATTAGGACAAGATAATTACAAGGTCAATACCAACAAAGGAATTATGCTAGCTCTGGTTCATTGGGTAACACTCTGACCTCTTCATCAGAAACTTTTAGGTTACTCCACCCTAACATCGAAGTACTCGAGATGGCAGAGGCCGACAGCATCGAGTCCACGCTGCTGCGCTGGGTGGGTCACGTCTCCAGAATGGAGGACCATCGCCTTCCCAAGATCGTGTTCTATGGCGAGCTCTCCACTGGCCACCGTGACAGAGGTACACCAAAGGAGAAGTACAAGGACTGCCTAAAGAAATCTCTTGGTACCTGCCACATTGACCACCACCAGTGGGCTGATCTCGCCTCAAACCGTGCATCTTGACGCCTCACAGTTTGGCGGGCAGCAACCTCCTTTGAAGAAGACCGCAGAGCCCACCTCACTGACAAAAGGCAAAGGAGGAAAAACCCAACACCCAACCCCAACCAACCAATTTTCCCCTGCAGCCACTGCAACCGTGGCTGCCTGTCCCACATCGGACTTGTCAGCCACAATCGAGCCTGCAGCTGACGTGGACTTTTTACCCCCTCCATAAATCTTCGTCCGCGAAGCCAAGCCAAAGAATAGTACTGAAAAGTATTCCTCTGCTTGGGGTGTTATTTTTCAACTGAGATATTAAACCAAAAGGCTGACTCCTCCACCCAAATGAAGTAAGAGATCACATAGCACCTGATTTTGAAGGATTGTTATCCTTGAAGATTTCAACAATGCTTAATATATAGTTCTGAAATAGATTATCTGCAAAGTGTGAAAATGCTGTTTGTGTGAGCTTGCAGTATGGGATTTGGCTGTTGTGTTTCTAATGTTACCATAGTAATGATATTGTAAAGTGTATTAGGATGTTTGAAGTGGAAGATATTCCTATATATGTCTTTCTTTCAGAAAATTATTATGTGTTTCCTCTTCCTTCCACCCCCCCCACCCCTCAGCTCCCCCGAATGTTTGGATTTTTTGGAAAGCGCAAGGCCATTTTGAACATTGTGGTGATAATTTCATTGCACTTATTATTATTTTTATAATGAGTGGATGCACTTTAGCAATGCCTTTGCTTGAATTGCAGTTATTATTATTTGTTTTGATGACCCAGTTCATCACATGGCCATCAACTGGAATTACTTAATTTCTCCCCCCTGCTTGGAAGGAACAGATTTAAATTTGCATTTCGCATTTAAGACTTGCTGCTCTGAATGTTTTTGCATTTCTATGAGACGTATGGCCTACAGCCAGAGTGAAGTAATCTATAATCAGTTGTTGTGACTGAACACACTGTGCCAGGCCAAACATTTTTTGCCTGACCCTTGAGGGATTGTAGATCCTTCTGTCAGGTTTTGCAAGACTCTTGTGTGTAAAAACAGTCTGTTATCATCAGCTCACATTCTCCATCATAGTGCCTGTTTCCCCTTTGGCCAGGTATTTCAAGCTATTTTGCAGCACATTGGAAATTGTTATATTGATACTTTGCCTTTGATATGTGACTGCTTTCTTGTTTCAAACATAACAGTTTCAAGTGACATATTTGCTTTGACCCATCATGTATTCAATCTCCAAATAGCCTTGGCGAACAACATGACGGAAGCATATAGTATGATGGCGGCATCGTTAGCATGAAAGCTGTTTTTGCACAAGTGGTTGGGACAATGGTTCAAATCCCATGCTGTCTGTAGGGAGTTTGTAGGTTTTCTCCAGGTCTGTGTGGGTTTCCTTCAGGAGCTCCAGCTTTCCCCCATGATACCAGGGCTGTAGATTAAATGGGTGTAATTGGGCTGAAATGTCTGTTACTGTGCCGCATGTACAAAATTTAAAAATAATAAGAATGAGCTCAGGCACACAGCAGTCATTTTGATATATATATTCTGATTTTAAATTCTAACTGCCAGGCACAAACGAGTTGGCAATGTGATGCAAACTGTGAGGTAAAATGTAGGAGACTGCTGGAGGTTATGGATAGGTTAAGAGAGTAGGGTGATGTGTAAAAAGTGTGATTCAATGTGAATAAAGATGAGGTAGCATATTGAAAACAAAGGTAAGGAATGGAAATAAAAGCGCAACATTCTCCAGGCAATAAATAATAAGGACATCATAGGAACAAACACAGAATTCTTTAACAATTGGATAGTAATTGGCAAAAAAAACCCACCAAAACGAATTAGGGTGCATGGATGCAGTTTGCCAAGATGCAATTGTTGCTGGTGCACCTCCCACTCAATGCTTTGGACTGCAGCTGACATATAAATCCAAAGATATTTCTTTTGGACAATTCATAAAAATCAAATCAAATTCTTACCAATAAGGCTAACAGAAAAACAAAAGTACAAATAATTTCTAAAGTGTCATGAAGTTTAGGACTATGAACAATCTTCATCTCAAGACATGAAATTCCTCTTTACCAGGGAGAAGGGCTTGGAAGATGGTGATAGGGATTATAATGTGGAGCATGTTCTAGTGTTATAGCATTTTATAAAGGCGGTGCTGAATCTTTTGAGAAACATTCAAGTGGATAAGTTCCCAAAGCCAGGTGGGTTAAATGCTCAGTTATTAAGAGGCAAGTAAAGATATTGCTGGGGCCTTGACAAATATCATTGCATCCTCACCAGCAACAGGAGAGGAGCATCTATGGTACATTTATTCAAGAAAGAAAATAAGAATTATCTAAGTAAGCTTTTCAGGGGCAGGGAAGCTGGTCAAAATTAATCTCAGGGATAGGATTTACATGCATTTGGGAAGTTATGGTCAGCTAGGGATAATCAACATAGATTTGTGAGGGGCAGGTCATATATTATCAATTTGATAGAGACTTTTGAGGAAGTGACAAAGAAGGTTAATGAGTTGACCAGTGAATGCCATCACTATGGATCTTAAGACATTTGAAAAGGTCCCTCCTGGTAGGCTGGCCCAGAAGCTCCAGATGCATGGGATCCACAGTGAAATGATTTTTGGAGAAAGAATTCATTAGCCCAGAGAAGAGAAAGGGTAGTGGTGGAAGAGAGTCACTCTGGCTGGAAATCCATGACCAGCGGTGTTCCAAGGGGATCAGTGTTAGGTACCCCATAGCTTACATGCACATTTACATACACATTTACATATATACATTCACATCTATATTTACATATATCTATAAATATCAATCTATATCTATCTATTTATATCTATTTATAGATGTGTATATGTATATATATATATCTATATATAATAGATATATATTTATATTCACATATATATTTACATATATCTATAAATATCAATCTATATCTATCTATTTATATCTATTTATATATGTGTATATGTATATATATATATCTATATAATAGATATATATTTATATTCACATATATATTTACATATATCTATAAATATCAATCTATATCTATCTATTTATATCTATTTATAGATGTGTATGTGTGTGTATATATATATATATATATATATATATATATACACCTATATATAATAGATATATATTTATATATCTATGTATTTATATATACATACACAAAAATGAAAAGGTTGGTGGGTGAGTTTGTAAATTTGCAGATGGCACAAAGATTGGTGGAGTTGTGGACAGTGTAGAGATTTTTCAATTAATAGAATAGGAGATGGATCAGTTGCAGATATGGGCTGAGAAATGGCAGATAATCTTTAATCCAGACATGTGTTGAGGTCAAATATAAGGGAAAGTATACAGTTATTAGCAGGACTCTTAAAAGCAATGATGTGCCGAGGGATCAGGGTGTCCAGGAAAATAACAGATTTAAAACAGCTACACAAGTACATTGGGTGATAAAGAAAATATAAGTATGGTATGCAAGCCTTCATTGGCCACGTGCTGAGTACATGAGTAATGAAGTTATGACATTATAGTATAAAACTTTTGTCAGCTGAACTTGAAATACTATGAGCAATTCTGGTCAACCCATTACAAAAAAAGACACAGAGGCTTAGGAAAGGGTACAGAAACAGTTAACCAGGATATGGGGAGAGATTGGACACATTTGGGTTGTTTTCTCTGGAGTAGAGGAGGCAGAGGGTAGATCTTATAGAGGTTAATAAAATCATGAAAAGCAATGATAGGGTGGATAATCAGAAACACGTCTCCAGGGCAAGAGCATCACACATGCGGGGAAATTTATTTAAAGTGAAGAGTACAAGTTGAAAGGAGATGTGTGGAGCAATTATTTTAAGCAGTGTGTGGTGGATGCCGTAGATGGGCTGTGAAGAGTAATGGTGGTCGCAGATGCTATTGCAGCACTTAAGAGACTTCCCAATAGATATATGAAGGTGATGGAGGGATATCGATCAAGTGCAAGCAGCAAATTTTTCATTTGAATCGGACATCATAATCAGTACAGACATCATATGTCAAAGGTCCTGCTCTTGCACTGCACTGTTCCATGCTTTAAATGTTGTATAATGAGGAAAAGTACAAAACATATTGGAGGAGGAATGTTGTGGGAAATTAACATTCGGACAAGGCAAGATAACCTCAGTATCCCTTTTCCCCACTTCAGGAAAATTTCAGTGTTATTTTACCAATGCATTTTATTCAGATTACCCTGTCAAATCAGCACAGGTGCTTCATATAAAGTTCAGATCCTTTTCAGTGCTAATGCAAGGTCACAAATTGTATCTCATTTTCTTCTGGTGCTGCCTGATGTCTGAGTATTTCCAGACATTTCCCTTTTTTTTAAAAAAGATAAACATTTACTTCTGCTCATCCACATGCATTATTAATCATTTTTTCAAGCAACAATTTAATTCCATCATCAAAAGTTCCAATAAAAAATTCTTAATAAGAAGTTCTTTAATAAAAAAAATTCCCTAATGTTGCCTAAGTATTCTTTCCCGCCAGTACATTAATTTAGTTTTGTCTTGTCTTGCTGATAAGTGGAACAATTTTTCCATGTATCTATAACATGCTTTAATAAATTTGACCACAGATACTAAATTATCTGTGAAATTTTTCATACATTTGTGAACAGAGCCATTATTTTTCAAATCCCTCTTCCCACATGTTAGCAGCCATCTCTAATAGTAATGTAATAAATCTGGGTGGTATCTGCTCAATTGACTTTTACTTTTGTAAACAATTCTGATCCTTCATCATATTGCATATTAGGTGTTGCATGAAATTACATAGATAACAGCAGATCAAGTCAGTTTTGAGCTGAAACCATCAGGGCAGAGGGGTGTTAGTAAAGAGGACAGGGTGGGAAGGATGAGGGAGGAATGCCATAAAGACCTGTCCTCTTCTCTTTGCATTGCTCTCTACCATCTTCCCTCAGTCCTGAGGAAGAGTTTTGGCCCAAAATGTCAACCATTCTTTTTCTCACACTGATGTGGTTTCATCGATTGGGTTCCTCCAGCAGATTGAGTTTGGCTTCAGATTCCAGCATCTGCAGTCTCCTGAGTTATGTACTTACCATTAATAAAAATAAACTGATGGAAAAACTCTGCCTCAGGCAGCATCTATGCAAAGAGAAACAGTCAATGTTTCAGGTCTCTGACCTTTTCTCAGAACTGGGCCCAGACATGCCATTTATAGCCTTTCTTAATATATAGTCTGCACTGGGTCCATGGGTAAACTACACAACGAACACTAGAACAAACCATCTGGTGGGTAGGTATAAAAACAATTCAGAAACAGAGTCCAAAAAGGGTTAATTTTCTCTTTCCACAGAGGCTGCCTGATATTTTTCCTCCATTTTCTGGTTTTGTTTCAGGTTGACGGCAAGCCTTATGTGGCTGATAATGCGCATGGTGGTTTGAATCTTTTGGTCTTTAATGCCACACTATAGCATTGTGATTAAGATGTTCCCAGGCTTTTCCACTGAATATATTGGGAGAATTGAATGATTGGTGTCTTACATGTTTCACCCAGGCTGTTCTAATCCAAGACTGATATTCTATTGGATCATCTTGGAGAAATCCATCATGAAATTTAACTCACATTTAACATTTCTTATTACATGCCAATAGATGTTTTGTGGCAGTGTTTCAGTACATCATATGATCCTCTAAAATGTTGTTTGAAGTGCAGTAAGAAGCAAGATTGATCATAATGGGAGTTTTAGTGTAACTAAGTTACAGGGTTCTACAGCATGCTCCTGGTGGAATAGCTTGGGTAGAGCTTTGTCAGGTGCGAATGCTAACATTAATTATCAAAGTTATTAAATGTGCTAACCTTCAAGGATGTGAAAGTAAAAATGTTAAAAATCTTGCAAAATATTTTTTTTAAATTACACTTAAATAATAACAAACATACCATATACATCAGCATACAAAATGGTCCTTAAATGTTAAAAATGTCACCCCAAAACCAGGGATTATTTTATACACCAAGTATAAGATCTGAACTTTAATAGTGATCTCTCGTGCTCCCCCCCACGCCAAGTATAAAATCCAAGCCTTAACAGCAAAGTCTCAACACTCACCTGCGCCAAGTGTAAAATCCAAATCTTAATGCCAAAGTCTCAGAGCTCCTCTGCGCCAAGTATAAAATCCGAACCTCAGCAGCAAAATCTTAGAGGTTCCCTATTCCAAGTTTAAAATCCAGACCTTAACAGTCAAGTCTCAACGCTTCCCCACGTAGTCCATTCACCCAGTCCAACTACCTTTGGCTCAGAAACCAACAGCAGTTTATTTTAAAATATGCTAATAAAATTTAAACCTTTACTGGGTAACCTGCTTTTAAAATATTGTGAATTTGTCTAATGAATATGCCTGGCAACATCACTCTACTGTTCAGTGGTTAAGTTTCAGAATTGGGGTAGTCTTATACAGCATGAATAGCTCAAAACCTACACTTTAGGTGGAAATTCAGGGGTTTGTCTTGTAGAGTCATATTATATGCCAACATATATGGTAAATCAATAACATTGTACTTGCATCACAAAGTTGAGCTTTGAGTTCTACAAGAGGATGCGGAGAAGAAAATCTCACAATGCAAAGGTTTATCTATCCTGCTACATTCTCACCTCTACAGTCAAGGATACATTTTTAATCTTTCCATATAATCGGCATCATAGCACATGACCTAAGTTTTAGTCTAGAAATCCAGGTTTCATAAGAAACCTCGAATAGAAAGTAAACAAGAAGACTGGAAAGGTGGCACAACACACAAAATACTGGAGGAACTTAGCAGGTCAGTCAGCATCAATGGAAACCAATAAACAGTCAAAAATGTTGACTTTCCATTGCTTTCCTTGGATGTTGCCTGACCTGCTAAGTTCCTCCAGCATTTTGTAGGAGATATATTGTTCGGGCGCCTGCCAACATTTCTTCACAAATTAATGAAGGCCTGAAGCCCAAAACCTTGGCTATATATTATCTTTGTTATATAAATTACACAGTTTGACCAGCTGAGTTTCTCCAGCATTGTTTTTTTACTTTTTCATCCACTATTTTGTATGTTACTACTGAATGGAAAGCATTCTTTGAATTTAATGATTGTGGGTAGGAATGGCTTCCTATTGTTAATCTCCTTAGATTTATTTCCCATTGTCTTTGGATAATGCAAATTAAAGCAGGGGCAGGCAACCTTTGGCCCGCAGGCTGTATCCATCCCATGTGCAGCTTGCCTGCAGTCGCTGCACGTCTCCCCTGCCCTCAGTGTGTTGGAGACTCTCCCCCCACCCTCATGAGTGTGTAAGTCTCTGTCACTTCCTCTCTCTCTGTGTGACTCATCCTCTCTCTGCGCGATGTTAGGTCTGCTTTGTTCATGAATGAGTGAGACAAACACCAGGCTGAGTCGAAATCAGGGTTCTTTGTTCTTTATTACCGGATTGTAACACTTGCGACTAACCATGTTAGTCGGAGAATGCATTCTGCCGTTATCAGCAAAATGGTGATTTTTTATACCCTTGGATATGTGCTTAGAACATCATCATATCATTACTTGTCCAATGACTAAAACTGTTGCTATCCTTTCCCTGCTAGCTTCCTGCCTCTCAATCCATCAATGTCTCTCTTATCTTGTAAGTACAAGGATGCATTTACATCTTGTTACAGCCCTGTACAGGGCAGGGTAACTCCTTACACATTCCCATCTCATGATGTTTTACCTTACAGCGAGCACCCCCCTCTTTGCATGAAGCTCACCCTCTCTTTGTGTGACATTCCCCTCTCCACACTGTGACATTCTCCCCATCCCACTGCTGTCTGTTTCAGGGTTAGCTATTTACTTTTTGTTGTGACTAATTTTTCTCCTTTCTGACTTTTAAAAAAATTGTATAATTTTAATTACTCACATTTGATTTTTGGTGTATTTCCAGATTTGAAGATGCTTTCCATGACCTGAAATACATCATATTTATTTATTTCATCTATTTATTTATTTCATTTATGGTAGCATCAGTGTGGCCTGCCTTTCAACCATTGACACACCATCCAGCCCACGCATGATAAAAGGTTGCCTGCCCTGGAATTAAAAGCTAATCATAGAAAGCTACATGGATTTAGAATCATTTAAGAGTTCCGAGGGTGATACTTGAGGAACAGTTTATGATTGACTATTGAATGTCAACATCATGGCATTGGAATTCTTGTCCTTTTGAATCTCTCAAAGGACACATATAGTCAAAACAATTCACTTGTGGGCTGGGCTGGCTACAGTTGTCAATTATAGTCCTCATGACTGCCAGATGGATTGGGTATGCTTTAGTGATTGATATAATTACAGTTTTCAATAGTGTGATTAAAGATTTTCATTAAAAACAGTAAAAAGACCTGGATCCCAGCCCATCCTCTGACCAACACCCCCATCCCCCCATATAACTGCAAATTACATTTCCATTTGGGATACAATTAGGCAGAGAATTTACACACTGATGACTTCACAAAAAAAAATTGCTGGAGAAACTGAGCAAGTCATGGAGCTTTCTTTATGTAGCAAAGGATTCATAACCAACGTTTCAGGCCTATCCACACTGTCAAAACAAATTCCATAGTGAATACCTTCCACCTGCTGAGCCCAGTCACTGAAAGAGTGCTAGCTGCCATCTGTCACCAAAGGATGCAATATAATGTCTACTGCTGGGTACAATTATGTGGATATTTGTGGGAATTAAGATTATTGTCATTTTCAAGCAAAGAATATAATATGAACATGCACTGTGTATTCTCAGTTTGCAGTGAAATAATACATAGATGGTGTAAAATAATGCATTGCAAACAAAGAAAGCATAAAAAGCTGTGACTGGTTGATTGACGGTTCTCCTCAGACAATACATGTGCATGCTATAATGATGGCATGATCAAATGTATCATGCAGTGACATTATATTTATAAATATATGAGTTTATTGTCACACACATTGTACAATGTACATACACAAAATTCTTACTTGCTGCAGCTAAACAGATACTTATATAAAAAAAACTAAGAGTAAACTAATTGAATTAAATTGAAAGAGACAATAAATACACAAGAGTTAAGTATTTACAGTAATCCTAGTTAAAAAAAAATAAATGCAGGAAATCCATGATCTGTGTTCCAAGGAGAGGTTCAAGAGTCTGCTAGCTATTGAAAAGAAACTGCTCTTGTACCTATTGATGCTGGTTTTCAGGCCTTATGCTCAAAGCTAGCAATGAGAAGTGGTTGTAACCAGGGTGATTGGGGAGGTCAGAGCATATGATGGACCTGGCTAGGTTTGTTACCTTCTGCATTCCTGGGCATTAATATTTCCAAATAGGGTATCATGCAACCATACTTTCCTCAGTGCACCTGTAGATGTATGATAGAGTATCCGACAATATGCCAAATCTCTTCAGACTCCTGAGAAAGTAGAGTCACTGGCATGCCTTCCTCAATGTTGTCTCAATGTGCTGGCTCCAGGAAAGGTCTTCTGAGATATGGGCTCCCAGGAACTTGAAGCTTCTGACCGTCTCCATGTCAATGCAGACATGTGCATAGTCCCTCAGTCCCACCTTTCTAAAAAAAAATCTACCATAAACTCTTTGGTCTTGGTGATGTTCAGAGCAAGATTAATGTTCTAGCACCACCCATCCCGTGAATCATCATTTCCAGTTATTCAGCCAACCACACTGGCACATCAGCAATTTTAGATAGAGTTGGAGCTGAACTTGGCCGTGCAGTCACAGGTGTACAGGGAAGTGAGTAGGGGACTAAGCACACAACCTTGGGGAGCTCCTGTACTGATGATTAGCATGGAGGAGGTGATGTTGCAGATCCACACTGATTGGGATCTGCTCATTAGGAAGTTAGAGGGACACTGCCTGGTAAAAGATGGGGAGGGAAGATGGCATTGCAGGAAAAATTAGCCTTCAGCTGTAGCCTGCATTTCATTTTTTTTTAAACTTTTGTTAAAGAAAAATGAAGATAATGGGCTTCTGAATGGTTATTGTCAATTTTGAGCTGTCAGACATTTAAATACCTATTTCACCTTCTGTGAGTTACATGCATACATGATAATATAGGGGATTGAAGGTAACTACCATGTGATTTTACCAGACACTGGTTTCTTCTGGAGACTATACTTACTGAATACACTTTCCTCTGATAACTCATTTTAAAGGACAAAGTTAAAATGTGTTCCTTGCTTAATATCAGTGTTATTTTCCTTTCTATCAACATTAATTTGTGAAGAATTTCTCACAAAACATTAAGAATCTTTATGCAATTAATTTCCATCAAGTCATCTTGACTGAAATAGACTCTATTTACTTTGCTTTGAATTTTTTTACACAGGAAAAACTCAACTTTATCTGGCCTGGATTGAGTAAGAACAATCTCTTAAATTACAAGTTGAAAGAACCATGTTCTTAACCTTTCTGTCACAAGATAACTTCTGGTGAGAGTCTTCCCATTTCATCAATCCCCAACTTTATGCATTGTTGGCATCTGAATTTATTTAATACTGTAGAATAAATCCAAAGTTTTGCCTACAGTCCAGTCCCTCCAATTTTTCCTTCTGTGAAGTTTCATAATTACCATGGGAATTTTACCTCTTAACCCCTTACACATTAATTGGAAATATTTTAAATTGCTATATATCCATAATTTTGTACACTTCAATAATATGATTCAATGGACCCCATGAGTATAAAATTTCTTAGACACTTAAATCTGAGATCAGTATGGAATATCTCTCCTCACACCATCAAACCAAGTCAAAACAGGAAAGCAGGTTCCCTCAATAGCTTCAAAATGTTTCTATAAATATACAAATTTATAATAGTAGGTAGCTTAATAAATTGTAAGGAAGTCTAAAATATATTGAGGGTCCAACTTTAATACAATTTACCAGGCAATTTTGGACATTAAAATGGGCTTTAAATTGGTGAGAATTTGGTCAAATTTTCACCGAGTTATGCTCTCATGAATGCATACTGCCATACAAGATCACAAGCCTGGCCTTGTATGCTAACAACTGTTTATTTTTAAATGCAAAAGTTTGGCACTTCTCTCTGAATTATTTTACAAGGGAAGTGACATTTTGTAAGAAATTCGAATCTGGTAAACAAACCGATATCTTTGTGCAAAATGGTGCCGACATTCTGCAATTCCACTATCATGGAACAATAATTTTCATTGCTTCAAACCATTAACAGTACTATAAAAATTACATAATATTTTCTGCAGGCAGCATGAAAGTTAAATAGTTATGGCTGTTTATTTGCCAATGCTACCCCTAAAAGATGTACATTTCTGTTCATTGGAGATTTCTAAAGATGAGAGTATCCAAACAACTAGAGCAGAGTGAAAGATATATAATTTTAACATTTCAAAAGCACTAAATATTGCATCAAGCAATTGTGTGAAATTCTGTAAAGAATGGATGACGATTCATTTCACTGTGTGGAAATTCCATGGAGGATATTGCAAGAGCTAAACAGCAGTATTACCGAAGAAGCAAAAAGATTGCAGACACATTCTTTTGGAAATTTGTTATTATGGTCTAGTGTTGCACCTTGTAATTGAGTGAAAACAGAGCTGGTTGATTAATGCTTTGGTAATTCCATAAGCGTATACAGAGCCGTTGTCATACCCATACTCCTGTTCGGCTCCGAATCATGGGTCCACTACCGGCACCACCTACGGCTCCTAGAACGCTTCCACCAGCGTTGTCTCCGCTCCATCCTCAACATCCATTGGAGCGCTTACACCCCTAACGTCGAAGTACTCGAGATGGCAGAGGTCGACAGCATCGAGTCCACGCTGCTGAAGATCCAGCTGCGATGGATGGGTCACGTCTCCAGAATGGAGGACCATCGCCTTCCCAAGATCGTGTTATATGGCGAGCTCTCCACTGGCCACCGTGACAGAGGTGCACCAAAGAAAAGGTACAAGGACTGCCTAAAGAAATCTCTTGGTGCCTGCCACATTGACCACCACCAGTGGGCTGATAACGCCTCAAACCGTGCATCTTGGCGCCTCACAGTTTGGCGGGCAGCAACCTCCTTTGAAGAAGACCGCAGAGCCCACCTCACTGACAAAAGGCAAAGGAGGAAAAACCCAACACCCAACCCCAACCCACCAATTTTCCCTTGCAACCGCTGCAATCGTGTCTGCCTGTCCCGCATCGGACTTGTCAGCCACAAACGAGCCTGCAGCTGACGTGGACTTTTTACCCCCTCCATAAATCTTCGTCCGCGAAGCCAAGCCAAAGAAGAGAAGAATTCCATTTAGAAAAGCAAGCATGTCCCAGTCCCATCAGACTCCTTCTGTCTTTCTTATAGTTTAAAGTTGAAGTTTAAGTTTATGTATCATCCGATTGTACAAATACGAACCAACAAAACAATGTTCTCCAATACTTGGTGCAAAAAACATGCAAACACAGAATCAGACACAACATATATAAATAAGCAAGTATACCTATATAAAATAAATAATTATTGTTTATTAAATAGTATCAAAGGGATAGTGTGAGCAGTTCCTTTGGTTATTCAGCATTCTCACACCCTGTGGGATGAAGCTGTTCCTCAGCCTGGTGGTGCTGGCTCTGATACTCCTCTATCTCTTTCCTGATGGGAGTAGCTGAAAGATGGTTGGGGCCCTCAAAGATTTGCACCCCTTCTTCAGACAACAATCCTGATAGATCATGTCAATGGGAGGGAGGGAGATCCCAGTGATCTCCTCTGTTATGCTTATGGGCCTGTGATCCAATTCTCTACGGCTATCCTACCACACTGTGATGCTGCCTATCAGGATGTTCTTGATAGAGCTCTTACAGAAAGTTGACATGATAGTGGCTGGAATCCTGACCTGCTTCAGTCTTCTCAGGAAGTGCAGTCAATATTAAAGTGAAAGTGAGGATATGTTGCATGTCCAGGGTAGGCCTCAAACCATATCACAAGATTTTCCACCTCTTCTCTGTGACTCATCATTTTTGCTGATGAGGCCAAGTACTGTTGTGTCATCTGCAAACTTATGAATCTGTTGGAACTAGATCTGGCGATGCAGTCGTGGGTCAGTAGCATAAACAGATGCGGGCTGAGCACACAGCCCTGAGGTGCTCCATTGTTCAGTGTGATGGTGCTCAACATTCTGTGGCTGACCTGGACAGACATCAAGTAAAACGCATTACTTAAAGTTGGACCATCTTTTCTTTGAATCTCTATCAAATGAAACCAATTTCAGTAACATTTTTTCTCTTTAAATTAAAGCTTGGAATTAGCTCAAAATGTCAAATGCACAATTTTACATAATGCTTTGTTAACAGTTCACCAGAAGCTTCAGTTGAAGCTTATTCATGTAGCAAAAAACTTGCATTAATTATGTACCTTCAATTTTATGCACCATGTCAAATTGTTGAAAAGCCATGTAATCAGTTGAAATAAAGCGAGAGCCATTAGGAAAGGGAGAAGTTGGCCCACAAAGCTTGGTCAGAGGTAGATTGTTTGGTGGAAATTCAGTTTCAGACTATGGCAACTGAAAGCTCAACTGCCAAAAATGGGGGAGACAGTAGATGATGAACATTGTAAGGTCTGAATTGGTACCACATACCTATGGTTGGTATTTGTTCACAAGGATAATTCAAAATTTGTGGGAACATTTATCCAAGGACCAATTTAAGTTAGCAGCTTAAGGGTAATGGGTGAATGAAATTTGGTTTAAGTTAGGAGCAGAGAAGCATGACTCAACTTTAATAGAAGCAAGAAGGTGTGGTTGGGCTGATAGCATCGATCTAGTCAAACCCCAGAGTCTGCAAAAGCATGAACAAGGGCTTCCCTCATCTTTAGGCTGAGGTATTGGTAGAAACAAGCCATATTTTAGGGAAGAAATGTTTGTGTGAGGTAATGGGAGTGGCAGCTTTGCTCAAAGAATGGAAGGGAAATAAGTGGGGGGGGGGGAAAGAGGATATTGTAGGCAGACAGAAAGTAATGCTTTAGTAACAGGTCAGTAATCACAAGATAATTATAGATAAGACAAGCAGAAATTTAAAAAAAGAATAGTCAGGAGAAAGCAATTTTTAGACTTCTGTCACTGCTCTGTCTGCCTCTTAACATGTTATTGCATTATCATAAAATATTACAGCAAAAAAAAATCATTGCTACTCTTGCTTCCCGCGAGGAACCTACTTTCTTCCTCAATCCACATGCTCTACGATTGCTTCTTATCTAAAGAAATGGGCAATTATTTTTAAGAATCATGGTTTTCACTTCAACTGCTGATTGTAGGAGAAAGCTCCAGATTTGAATTCATCTACAAGACAGGCTTTATTTTACTCATCCAAGTGTCTAAATTTATTTTATTGACAGTGGCTGATCTTGATAGCATGCCCTGTACTCTTATTCACATCCTTGAACACCTTGAGTAAAGCACAGCAAGAAAAAAAAATCAAATGTGTAATAAAGCTGCATTTTTTGTATCAATAAAATTCATTTTTAATCACAAATTTTTATAGAATCAAATTAGTGCAGTATTTCATCCTGTACATCAGTGATGACACCAAATACACCAGGACTGTAAAACATTTTGAGACGTTCTTAAATAACTCAAAAATTCTCAAGAATGTAGAGTACATCTAATCTGTGGGAATAGCTTTGTTTGAGTTAATAATTAATATTTGCTTTACACGTACTTGATCAGACTGAATAGTTTCAGAGATCTTCACTCTGTAAATTACTCTTCCGCAACTCATCATATCAAAAATATATATATTTTTTAAATTTTGCAACAACCTCTCAGCAACTTCAAGGGAACTCTGTGTCAAAGCTGCATCTGAAGGATGCGACAATTGGAAGATGTTTCCTCAGAAGAAGGGAAAGACATTTATGAAGAGATATATGCCAAGAAAGCTGTCACTTTTGGCAGCTAGAATTGCACTCTATTACAATGCAGTGCATTTAGTGTGACTGACTGGGAATGACGTTCCAGGCTTTGCTTTTAACCTGTCCTATTGCCTGTATAAAATCAGACAAATCTGGAACCAATCATACTTTTCCCTAACTTTTTTTTGGAGCGTGATGACTGATATAAAATGGTGAAAACCTTCAACAAGCGATTCCTTGAAGAAGGGGTCTGACACAAAACATTAGTAATCTACCTTTACTTCCCAGGGACGCTGTGAGATGGGCCAAGTTCCTCCAGCATGTGTTGTGTTGTTTTAAAAACCACAATCACAGCATCTGTAGACTTTGTTTCACTCCTCAACCTTCCTAACACTACAGAGGTATGCAAAAAAAAAAGCTAGAGGGACCCAACAGATCAGAAAGCATCTATGGAGAGAAAGAGATAGCCAGTGTGGTGTGGTGTATTTTCACCAGAAGGGCTGCAGTAATGCAAGTAGGAACTCATCATCACTTTCTCAAAAGGCAATTAAGGATCAGGCAAGCTTGTTGACCTTGCCTGCTACCTCCCAGAACAAAGCCTCTACTAATCTTTCATTCAGGAGAGAAAGAGAGAAGAATTAGGCCTCAAACTGGATGAAGCGCAAAAAGATTTATTATGATAGCCTTAGCTGTAGCGAAAAAAATGTATATAATGGCAACTTGGAAATCGGAAGAAAACCTGAGAATACAGCAATGGTACATAGAAATGAATAAATGTATTCCATTGGAAAAAAGAACAATTTAAAAAATAAAGTCACATTATTTGAACAAATTTGGGAACCATACATGGAACACAACAGAGAGGACCTACCACGGACCTCCACCCCCTAAAATGATAAAATGAGAAGACGACAAAATGACTTGATCCAGTGTATAAAAGTAATTGACACAATTTTCTTGTTTATTTTCATTGTGTGATGACATTGTTTAATGGTTTTATTGTATTGAACATGTTGAATGTTAAATGGGTTTTGAGGGGGGTGGGAAGGTGGAGGGGGGGGGGGAGAAAGGAGAGAAAATGCCAATGTATATATTTAAGAGGGAAATGTTTGTATGTATTTTGATTGATATGGTTCACAGTTGTGAAAAAAAAATTTAAAAAGGAGAGAATACGACACTTATCTAACAAAAGCAATTGGAAAGTTTGAGCGGTATGAGTAAACTCAGAGAAGTAAAGCATTAATATTAATTTGACCTTTTACTATGCAGGTACTCAACACAAAGCTTGTTGAAAATAGCAACCAAATATTATTTCAAAAATACTTTTACTTTTGGTTCCAGTTTATTGAATTGAATTTTTAAGCAAAATGGAGAGTTAAGTTTAAAGCATTAAACTGAATTAAAATTTAAAATAAACCTATATTTTTATTGTGTTTATCATATACACTAATGAGTTGAATTTTTATTTTTAAAGTTATATAGTCATATTTTCAAGTGCACCATTTTATTAATGAAAAATATGAAAAATCTTTATTTCATAAATCCTACTATCAAAATTCTATTGAAACTGTTATGCTGAGCCTCTGGTTTAATATTCAATAGTCATCCACCTGGTAGATATTATGGATCAGATATGTACATTGCTTTGATTTGTGTAACACTTTTATTATTGTGATATATTGTAGAGCTCGTCGAAAGAACCAAAGACTTGTTGATCCAAACCAAGGCTTTTATTAGCAAAAGACAGGAGCTCTTCACAGGTGGCCGACCAGTCCGGAATGATCCGACCTGGCTAGGGACACAACCCTTTAAGGCCCAGACAGTAGGCGTGGCTAAGCTCTCAGCCAATTACTGTAAGCACAGTCATTACATACTCTAAATACTGTAACTATATGCATTGGTGATGGGTCTGTACTATCACATATATATTAATGACTTGGATGTGAATGTGGGAGGTATGATTTGTATGACTGAGGATGAAACAAAAATAATGTCCTAATGAGGATGAGAATGGCTACAGTCTCAGAATATAAATTTGAATGTTTAAATTAAAAATATACAGTATGGTAACAGGTCCTTGTGGCTCACAAGCCCGTGCTGTACAATTATACCCTACTGACCTACAACCCCGGTGCTTTTTTTTTTGAAGGGTGGGAGTAAACCAGAGCACCCATAGGAAACCCACGCAGATACTGGCACTGAAACAGCAATGCGCTGCTACTCTAGCTGTGCTGCCCTGTTGGGGAGAGCATTGGCACATAGAAGTCAATCCTGACAGATGCAAACAATAACCTTTGGGAAATGACATGGTGCTAAGGCAATGTACAGTAAATGGGAGGCCTCTGGAACGTTGATAAATAGATACCAGGTGGTCCAAGTTCACACTTCCCTGAAAGTGGCAGCAGAAGATGATAGCCATTGGAAAAATGAACCTTCTCCACCACCCTATCAATTTCCCTTACTGTTTTAATGATAAGTTACTCCAGGACCGGAAACTGGCCCATCTGAGCTATTGGAACTTATTTAATAGGCATCATTTGAGTTTTCTTTTTACACTTTCCAGTTTGGCTGTTGCAATAAATTATTCTGATGCAGATCTACAGTGTATTTGTGCCTATGACAAAGTCATTATCAATAATATGAATGAGTAAGAAAGGTTAAAGCACTGCATGGCATTACATTCAGAACTATGATTGGAAATATGTATTTCATGCATATTTGAAGAAATCAGACTTACTGGCATAATTTATATGTGCACTTCATATGCATCTTAATTTAACCTGTGCCTGAGGGTGGTGATTGATTCAGATCTATGCTGACGATCTCAGATCCAAATCAGCATTCTGTAAGTTCAGGAGTGAGGGTAGAAATAGGAGGATGTGGAGGATGAATGGGTGGCTAAAGAGATGGTGCAGGGGGCAAGGGATAAGATTTCTGGATCATTGGGATCTCTTCTGGGGAAGGTCGGACCTGTACAAAAGGGGCAGACTCCACTTGAACTGGAGGGGTACCAATGTGCTGGCAAGCAGATTTGCTAGAGCTGTGGGGGAAGGTTTAAACTAGTTTGGTAGGGGGGTGCGGATCAGAGTGTGAGAGCAATGTCAAGGGAGCATGGCCACCTAGATAGAAATAATAACAATAAAATAGGTAGGATGGAGATTAGGGTAAAAGGTAGAAAAGAGAATATATGTGGGGGTCATTCTCTGAAATGCATATATTTTAATGCAAGAAGCATAGTGAATAAGGTAGATGAGCTTAGAGTATGGACAGATACTTGGGGTCATGATATTGTGGCAATTAGTGAGACCTGGCTACAGGACAGGCAGGACTGGCAACTTAATATTCCAGGATACATTTGTTTTAGATGTGATAGATCAGGGGGTAAAAAAGGGGGAGGAGTTGCTCTACTTGTTAAGAAGGACATTACTGCCGTGAGGTGGCAGGATGGTCTGGAGGGATCGTCCAGTGAGGCTGTTTGGGTGGAATTGAGGGGTGAAGGAGCCAAATGGGCCAAGAGAATTAGAGGAACAAATTTGTAGGGAGATAACGTGTATGTGTGAGAATCATAAGGTAGTGATCATGGGAGATTTTAACTTCCCTCACATTGATTGGGATACCCACACAGTTAGAGGGCTGGATGGGCTAGAGTTCGTTAAATGTGTTCAAGATTGTTTTCTAAATCAATTAGTAGAAGAACCGACTCGGGATAGTGTAATGATCTCCTTTTAGGGAACGAGTTAGGTCAGATATGGGACATTAATGTTGGAGACCAACTTGGGTCTAGTGATCATAACTCTGTTAGTTTTCGGTTAGTTTTAGGGAAGAGCAAAGAGGGGCCTAAAGTTGAGATTCTGGATTGGAGAAGAGCAAATTTCGAAGGAATAAGAAGGGATTTGGGGAGTATTGAGTGGGACAGGATATTTTCAGGTAAGGATGTAAATGAAAAATGGAGGATATTCAAAAAAGAAATTTTGAGGGTACAGAGCAGATATGTCCCAGTGAGGATCAAAGGAAAGGCTGGAAGTCATAGGGAGGCTTGGTTTTCGAAGAATATTGGAAATTTGATTAGGAGAAAAAGGGAGGTGTACAAGAGGTAATAAAGAGCAGGGAGCTGAGAATTTGAAGGAGGACTACAAGGAGTGTAGAAGGAATCTTAAGAAAGAAATTAGAAAGGCCAAAAAAAAGGCACGAAGAGGCTTTGGCAGACAAAGTAAAAATAAATCCAAAGGGTTTCTATAGGTACATTAAAAGTAAAAGATTAGTGAGGGATTAGTGAGAGAGAGAGAGAGAGAGAGAGAGAGAGAAAAAGAGAGAGAGAGAGAGAGAGAGAGAGAGAGAGAGAGAGAGAGAGAGATTTAGTCACTCGAATTCAAGCTTTCTGTATATCCCACTCAAAGTGAAACAAGAAAGTCTGCAGCCGATGCGATTGTAGTTAGTAGTTAATACATAAAAGTGCTGGGGAAACTCAGCAAGCCTTGCAGAGCCCGTAGGAGGCAGAGATATACAGTATAACCAACGTTTTGGGCCTGAGCAAAATGCAGGCAGGTGCCTGAATAAAAAAAGTGTGGGAGGAGGAAGAAAGGGTAGGGGGGTGAGCAGAGGAGTGTTTTCATAAATGCTCCAGTAGATTTCTGACTTGGCTTCCAGCTAAAGAACCTGTTCATATATTCTACCCAAGAAACTTCATATCACATGAAAATAAAGAGGAAAGTCAGGAAATTTCAGTGACGTATAGTTGGCGTGAAATTTTTGTCCTACACATTTTTTAATGATTTTCATATTTTCCTTGGGCACAAAGAACATTCAGCCCATTGAATCTCTGCACGTTCTTGAAGCAATTTCAATCATCCCATTCCCCCACTTCTATCCAGGTAACCTATTATCTTGCACATGCTTATTTAACTTCAGTAAAGCCACACAAATGGGATTCAAAGGCCTTTGAACATTCCAAGGACTTGAAAATTAAATATGAATGGAATTTGTTTCCTCCCTTTGATTGACATCATCTATCTATCTGACATTGGAGTCAAAAATCACCCGTCATGCATGTCATTCAGTACAAGGTAATTTTTTTGGCTTTGAAGTTTCCAACATAATTGAGTCTGCTGAAATGCAAGGCATAATCATTAGGATGTGTTTATGTTAATTATCTACAACTGCTATGGGGATCCAGCATTTGAGAATATTTACAATCATAGCTATTTTGCTTTTTTTATATATTTAAAAAAAAGGACATGCATACTGCTGTGAACATATTAAACATTCTCCATTTCAAAGATAACTGGTAATGTATCTGAAATGTGAAAGTTGCATCAAAAGCATTATTGATCAAACAATGTAGCAGCAAATATATGCTCTCTCATCAACTTGACTTTCTTTTGTAATATTTTCCCCTTCACAGAACAAAGGAAATATCCATGAACATTGGTTATGGAATTACTGATTTTCATGCCATTGAATGGTTGGAGCCTGAATATATGCTGGGTGTGAACTAATACCTACACTCACCTCATTCTCACACTCCCTTCTGAGCATGTGACCATGCTTGTGCAGATCAGCAGGTGGATGTATTCACAGAAATCTTTATTCTCTCCCCACAACAGGCCAAAGACCCCACTTGTTTCAAGAAGGCCACCATCATACCAGTAACAAAGGAGAACGTAAAAATGGGCCTAAATGACTACCAACCTTGACATCCATCAACATGAAATGTGTTAAGAGGCTGATCATAGCTGACATTAAATCTAGTCTAGTCTTCTTCAATTTGCCTACCAAGCCAACAGATCCATAGCAGGCGCTACATCTCCAGTTCACCACATGGCCACTGGACGCCAAGACAACCCAAGTTAGCTATTCCAATGTTAACACAAGTCAACCTTGTGAGTCAGTGACAAGGATACATCTTTTCCTGATGGGTTTAATACCTTCAATGCATGGTTTGATGAGAAAAACAATGTGACACTAAAGAAAGCCTCATCTCCCCCGAAGTACAGGCACCCTTCATAGCTGCGGCAGAGGTGAGGAGGATCCTATTCAGGGTGAGCCCATGCAAAGCAGCAGGAACCAGACAACATACTCTACTTGGGCAAGTACTGAAGGACTGTGTGGCCCAGCTGATGGAGATCCTAACAGAGATCTTCAAAATCTCACTGCAGCATTCCACTGTCCCCCCAGGATTAAAGGCAGCTATAATGATCCCAGTGCCCAACAGAGTGATGGTAACTGGACTAAATGACTACTGCCCATTGCACTGACCTCAATCATCATGAAGTGTTTTGAGTGACATGTAATGGAATGCATCAAGTCCCCACCTTTTAGTGTTCCAATTTGCCTACTGTCCAAACCAGTCCACAGATGATGTACTAGCCATGATCCTCCACTCTGTCCTCATTCACCTAGAGAATAATGCTTCATAAGCTAGGCTGTTGTTGACCGACCAACTCATCATTCAACACAATCATGCCTCAGTAACTGGTGGATATATTGCCCTCGCTGGGACTCAACACCACTCTCTGAAACTAGATTTTGGACTTCTTGACTAAAAGACCAGTCAGTCCAGGTTGATAGCAAAACTCAAGTCCTATTGCACAGAGCACTGGCATACCTCAACCTGCTATTGACTCACAACTGCACTGCCAAATTCAGTTCTTATGGTTGTCTTAGATCATATCATCAAGTTAGACAGAAATTATTGTGTCTTGACCAAAAGATTGCATAATGCAACTTACTTGATCTCTATCCAGATTTATTTGTAAGACGTAATGTTAAATGAACAAATATGGATATGTGGCGGCTCACTACAAAGCAGGCGAACTGTTTCCGCTTGTAAGCCATGCGGCAGGGCAGCCGGCCAAAATGGCGCTGTCGGGGATTTCTCTTCCTTCCAGCTCAGGGCTCAGAAACCCATGCTTGGGGACCACGTGATGCCTGGATGACATCAGCACCCTCCAGCGCTGTTCTCAGCCAGGTCCAGGCTGGGAGTACAAGTGTAGCCCAGCAGCCTGCAATAAACTAGTCTGCTCACTGAGCTCAACCCGTCTGGTTGCGTGTGTTATTGCAGGAGCATTGTAGCCGCCGCTACAGATAGATTATTTTCAATTATATTTACAATAATTTGTGATATGTATATAATATTACATGCTATTTGTTATATTAGTCGACATATGTAGTATTTGAATGTTAAACAACAATAATTTTAAAGAAAAGATTCATTTCTAACAGAATCAACAAATTTGTGGCTGATACAACAGTAGTTGGACTCATCGACAACCTTGGTAAGTCAATTTCGAGAGGAGGTTGGGCGGCTTGTAAAATGGTGCAAGAATAGCAACCTGAACCTCAAAGTGGACAAGACAAAGGAGATAATTGTCAATTTCTGGAGGATGAAGATCAACCACGTATCAATGATACCATGATAGAAAGCGTGAGGAGCACAAAGTTCCTTTGTGTGCATTCAAAGGACAAGCCATCCTGGACCCACAATATCTACTCATGAATCAGGAAGGCACAGGAGAGTCTACACTTCCTAAGGAGATTGAGGAGGGCACCCATCTTGACGACATTTTGAAAGTGTCCTGTCTAGCTGCAGCATTAGTATGGCAATTGCAGAGCATTGAATTGGAAGTCAATACAGAGGATCATCTAAACAGAGGAGAAGTTCACTGGAGTCTCCCTTTCATCTATTGATGACATTTACTGGGAGTGTTGGTTAAATTGGGTTCAAATAATTATAGACTTTTCCATCCAGCACACAGTATCTTTGACCCAATACTGTCAAGGAGCATCAAAGTCAGGACTGCCAGGCTGGGATATGAACAGTATTTTGTAACTGAGTAAATCATCGCAAAATATTTAAATATATTTATTTTAAATTGTATCTTTAAGTATGTAGTGATTATTATGTACTGTGCATTGTGTGTGTATGTGTGTATATATGTGTGAGCTTTCATCCTGCTGTATACGTCCAGTCATATGACAATAAACTTGAACAACTGTTCATAGACACCCAGCTCTACATTCACTACAAAAGCCTCTGTAAACACATTCCCAAATTTCAGAATCTAGGCCTCAATGCTCAACTCTGCAGTTGGTCCTTGACTTTCTGATTAACAATCAATGAAGGTGGATAATGACATCTACTTCATGATCACACTCAACTGCTCAGCTCAATATTGTTCCAACTATCTTTCAATTTGTTGACAATACAGTACCTCAATAGGTGCTGGGCATCAAAAAAACCCATCTTCTTCCACATCTCCTCCATTTCCCACTCATTTGCCCAGGCTCCCTCTGCCCTCAGACACAACAAACACAGGATTCCCTTTGTCCTCTCCTACTACTCCACCAGCCTCTGCACCCAACATATTATCCTCCAGAATTTCTGGCATTTACATCAGGATCCCACTTCCAGAAACATACTACTTTTGACTGTGGTAGGTACCTGCGATATTTGAGGTATCAGGAGTTTAAACGGGTGGGCAGGTGACTGGAACCAGGTTTTAAGTCTACGTCTGAGGTGTCAGGAGCTCAGATGGGTGGAGCAACTGGGACTGTATTGGGGTATCGGGAGCTTGGGTGGCTGGGACCTAGGTGAGAGTCTGCAGTTGGAGCATCGAGACTTCATTTGGGCAAGTGGCCAAGACCTAGGTGAGAGTCCAAGGTTGGGTCATTGCGAGTGTCAGGAGTTCAGGTGAGCAGGTGGCCGAGGCCCAGGAGGGAGAGACAGCAGTCAGGACATTGGGAGCTCGAATGGGTGAGCAGCAGGGCAAAATGGGGGTAGGGTTGACTTTTACATGACTATTTCAAGTATATGGTACTTGCTGGGTGGATCACATTGTAGTGCGGGAGCTGGTCTGCTCAAGATTAGAAAAGCCACAGAAGGTAGTGATTGCAGTTCTCTCTGCTCCAATGGACTCCATCTCTAGCTTCCTAGAAAAGACACCTAATTCCATGGACACACTCTCTTCCCCTATTTGAAAGAGGGGTTGAGTGTGGAAGCATGCACCTGAAAAGGATGGAATATAATTTGCTGCAAATTACCATTTGGAAGAGTGGGGAAAAACCCCATTTTGCTCATGTTTGCAGCAAAAGTTGATAAAAACTAAAATAGCCAATCTTAAACCCAAAGTTTTTGAAGATTTGGAAAACCAAGATGAATATGAATGTCCAGTTTTCATGCACAAACATGTTTAACAGCCAGGAAAATCATCTGGATGGAACTGTTGTAGATGCTGATGTTGATTGAAGAAATGATTTCTCAACAATGGAAGTGATACAAGTTTGATCCATGATGTGCATGTTCAATGGAGGTTACTCAGTGAGAAAACGCCTCACAAATTTACCTCAAAAGTTCCAGGCAGATAATGATTCTGGCTTTTAATTTTGTTATCCTGTTCTATGCTACTGTCAGACTGTGAATTTGTGCCTTTGAATTAGTTTTCCAAAATCTTGCCTGATCTTTTAGTTTGGTTTTAGCCGGCTATTTAAGGATTTCAAGCATGTCCCACAAAGATTAAATTGGATAATTTGAAATTGATTGTCCAAAAGAACACTATTTTGGAGAGATAAAAATCAAGAAGAAACTGTCAGTGTTAGCTGTGCTTAACAGTGAGCCCGAGTTGATAATAGTCAAGGAACGAAAGCAGAGATTCAGCTGAAAGAGCATGCAACCTGTCAGTAATTGAAAGTTTGACCTGCACAATACTGTGTGAGACAAAGCTGGCGAAGAGCTCAAGGAACTGCAATGGCTGTTTTCTGCCATCTTTAAGCAACATGTTTGGACTCCTGAATAAGTGAGGCAATCACTAGCTGCTGGGAATAGATGAGCGGTTGGAAAATGTTCTGAAGGAATCTACACAACTGCAATAGCATCACAGCGAGTCAGCTGTAGTTCAGCACCAGTGAGCTCAAGAATATTTGCCAGATCCAGATGTTTTTTCACCTGCTACTTAAACTGATGGAATGAAAAGAGGATTCACCTTGAAAAGAGAAGTTATTGCTAATGTTCGAGTGAAAACTGAGTGGCATCATTTGCAACAAGAAACAAAACCACCAACAGATTGAGCCTGTAAATGTGGAAATGTCATTACATTGATTTGTTGTAGCATTATTATTTCTTGTCTGTTTTTATGCCTGCAAGTTACATGCAACATCCTTTAGGTAACTTCAAAATTTGCGCAATTTTATTGAGCAATTACATCTAGTAGTTGCATGAAGCAGAGAAAGCAAATGCTTTGGCTACAGAATTGTGCTCTCTCGTAGGATCCTAATACACTGCCGCCAGGCTTTAAAAGGTTTGTTAAAGGAGCCAATGGCATTTTGTTTTATTTAAAATCCTGCCAGATGGCAGTGCCTGTGTTTGGCAGCAGCCTCGAGGAGTTGCAGACTCCAGATCAGCAGCAGACTTGTGCAGGACACCAGTAATGGGGAGACCACCCCTCCCGTTGAGAAGGACGGTGACCATGGTGGTGGACCAGCAAGAAGCTCTGCAGCTGAAGGACACATGCAGACAGTAGGGTGTTGGTGACTCAAGGTCAAAGGACTCGCATCTGGCTGCCAGCTGCTGGAGATTGGCTCAAGAGAACCAGGTTTTGGAATCAGGATCCGAGAGGATGCTGAAGGCAAGGAAGGGCCCTGAAGAGTTTTAGGCACTCAAGGCTTCTTCATCCTGCTATTGGCTCCATTTTGTCTAAAATGAGATCAACTGCTTTGGAAAGTGGGACTACGATTGAAGTGATTTTTACAGTGAGATGTGGGAGTGCTTGTACAATTGCAAAAAGTGAGTTTGCAGGTGCAGTAAGTACTCAAGAAAGCAAATGGAATATTTGATTGAAGTTTGAGAGATTGTATTTAAGATAGAGCAGTTTGACAATGTGCTGGTGAGGCGGAACCTGGAGTTCTCATCTCCTTGCTTGTGAAAGGATGTACTGGCTTTGGAAGTGGTGCAGAGATAGTTCACCAGGTTGATTCTGGAAATGAGGGGAGTTAGTTTAAGAGGAGAGATTGTGCAACGTGGGACAGTATTCATTAAAGTATAGAAAGATGGTATCCAATAGAAACATACAATAGTATGAAAGGAATAGATAAGATAGAAACAGGGAGGTTTTATCTACTGAAGAACTTGGAGACATAGCCTCATAATAATCTTGATGTTAATAGGTTGAATCAATTACTTAAATAAAATATTCAAATACATTATAGAACATTAGGAATGTTAGAGTATCACAAAGAGCCTATTATTGAACTGAATAACAGCAAAATACAAACTGCAAAGATTATAGATAAATACTGTAATAAACCTAAAACAAATAATACTAATAGCTCCATCACTTACTAACATAGATTTCCATGTATTTAGTTAATAGTAGTCAGTAATTTAATGGACTATTATGTAGATTCCAAAATAGTTTTTCTTTGGCTTTCAGGACATGAGGTTAAATTATCCTTGACATTTTTTGAACAGAATAGTTCCAAAGAGCTATACTATGTGTGTGATTATAGAGATGAAACAATACCATGGAGAGTTTTACACAGCTATGAGGTATTAGATTAGGTCAGAAATTGCAAGAAGAAAATAAATGCTTTACATAGTTACCTTCAAATCTCAAAGTGAGTGCTGTGGTCTTTAAAATATCCCCAAGATGTCATTTTGTAAATAAAATGCTTTTTGTCAATTTGGCACAATTGATAAGAATTTAATTCAGAGCTTTGTGGATTCAAGGCCAGGATCTGTGGTGATGTTTTAGTGGAGGGCTGAGGGATTATTAGAATTGTGGTTTTTGCTGAGAAATTAAACAAACAGGAGACCCTCAACCTTCCTCACCCCACTGCATAAACAGAAAACATTCTCTACACTACTGACAAAATAGCAGGAAGTTATTGTGCCGTGATTTAATTAAATATTGAGAATTTCTTGAGAACCACAAAGTTATTGAAGCAACAAAACATTCCCATTCAGGAAACTATAATGACTAGAATTCAGTTTAAGCCATGTACATTTGCTAACATATCACAGATAAATTGAGTTAACAGAAAGTTAATGATGAATTATTTCACAAAATTGGATCAGGATCAGGATTTAGATGTTTGGCTTTTTCCCACCTTTTTGATTTTGAATCAAAATTGAATCAACATTCACACAACACCCATTTTCATAGATACACACCTCAATCAGAATATCACCCACTTCAAAGCTATATACTGCAATTTCTGACTCACCTCATAATGGCATGTGACTTGGTTACAATGGCAGTATCTGCAAACACAAAGCAACAGTGGTCCAAAGACTCATCTGATGAAAGCAACAGTGGTCCAAAGACTCATCTGATGAAAGCAACAGTGGTCCAAAGACTCATCTGATGAAAGCAACAGTGGTCCAAAGACTCATCTGATGAAAGCAACAGTGGTCCAAAGACTCATCTGATGAAAGCAACAGTGGTCCAAAGACTCATCTGATGAAAGCAACAGTGGTCCAAAGACTCATCTGATGAAAGCAACAGTGGTCCAAAGACTCATCTGATGAAAGCAACAGTGGTCCAAAGACTCATCTGAATAAAGCAACAGTGGTCCAAAGACTCATCTGATGAAAGCAACAGTGGTCCAAAGACTCATCTGATGAAAGCAACAGTGGTCCAAAGACTCATCTGATGAAAGCAACAGTGGTCCAAAGACTCATCTGATGAACTAACGCCTTTATCAAAGTTTCTCAAGCTCATTTCATTTGTGACCTAAGACCTTCATCAATTGATTGATTCATCAAAGGCCCATTTCAGAGGCCAACGAGCCAATTAATTTGAAAACACCCAAGATGGAGAGTAAATCACTGACATTGATATCCAATGAAAGATTAAAGCCAGTGAGGTAATACAATGGAGTGCAACCTCATGGAAATAAACCTGCACAAACATTTCTCTAAATGGAGTACTGAAGAAAATGTGAATGGTGATATTCTGATTAAAAGGCAAGATTGAGCTTACATAATGATGGAATAAATATTTTGAAGAACTGTTAATCAGGACAAACAATGTTTTCATGGTCATATGATCCCTGCATTTTCTTAAGTTGGTATGGATATCAAGGCAAAATCTATTAAAGCCCAAGGATTGGACAAAATTTGTACAGAGATTTGTTAGTGACGCTCCCTTGCACATTCCCAAAGCTCATATGGAAATTTGTCAACATACAAAAAAAAACGGTAACTGATTGCATGGCTGCAATCCTCCACCCCACCCTCCCTTCAGTAGTTTGCAGAGATGCCTGGTTGATATTTCAATAATGTAATGATATGGTTGTATGTACTTCAGGCACAGGCTGGCCTGCCTTCCTGATGACATCCTCTCCCAGACTCCTCCCTGGACTCCTCCCCTGTGTCCCAGGCCATAAAGGTCGAGTCACCTCTTCCTCCCCTCATTTCCCTAGCTTGGACCTGGGCCAGCAGTCTTGTGTGTAAATAAAGCCTATCGTACCCCTCAGTCTTTGTCTCTGTAATTATTGGGGAAACTGGTAGTGCCCAACAAATAAAACACTCATACACTGCAAAAGGTTCTTCAGGGAGATGTTGAAGTAAACTTGGGGAAGCATTTCAAAAGCAGCAAGAATGACACCTGATGCCCTCCCTAAGCAATAATCATGCATCATAATTACGCTGTAAATTTCTTGGCTTATAATGGTGATAGGTTTAAAAAAAAACCAGTAATGTGGACCATATCATTACATGAAACCTGGCTCATGCTCTTTAGGAATTTGAACGGTTGAGCAACATATCATCTTTTGTTTGGCCACGCTAAGATGATCCAGGACACAATGTCAGAACAGAAGCAGTCTCTTTAATTGCTCTTCCACATTTTGAGAGTTGGTGTTTGTCATTTTTCTGCATCATTAGAAAGCTGGGGATTTCCAATTAAACCAGAGTCACATGTAACACTCTCCGGTTTCAGCTGATCCTGCGTGGCCCTTATACTGAAATGGGAATCATTGAAAATGTACGGGGTGTAGATGAATTGGATTATTTGTGCATCTCAGACTCGTGACCTGGAAGGGCATTTTACTATTGCTGCATGTCTAAAATTAAAAAAAATATATAAAATGTAATTCTCAGTCACTTCCGAATCCCTGCTGAAACTAACAGTTTCTGAGAATTAACTTCATTAAGATTTTCCACTTTACAGGAAGAAGTGAATCTGTTGCATTGATCAAGTGAACCGGCGTGGACTTGAAGGGCCCACGTGGCCTGTTTCCACGCTGTAAACAGTTATATGGTTATATGGTAATGACATCTGCTGAACAGAATTTTTTTTAGACTGCTTGACTGCTTTGTTTATTAGTCATCTTGTTCATGTCTGTAAGTCAGGATACATCATTCTGTGCCTAAGGTTTGCAATTGTTTTCTAAGTTCAGTAAGGAACCACCTTTATGATTTTATTCATTATTAGTCTCTTTCCTTCTCCCCCCCACCACCCCCCACCCCCCACCACCCCCACCAAATCTTTATGCACAGATCTTATTAACAGTTTGGGGCACTTTCTCGGAGGCTTCTGGAATTAGTCATAGCCCCTAAATTTGAAGGTTCTCGACATAGTTAGTTCTTGAAATCAAGTCACATGCTTTTTTTCCCCCCCTTTTCTATGAGTGGGAGCACCAGATAGCCTGCTCTTGGAAAATGGGTATGTTTTTCTTCTTTATTCCAAAGATATCCTTGGCACCAGCCATAGCCTTATCCTTAAATTTTCCAGCTAGGTATTCAACATAGGTATTGGGTGGAAAGGTTAGGGCAATGCTGTTACAGTGTCAATGATCAGGACCTGGGTTCAAATCCCACGCTGTCTGCAAGAAGTGTGTCTACGTGGGGTTTCCCCAGAGGCTCCAGTTTCCTCCCACCTTTCAAAAAATGTACCAGGGGTTTAGGCCATTTGGATGTAATTGAACAGTACAGGCTCATGGGCTGAAAGGGCCTGTAACTGTGCTGTTTGTCTAAAAAAAAATTTTAATGAGCTTAGTTGATTTGAGTATTCTTAGTAACTCAAATGTACATTTGATAGAGTAAATGTTGATTCAGCCACTGACATATATCTGTCCTAGTTTTCCTTTCCAGCACATTTCAAAGTGATTGAATCGATGTTTCATGCTTTATCAATGAAAATTATCCCTTGTAATGAATGCAAGCTTTTTTATTTATGCAAAATAAATTCTTGAAGCTTCCATTACCCTCAAAATCATCCATCTATTTCCGATAATGAGGTTTTCCTTAAAGGTCATGACAATAATTTACTAGGAACTGACTAAAAGCATTAATAAGGTCAAAACTTAGGACAGAATTGAATTAAAGCCAGACTGACGATTTCTATTTTCCTATAGATCTTCAATGTGATTAGTAGGAGCCTGATTCAGAGTTATTGTCAGATTGCATACACCACATCACATATAACCATGAGATTCTTTTTTCCTGGAGGTGCGGCAGAATTATCACTAATTGGTAGTGCAAAAAAAAAACTGTACACAGCATAAACATGTAAACAAACAAAGAATTGTAAACAGATAACACATATAAACAAAATGACTGTGCAATACAGAGAGAACTAAAAACAAAGTGCACATGAAAGAGTCCTTAAATGAATCTCTGATTGAGTTTGTTGTGGAGTCTGATGGTGGAGGGGTAATAGCTGTTCCTGAACCTGGTTGTGCAAGTCCTGTGGCACCTATACCTCTTTCCTGATGGCAGCAGCGAGAGCAGAGCATGTACTGGGTGGTGAGGATCCTTGATGATTCCTGCTACTCTCTGACAGCAGCATTCTTCCCTGTAGATGTACTCAACATTGGGGAGGGTTTTGCCTGTGTTGTCCTGGGCTGTGTCCACTACATTTTGGAGGGGTTTACACTCAGGGGTATTGGTGTTCCCAGACCAGACTCTGATGCAGCCGGTCAGCACACTTTCCATCACACCTCTGTAGAAATTTGCCAGGTGAATTTTAGCATCTATTAGTGTTACCTTAATATTTTGATGCATAGATCTCACATTTATTATGAATTTTTATTAGCTTTTTTAAGAATAGGTTGTGTGATAATTGTCATTGCATTAAACAACTTTTCCTACAATCTATAAACCTAAATGTGCCACAAAGCATTTATTTAAAGGACAACTCACAAAACTGACTGGCAAATCAAACCTTAAAGTTAGAGCATGTGAGAGATTGGATTCTACACCCATTACATTGACTCTCTACTATGGAGTCACCCTGAGCATTTCTGAATAGCGGGTCACTGAACCCGTGCTTGAAGGTAGGGAAGAACCTGTTCAAAAATGCATGTGCTGAGAAAAGGGTGAACACAGTTGTACATTTCAGATTCCCTACATTGTGATCATCTGACTGAACCCATGGCAGAAAGGTTAGTGTTGTGGTTGGCGCAACACAATTACAGCATCAGCGACTTGTGTTCAAGTCTGCCTCTGTCTGTAAGGGATTTATGTGTTCTCCTTGTAACCGCATGAGTTTCTGCTGGGTGCTACAGTTTCTTTCCATCTTCCAAAGAGGTACAGAGTGATTTGGTTATGGGATCACATGAGAGCATGGGCTTGTGGGCAGGAAGGACCTGTTGCCAAGCTGCCACCTTAAATTAAATAAGAATAAAAACATCCTGAATGAAATGTTTCATTTGAAAAGGTAAAAGGGGAGTGGACAGAAGACCAATTTCATGATGGCTTCACATTGGAGGTGGCAGAAACAATAGAGAATATAGATCGTTGCAAATATGCTGACATTTCCTGGAGATACGTAACATCAATTCAGTCATTGATGTAGCAGAAAAATGAGACAATCGACCGAATAGGAAGGAAGAGGAATTTTCCAAGAATTGCATAAGAATTCTATAGTGACACATTTTATATGGAAGAAGAAACAGATATTGGAAGAAAAGTTGTACTTGTGAGGACAGCCAAGTTAAGGAATGTGCTGGTGGAAGGGCATGAGCTGGAGGAAGAAACAAAGTGTCCTCGAGCTCACCTGATGGCAGATGGAGAGATATGTGGGAAGGGAACAGGTAAAAGGCAGGTGCACTAAACTCCACTCTTTAGATCAGACCAAATTTGCTTTTAGTGATCTGTCAACATTCCCAATTACTGTAGAAGGAAGCAGCTCCTAAATATGTTAGGAACTGTAGGTCACATTGTATATACTCATTTCTCAACAGTTGAAAGAATGATGTTTGGGCTTATTCTGTAAATACATGATCAATATTTTAAATTCAGTGTTTTCCAACTTATGTAGACAAATGTGTGTATTTAAATTATTTAACAAGTTGATTTTAAGAATATTATTGACTAACTAAAGAGCTTAATGATGAATTTAATGTTGGTAATGATGTCTAAATTGATGTTAATTAGTGATTCAATGCAGCTGGAGGTGACTTTCAGAATTCAATTACTCTCCTCAATGAAACCTTGTTAATATACTTTAGCATTATAAATTAAAGCATGATTAAACAAATGATTTTTGAGAAGTATTGTTGGTTTTAATGGATTTAAAGCATTTCAGCCAGGTAGATCATCTCAAGAGTTTTCTCTTCTATATTTCAACTTAGTGCAGGATGTACATCGATTTTAGTATTCTCACACATGTGGTGATCCAAAACTCGAGCCACCACAAAGCTCCAAGAAGAGATGAGGGCTAATTGAAATCATTTAAAGATTTGCACAGACTAATGGCTCAGAAGACTAGCAAAATTAATCTTCTTGGAACCAGTGTCATTATTTCTGACCAGTTTTAGCATGGATTCTGAGAAGTGGATATCAGGTATGGGATTGATCCATGGGTCTAAAGGGAATAATGGCACCCAGCTGTTCTCATGTAAGCAAGTCTGGGACTTACTGAGTGACAAATGCTGTTTCATCTGTCACTCCTTTCAATGTCAAGTGGAGAAATCTACTGCTCCACTAGTCAAACTTGGAAGAAGATTTTAGACCCATTCACTTCAAGATTTTCAGATGGGAGAAAGGGTTGAATGATTCTTTTAGATTAGTTTGTGTTGGTTTAACTGTTTTATTGATTTGCATTAATTTGTTTAGTTTTTAACATTTGTGCAGCACTTTTAATATTTCATAAATATTTCAGTTTTACTCAGGTTTGGGTTATTAGTGGAAAAGGCCATATTCAAAATAAAAATTAACAGGGCGAAAGAGAAGACTTTGAAACCTCTGAAACCTAGTGTGGAGATTCATTCACAAGCGACAGACACATTGACCATATCATCGTTTGCAAGGCAATGCATTACCCATCTTCAAGAAGGGAGACAAGTTCAAATTTTTTGTCCGAGTACATTCACACAACTCTGAGTTTCTTTTTCCTGCGGACCAGGCAGAATTTCAAAATATTGCTAACCGTCAACTGTACTCAAGAAGAAAGGGATGTAAACAAAACTGGCTATGCAAATACAGAAAAATAAATATTCAGTAATAAATAATGAGCAAAGTGCGAGTCCTTAAATGAGTCCCTGATTGAGTTTGTTGTTGAGGAGTCTGATGGTAGAGGGGTAGCAGCTGTTCCTGAACCTGGTGGTGAGAGTCTTGTGGCACCCATACCTCTTTCCTGATAGCAGCAGTAAGAACAGAGGGTGGTGTGGATCCTTGATGATTGCTACTATTTTCCAATGGCAGCATTCCTTGTAGGGATGTACTCAAGAGCGGGGGGAGTTTTGCCTGTGGGTCATTTTCCACATAAATAGTAGAAGGAATTGAATCAGCTGTCTCTTTTATATTTCCCTCTGCATTTATTTTCTCTTAGTTTCCAAACAAATCTTATATTGGAGAGGATAGAAATTTTCAGTAGATCCAATCTGGTCAGGTAACTTATTACTCTTTGAATCAGTTTGTTGTCATTCTTGAAGCTAATGAACAGCAGCCCAGTGTATGAGGCATCATTCTCGAGGTGGGCCAGGATGGAGCGAAGCAAGAAGGCTATAGCATCGTCTGTGGAACATTTTCTTCTATAGGCAAATTGAAATGGATCTAGTGTCCCTGGGAGGTGTGATTGATGTGCTACATCACCAGTTGCTTGAAGGATTTCATAATGGTGGAGGTCAGTGCCATAGAGTAGAAGTCATTGAGGCCTGTTATTTTCACCCTCTTGGGTACTGGGATGATGGTGGCTGTCTTGAACCTTGCGGGAATGATGGACTACTGCAGTGAGGTGTTGAAGATGTTCGTGAAGACCTCTGTCAATTTGGTCTGTGCAGCCCTTCAGTACATGGCTAGGTATGTTGTCTGGTCCCACTGCTTTGTTTGGGTTCAGCTTGGATAGGATTCTCCTCACCTTGGCCGCAGCTATGCTGGGGGTGGGGTGGGGGGGGAGGGGAGAAGTCCTGTTCATCAGGGGGATGTGGAGTATTCTTTGGCATCATCCTTCTCAAACCATGCAGTAAAGGTGTTCAGTCTGTCCAGAATGAAAGCATCATTTTTCTTAATTGGCAAGGTTGACCTGTGATCCATTATAGTCTTGATCCCTTGCCTCATGTGCCTCGTGTGGCAGGTGTCGCACAACTAGCTGTGGATCTTCTGTATGTACCCTTGTTTTGCCTTCCGGGTTACATGGGAGAGTTCAGCCCTGGCTGATCTTAGTGCCATCCTATCTCCTGTCCTGAAGGCATCATCAGGAGCTCTGAGAAGGGCCCTGTCCTCTGCATCTAACTATGGTTTCCGGTTAGCCCTGGTTGTGAAGTGTTTGATCTCAGTGGCAACCTCAATGCACTTGCTGATGTAGCCAGTCACTAAGTTCATGACTGTTGCAGGTGGCCACCTCCATGAAAGAGCATTAGTCCATGGTCTCAAAGCAGTATTGCAGCACTGCTATGTCTTGATCTCCCTGCAAACTTGCCTGGTTTGCTTTGCCAACAGTCTGTTCATTGGGGTGAGCAGGAGAGATATGTGATCTGAGTAACCAAGGTTGTTATTAGAAGTACCATTCTTTGAGGTATAAAAGATTGTATAATAGTATTCAGAGTAGAACAGGAAGTTTTCCTGGTGTTCGGGTTATAATTCCACATTCAAAGAACATTGTTACGATTCATCGCATTTGGCATTTGAAGGATTTTAATGTATCCTAATAAAGTGACAGTGATTTAACTGCAGATGGTCTTTAAAGGTAAGATTGTCAAATAAATACAAGTTGTAGAACCACTGGGAACAGGAAAGAAATAATGCAAGAATGTAATTGCTAGAATAAAGTGACAACAACAACTGTGGCTCACATCGCAAAGTATCCCATAAGGAACATTATTAATCAAAATTTGTAACAGTATATATTAGAGCTATTAAGACTATTAATGAAAAGCTTTATGGAGAGTGAAATTGAGAAACAGATGCTTATTGAATTTAAGTAAATGGACTGTTTATTGACTGGGGAAATTACTTGTAGGCATCTGAAAAAAAAATGCATCAGATTGAAGGGCTGAATCCTGATCCCAATTCTTATTTCTAATTCTTCAATAAAGAGGTCATTGTTTCCTCTTGACATTATAGATGCAGAAAGATAGATAAATTTAAAATTAAAGCCCTATAAAAAAATGGCAATGGGACATGGGCATATTTAAGAAATGGAATTCCCTGTCTGTGCAGCTGGGATACTGGACTCCACTCTGCATTCACTAGGACTAATGTTCAGTGCCATCAACCAGGTTCCAATTGTAACAGAACAGATCACCTACCTATTAGAGAAGTCACCAAGTTTTACATTGTAAATGCCCATCAGGTGAGCTCTACAACCGCTAAGCAATAAAAGAGCAAAAACTGGGAACATTAGGAATCAAAAATAAAACAGAAATATACTGGAAATACTCAAGCAGTTTCAGTGAAAAAAGAAGCGAAGTTAAAATGTCAGGGTGATAGTCTAAGCCAGTGAAATGTATGTTGACGATTATTATTGGAACACATCTACTTCTGAGGACCCAATGACTATGACTAGAAGCTTCAATCAGTCATTGAAGTTGGATTTTAACACTTGTCAGAGTGTGTCTTCATCATTTTGACTGGAGCATTTCATGTTAATTTTGGATCCATGGTTTTTTAAGCTTTGATCCACCCAGCATTTCCAATGCCGAGTCACCAACAGTTCGGCTTTGTTTCAAATAACGGAGTGAATAAGCAGCAAGGTTTTTTGAAAGATATTAAAGTGATGACGTAAATTTTCTTTAATGGGTTTAAATGCTATATCTGAAGTCTGCTTTTTTTGTAGAGGATGATAATCGTTTAAGAAATTCTTCAGTGATTGTAGTTGCTTGTGCACGGTTTGATCTGAGTGAGTGCATTCAAAGAAAACTGTGGCTTTTCAGTCCACTGGAAGAGTTTTTCAGTTCACTATTTTATTTGTTAAAAAAAATTGAAGGACTTTCAGAGCTTTGTCTATTGTTTTGAGGTTCAGCTGTGAAACCTTCCTTCCTATTTCCCCTGATTAAAATGAATGTTTATCATTCTCTGAAACTTCATTTTATAGAGTTATAGGATTGTACATCAGAGGAACATTAATTCAACTAACATTAAAATTAGTTAAAGCTGAAGAGCCAAAAAAAAAACATATTTAATTCAATCAAGAAGAATTCAGCATTAAGTTCCCAGGAGATTTAGGGGAAATGCAGGGGTATCAGCTCAGCAATGAAACAATTATGTTATACCAGGTAATTCTTATCAACCTTAGTACAGCTGGTAATAAAGAGTTGTTATGCATTTTCTGGCTCTTGTGTTTAAGGCATAAATTTATTTTAATTGAAAGAATACAAATTGTTAATTAGACCAATGCAAATATTGTTTTCTAAAAATCTGATTCAGAAAGACTGAGTCCAATACTATAGCTCTATGAGATTTACAAAAGACAGTATTTGGACGGTTTTCTAACGTGAAAAACAATGCAGTGTGCCAGGAGAGAGAGCTCATAAGATACTGATTATACATTTATTATTTTTTTTCTGGCTCATTTCAAGGTACAGCCCTTTCAGCCACGAGCCCGTGCCACCCAATTACATCTCAGTGACCACAATATGTTTTTGAACAGTGGGAGGAAACTGGAGCACTCAGAGGAAACCCATGCAGACGTGGGGAGAAGCTTCTTATAGACGGCGTCAGATTCAAACCCAGTCGCTGTTACAGCATTGCGCTAACCATTTACGCTATAACCATGCACCATATAAATTCTGCTCTATTTATTATTAGGTGTGATTTTAATCTTGGCAGGCATCTCTTGGATTTTTATCTGGAACACCAACATTTTTAATTCAGGTGGAATGTTTCCTTGGTTTGAATTAATTTAAGACAAACAAAGGATTTGAATCTTTCTGTGACACTTCAGAAGCGTTTGTTTCTTTCTTAGAAATAGTACTAAAATGTACAACTACAAGAGAATATAAGGAGTTTGCGACTCATTCCCAAGGCCTTTTATTGACCTGCACATAACTGCATCACTCTCCTTATTTACCTTTGTACATCTGTCTCTCCTTCTTTCCTTAACTCTCTATTGTATGTGGAGCCAGCATGCAAACCAAAGGCACTGTCTTTCTGCTTTCTTGTGAGTGCGTGTATCTATTTATGTTTCGACATCTTACTTTCTCGTTGTTTTCTTTTGGCCTCTCTATTTGGATGATTCTCCTCAGCAGAAATAAAAACATAACAATACCTCCTGCCTATGGGTCTGTTCTTCCCTTCCCTGCCCCTTCCCCCACCATATTATTCTCGCGCCTGCCCACGTGTTGCTCAAACCTTGATGAAGGGCTCAAGCCCAAAAGTTGATTATGCATCTTTACCTTCGCTATTGTAAGGTAAAACATCATGAGATGGGAATGTGTAAGGAGTTACCCTGTACAGGGCTGTAACCAGAAGGGGAGGTGTCCTTGTACTCCTGTTAGGTAAAACATCATGAGATGGGAATGTGTAAGGAGTTACCCTGTACAGGGCTGTAACAAGAAGGGGAGGTGTCCTTGTACTCCTGTTAGGTAAAACATCATGAGATGGGAATGTGTAAGGAGTTACCCTGTACAGGGCTGTAACAAGATGTGAATGCATCCTTGTACTTACAAGATAAGAAAGACATTGATGGATTGAGAGGCAGGAAGCTAGCAGGGAAAGGATAGCAACAGTTTTAGTCATTGGACAAGTAATGATATGATGATGTTCTAAGCATGTATCCAAGGGTATAAAAAATCACCATTTTGCTGATAACGGCAGAATGCATTCTCCGACTAACATGGTTAGTCGCAAGTGTTACAATCCGGTAATAAAGAACAAAGAACCCTGATTTCGACTCAGCCTGATGTTTGTCTCACTCATTCATGAACAAAGCAGACCTAACACTATATAAAGTTCACTGTTTGATGCGGAATTTCTCCAGCTTTGTGTTTTTACTTCAGTCAGTGCATCTGCTGATTTTCATGTTTAACTCCAATAAATTACATGGTCCTGCCAGCTTTTTTTCTCTATTCACCAAAATCATGGCAGATCCTGTGCCTCGTCCATTCTCCCATTGCAATTACCTATCTTGTGTCTCATAGTTTTCAAAGAACCACCATTGCTTGAGACTACTCAATGAGTTTCCATTATATGTGAGGAAAAGCAAAGTGAAACATGGATTTGAATTAGCAACCATTGAACCACAGTCAACTGTTCCCCCATTAAACTGAACTCAGTTTCCCTATCCTTCTCCCTCTGTTCCCGCTGCGTGTATAAACATGTTGCTCACAGGTTACAAGTCATTTCTATCTTTCCCTCAGAATTCTGTGCAGGGTGCTGAAGGCTTCCTGATCATAGTGGAAGTTTAGATCTGGAGCTCGTGTTGCCGATGGTTTAACGTGGAACCTGTGCAGCTGCAGAGGCTGTGGGAGCACTGGAGGTGAATCTACAGGCACTCAGTTTACTTCTCTTTCTCCTATTGATAAGGGGGCCGGGCAATGCCCATGGCGACTCTTTGCTTGCCTTATGGCAGACTTAAGTTGAAGTTTATCAAGTATGTTACATTTTTAATTGAATTATGTGACAATAAAAAGGAACTTTTACCTTTTTTTACCTTTTATTATTTAGTTTACTAACTCAAGGTGCTTGGTGAGCAGAAAGCCTGGTGCACAATCAAACAGTAAGATATCAGAGTTCAACTGCATTTCTTAACTGGACCAACAAACAATCATCCAGGTAGGGTCGGAACATGTTTGCTTTTTTTTAATAACAAGATAAGCTCCTGGATTTATGCTCCATCTCTCTCGTATTTCAGATGTGCTATTCTTGCAGCCATCAAACTCTGGTTTGAAATCTTCATAGTTTCTTCCTTAATACTTTCAAATCCTTTCTTCATTCCATTACAATTCTATTAAGATAGAGCAAATTGGATTCCACCCAAAATAGAAACACTTGTCTGATCACACAGAGTCATTGGAAAGGCAAACAGTGAAGGATGTTTCAGCTCAATCTGGGAATATGTGAAAACATGTTCGGTGTAAATTACAGAGGGGTTGGGAGGAAGATGGACAACCCAGGCTCTGATAAATCAAGGCCATATTTGCCGAGGTGATTCCAGTATTTATGGAGTTATCTGGTTAATAGATTAATGAGAGGTCCAAACTAAGCAAAGGGACAAGTGAAACTGTGAAATGTAGGTTAGGGCTGTTGTTAAGACCTAGAATCAAGATCTGTGTGCCTGTGGAGAGGGGAATAAACTGACTTAATATTACAGATGGATTACTTGTGGCATTCTCTACATCAGAGGGACCTGTCGCAGACTGGGAGATCGCTTCACAGAGCGCCTCCTCTACATTTGCAACAACAGCGACCTCCTAGTAGCCAACCAATTCTGGGTCACACTCCCAGACTCACGTGTCCGTCCATGGCCTTATGTACTGTCCCACCCTGACCACCCGCAGATTAGAGGAACAACGACTTATTTTCCGATTGGGCACCCTCCAGCCAGATGGGATTAATATTGACTTTTCTGCTTTCTGCTGAACTTGCTTGCCTTCCCTTTCCCCTCCCCCTTTCCCATCTTTCCAGTTCTCCCCTCCCTTCCCCCTTACCCACTCAGCCATCCTTCCTTCCCCACAATGCTGCTGTCTTCTCCCTCCTTTCTTCACCTATCATCTCCTGCCTTTGCCACCGCCCCCCTCCCCCCCCCCCACCCCCATCATGTTTGGATGCCTGCTGGCATTTTCTCATTCTTTGATGAAGGGCTCAAAGCCTGAAATGCCAGTTATGTATTTTTACCTTTGCTACACAAAGTTTGACCTGCTGAGTTTCTCCAGCATTTTGTGTTTTTACTTGTTGGCCAAAATGGACAGACTGGCCAAAGAACAATGTGATGAAAGGTTTCGGTCTGAAACATTGGCTGTTTATTGCCTTCTGTGGACACTGCCTGATCTACTGTCCCGTCTCTACTCTGTCAAACACTTTCAGAATACCACGCTTCAGTGAGATCACTTTCTAAACTTACTGAATTCCTGAGACTCCAGGGCCACCATGGATTCCCAGGAGAAAAGAAAAAAGTGCATTTGTTACACTGCCTTTAATACAATATACCAGGCAAGGTCATAGAACATATGCCCCCTGCCGAAACTGTCCACTATTCCATTAAATTGATCTTTGCATGGTAACAGGCCCTTCTGGCCAACAAGCCTGTGCTTCCCTAAATTGATCTTTGCGGGAGCTCTACTTTCCTGCCTATTTTCCGTAACCCTCAATACCCCTACAGACGAAAACTGTCCTTGTTGGGCTTGATTATATCCAATAGGCTCCACAGCTCTCAAAAGGTTATGTGAATCAAAGTTAATAAACAAAGGACAGAGGTGTTGAGGATGATGCAAAAACCTGGAGATTCTTAATGAAACCTTTCATTAGTAGGGGCTTTGATTGAGGAGATGCTCTTTGATAGAAATATCCTCATTAGACTCAAATGGTGACTCCTTATTCAGAAAATGTAAGCCCTACCTCGGGATTCCGCCATGAGGAGAGACAGCCTGTCCACAGTTCCTCACTCCCCATTCTTTTTCCTATAAATCTTGCTTCAAATTTAAATTTAAATTTCGATGTACAGCACAGTAACAAGCCTTTCTGCCGCTGAACCTGTGCCACCCAATTACACTCAATCGACCTACAACTCTGGTATGTTTTGAAGGGCGGGAGGAAACCAGAGCACACAGAGAAAACCCACGCAGTTACAGGGAGAATGTACAAACTCCTTACAGCCAGCGCAGGATTCGAACCCCAGTCCCGATCGCTGGTCCTAACCGTGCAGTCACTTCTAACTTTTTACAGGCCTGATGAAAGGGTAATTCGGGTCATTGGTTCATATATATAGCAAACGTGTTAAGCATGTTAAGCATTTCCAGCATTTTCTGCTTTGATTTCCAATTCTCTTGACTACTCCATAGAGTCTAAAAAAACCCCAATCTACTAATACCCATTTACAATCTGCATGTTTTTTTTTAATTGCTGGGCAAAATTTCCATTGTCCCCATTTAGACAAAGGTAAACTTACACAAGACAGTGGGTCCAGACCACATAACTGGCTGGGTACTAGACATCTTAAACACTTCATTGAGCCAACCCAATATTCTTGCAGGTTTCAAGACAGCCACAATCATCCCAGTACCCAGAGGGCAGCAAAAACAGCACTCAGTGACCATCGCCCTGTGGCACTGACCTCCATTAATATGAAATGCTTCGAGCGTCTGGTGATGGAACACATCAAAGCACACCTCCCAGAGATGCTGGGCCCATTGCAATTATAGGAGAAACTGTTCCACTGGGAATGCTATAGCCTTGTCCCTTCATTCTGACCTGACCCACCTGGAGAACAGCGCCTCATATGCCTCAGTATTGTTTGTCTGCATGTGTGTTATATCTGGTTGAGTGTCTGCATGTTTTGCACCGAGGACCAAAGAACACTCTTTCATCGGGTTGTGCAATCAGATGATAATAAATTTGACTTGTGATCCAAAGCCCTTTCAAATTTAATTGAGCCCTACCTCTTCTCTTCTATTAGAATATTAGACTGGATAGTTACATGGAGAGGAGAGGACTGGAGGGGTATGGATCGGGTGCTGGTCAGTGGGACTAGGAGGGTGGGAATTTGTTACGGCATGGACTAGTAGGGCCGAACTGGCCTGTTCTGTGCTGTAAGTGGTTATATGGTTATATGGTTATATGGAGGAGGATGAATGCTTCTCTAAGTTTTTCATTCACATGTGACTGGATGGAAATTAACAGTAAATGTCAAAGCTGAGAGGAAAGAAGAGAGTTAATGTGTACAATATACCCTAAATATAGAGAATCCTTTCCACAGAATTATTTATTTTGATGGATATTATGCAAAACTCATTGAATATTCCAGTAAGAGCTAAACTAGTCAATGGCCTCTTTCTGTGTTGTAATTATGCTAACTAAATCTGGCCTTGATGTCCTGCTCACCCAGGGAGAGTGCATGGATAATGCATTGCCTCTTCTATCTCAGTGTAGTGCTCACCATGTGGTCACTGTAAATGGCCTCTCCTACATTACTGAGACAGTAGCAACACCTTCTTGTTGGTGTCCCCCATGTTCACTGAGTTTGCTATGTCATGGTGCGACCAAGTGTCCGGCGGTATAACTGGATGGGTAAGCTGGGCTTGTTCATCTTGGTTGGCATCCAGTCTAAGAGAAGGAAAACTGATTTCAAACCCAGGCAGATGAGGCTTGTTAGCCTTGTCAGGCCTTCCATCTAGGAGAAAGACACTTGGACGTCCCAGATAAACCCCGGGTGTAAAGGGTGGGGCCAGTACTGCACACACTGCCCGCCACCTAAAAAATCCATTGCGCAGGCTCGAAGGACCTGCCCACTGTAGAGCTATTGATTAACCACATTAGACAGAGAGTTGTGATTAATAGGCTTAAATCACCTTAAGACATCAACACATCTCACATGTTCCAAGGTAGGTACCGAGGGAGGAGTTTGGGCGTAACAGCCTTTATGGGGGTTTCTGGGGGGAGGAGTCACAGGTGCAGGGGGCAGGCCAGCTCATACAGTACATTCATACAGTGCTAATAGCTATACAGAGTTTGCACCACACCCACGTCGACGATCTTTCCTAAATCTTTGTTCGTGAAGCCAAGCCATGATGATGGTACTAAGTGAAATGCAAACAAATCTTGTATTTTCCATTAGCTTTTCAGTAAGTCAGTCAATATCAGTATACTACACTGTATTAGTCACAAGCGATTTCCCAGTAACTCCATTTGGATTATGTGATTCATTTGTAACCCACTGGTCTGAAAGTGTGAAGAGGCAAATTCCAAAGAGATTTTGTCTGCTGTGACCTTATGAAGCTCACACAGCGTAAAAAAATAGCTTACATGAAATTGAACCATTACTATTAAGAACCTGTGCCATCTGAGATGAAATAGAATTTGGAAGAAAATATTTCAGAGAGAATTCCTTTTTAAACAGTGAAATGTAATACCCCGTTAAGCCAATATTAACATTAATTCTTTCCTTTTCTCCATATTGTTCACCGCTGATGAGTGAACTTTAGCATCTACCCCATTGATTTAGTGGAATGAGATATTAGGGCAGGGGCCTGTTTATGCACTAATTATATAACTTTGTGACCCTATCCAATCAATTAGTACCAAAAAAAACAAGGTTAAGTCTACGCCCTGAAATATAGTTATCATTGAGGTATTGTAAAATAACCTATTACAGCTTGTCACGGACATGCAGCAAACATGGATGAGGAGCAGGCCACTCAGCCCATCAAACCAGCCTTGCCATTTAACATGATTGCTGATCAGAAATAATCCGCATTCCTTCCTTAAATAGATGTGATTCCCAATTCTGGGTTTTCCCACCAGTGGGGAAATTATTGCTAATAATTAATTTCTGTGTGTTTGCCAGATTTTTGCCACCTACTCAACATTGCCATAACTTATTGACCGCCCTTTCAATTACAGAAAGAAAGGCAGTGTTTCTCAGCTGTGTGTCAGTGCATAACATCAGTCACAGAGCTCTGTCAAGTTCTAGACAAAAACAATACAGAAGAGAACAGTTGGACAGAGGCTACTATTCTTCAAATGGTTAAAATATCATTACATACTTTACAGAATGGTCTCGATGAGGCACCATCTGTAGTAATTTTTAGTTAATACCTTATAAAAGAGGTTTTACATTTTGTTGGTAGCCACATACCATTTGCTGAAGAGACCTGAAACTTGATTCCCACTACTATCTCCAGTATCTGCATGGGCTTTCTCCGGGAGCTCCGGTTTCCTCCCACCGTTCAAAACGTACTGGAGGTGTAGGTTAATGGGGCAGCACAGAATCATGGGCCAAAACGGCCTGTTACAGTGCTGTATGTCTAAATTTTTTTAAATGTAGAAAAACAAATTGATCTGCTGGTGCACTGACACATGTACTGATGGAGTTTGAGACCATGCTCCCCAAGACATGGACCTCCTCTCCACCATTTTTGGTTAATTTAGAAGTACAGCGCGCTAACAGGATCTTCTGACCTGTGCTGCCCATATACACTCATGTGATCAATTAATCTGCTAAATCTGTACACCTTTGGAAAGTTGGTGGAACCCAGAGGAAATATTGGGAGACACGGAGAGAACCCTGGTCGCTGGCGTTGGTGCTTCTCCGCCTGACAGCTGGATACCACAAATATCAGTTACAACTCCAATTTGTTTATGTAATTTTTCTATCCAAATATTATTCATACTTGTACATTAAAAGAATATTTTCTATTCTTTGAATTTGTAGCCAGAAAGCATGAAATTAAATAGCAATTCTGGTATTTGCCATTAATTTTGTACGTTGTAAGAAATGAAACATAATTTAGTCCATCCATGGGCCTGATTTATTGGATTTTCAGAAAATTGAAACAAAGTATATGTTTTCCTTTCAAAACTCATTTATTTGTTAAAGCTATCAAATGAAAAATAATGAATCCTCACTCAGCATTCACTGCAGAAATGCTGAAATGACCCTAGAGGACATATGTGAACACGATATTTACCATTCCAATTACTGATGCTGATTGGATCACACAGTACAGAGTCCTTTTACAGAGAGATTAAATCACAACAGTTTTTTGGACCATGGAATCTATGGTCAGCTCTGAGCAAGAACAATCCAGCCAGTCACACTCTCCCATTTTCACTCCAGCAACCTGCATATCCATTTCTTTTGAACTATTTATCCAGCTTCACTTTGAATATCAAGATAGAATCTGCCTCCAATATCTCTCTTGCACTTTATAATTTGCTGTGCAAAACAAACATTTTTCCTCACATCATCTTTTGACAATCATCTTTCACCATTGGGTGCTTTTTCTGCCCATCTAATCAATTTATACTCTTCACAATTTTAAATACTTCTAATCAGATTTTGTCACAACTTTTATTGTCACTGTAGAGCGCGTCGAAAGAACCAAAGACTTGTTGATCCAAACCAAGGCTTTTATTCACTAAAAGACTGGAGCGTATCACAAGTAGGTCGACCAGTCCAGAATGACCTGGTCTGGCTAGGAGCAACCCTTTAAGACCAGCCAGTAGGTGTGGCTACACTCTCAGCCAATCACAGTCATCCTACACTACAATCTGTACATATGTACATATACACATTGGTGATAGAATCTGTACTATCACAGTCACATATAATATATTAAAAATGTAATATAATTGATAAACTTCAACTTGTGATTGTCGTAAGGCAAATAAATAGTTGTCATGAGCATAGCCCATCACTCCCAAATGATAGAAGAAAGAGAAACAAAAGCAAATCGCTTCAGAGGCAGTTTCAACCCCTCGGCATCCTGAGCTCCAGATCCAAATCAATACAATCAGGAACACTTCAATGCCTGAGACCCTTCAGGAGCCCTTCTTGCCCTTAGCATTCTCTAACATCCCAATTCCGATACTGGTTTCCATGAGTCAGTCTCCAGTAGCGCACAGCCTCCGTGGGTCCTTTGACCACAAGACACCTGCAGCTCTCAGCTTGTGTTTGTTTGGGGAAGAAAGAACAACCAAAATCCCCAGTTTATCAGTTGCTCACTCTTGGAAACATTTCAGAAAATCCTTTCTCAGACTTCCGCATCTTTCCTGAGGTAAAGCATCCAGAAAGGAACAGAAAACTCATTTCAGCATGTCGACATTTTACAGAAGTTCATTATGCTATTTGTATACTTTGTACCTCTGTTTTAAATGCACATACCCACAGATCTGTTTGTTCCTCTATCCCTTTCAGAATTATACTTCGTAGTTTGTATTGTCTCTCTTTGATCTTCCTTCCAACCATTATGTAAGATATTGCCTTTCCTGCATTAAAATTCATCTGCCATATGCCTGGTTATTCCACTAGCCTGTTTATATCCTTTTGAAGTCTATTGATATTTTTCACAAAATTGATACACTTCAAAGATTTTGTGTGATCTACATTTTTGAAAATTCTTCACGGTGCATGCCTTTAATACATTATGAGGAAAACAGTGATCCCTCTCTTCTATTTTTCACATCTCTTTGCAATTACTGAGCTCACCAGTACTGTTACGAGCCCAGAGGACCCCATAAACCAGCAGTAATAGATATTCACTAAGACAAATAGTTACTTAAACAAAAGTTATATTTTATATTGTATGTAAATATGTTTTAAAGGAAGTAAATTGTGGCAATTTTTTTTAGTGTAGGTCACAAACAAATGCAAACACTTCAAAACAGATCTCATTTAAAATGCAAGATCTTGGCTCAAGCCAGATGGTCCAGGCTCCGAGTACCTTTGTACAAACTTTGAAGATCCCCTTAAGGACTTCACAAGTAGGTGTAAATTGGACATGCTGTGGAGTAATGAATTATTGTTTTGGAAAACAACAGTTGAACAAACTCAGAAGAGTGGGTCCGGTGCCGCAGTTTGTCTGAGTGCAGTTGGCTGTTCTAAGAGCTTCATGTGGTTTTGTGTGTGTGTGTGTGTGTGTGTGTGTGTGTGTGTGTGTGTGTGTGTGTGTGTGTGTGTGTGTGTGTGTGTGTGTGTGTGTGTGTGTGTGTGTGTGTGTGTGTGTGTGCGTGCGTGTGTGTGTGAGAGAGAGAGAGAGAGAGAGAGAGAGAGGGGGGGGGAGAGAATTCAGTTTCAGTTCTATAGTTCATCAGCAGTAGCTGGGACTGGAATGTGACAAGTTGACAAGCTTGTGGAAAAACCCCATTTTGAGTGAGTTCTTAGTTCAATCTGGTCAAAGTCCTTGTGGTCCGTACAAGAGGAGATGGCTGGTTGTATAATGTTTCACTTGAAATAGGGAAACAGAAAAGGAACTCTGTGGTGACCTGAAAGAAAGAGGTTATCATCTGGAAAACCCTGATAGGGCAAGTTTCTTTGGCAAGCACTGAAGTGGCTGATTGGAAGGAATCAGTCTGTGTCCAATGAGCAACAAATCTCTCTGAAAACCAACAAGAAACTTCCTGAGCGGTAACCATTTACCTTTCAAGCACCAAAGCCTAGTGAAATTCATAAATGTTAAATTCTGTGCACAGTATAAGAATTGCCTGCAACCAGTGAACTTGGAGGAACGAGAAGTGAGATTGGACTGTGAATCAAACACCTTTTCTGAACTTATATACACATTACATACACGTGCGCTTAAAATTAGAAGGGGGTTAAGTTGGGATAAGTTAATAATGATAAGTTAAAGTGTGATTCTGTTTTCATGTTTAAAGATAATTAAAAGCAACTTTTGTTTAAGTAACCATTTGTCTTGCTGCTGGGGTTTGGGGTCCTTTGGGCTCAACAATACAAATAACCTTGAAAAATGTATACCACTTTAATCATCTGTGAATTACTTTATTACAAATTAAAAAATGTGAAACACAGTCAAATAAAGGAGAAAGTGTTTTTGTTCCAAACATTATGGAGGCCACTCTTTGAGACCACTTTCTTTTTATTCTAGCAATACCAGCACAGCTTATTTTCATTGAAATGGAATGTAAAAAAGAAAATAAATTAACATGCTATCAAAGGATATGAAGCAGAATATTGCAGAAGACATGATGTGAACACATTTAGACCTAGTGGTTTGTTGATTGCATGAATTAGTATTTTATGTAACTGCCTCCTTTGTCAAAAACTGCTGTACTAACAGTACAATCTGACTGCAAAGCTACATCAATGGCGATGCCCTAGGTTCCATTGTCTATATCCTCATCTAGCCATGCTTGTAGTAGATGTAACAGGTGCTGTTGATCTTGGAGATGCTGGCAGTAGATCATACTCCAGGATTTCTTCCAATCTGTTATCACAGTTAGTTTCATTATGAAGCTAACAGATGCATGAATCCTGTGGTATCAGGTCATTCTTGTTTATTTGCAGTTTTACAAGGATGTCATTAGGCAAAGCTTCCAGATCTCCTGGAAGCCCATTACTCCAAATGGATAACTCACTGAGAACAAGATGGCAAAAAATGCAATTGTTACACAGAAAGCAAGGAACAGCCTTTTTAAGGGGAACTGAGTTCATTGTGATTTCTTCTTCTTTGGCTTGGCTTCGCGGACGAAGATTTATGGAGGGGGTAAAAGTCCACGTCAGCTGCAGGCTCGTTTGTGGCTGACAAGTCCGATGCGGGACAGGCAGACACGGTTGCAGGGGAAAATTGGTGGGTTGGGGTTGGGTTTTTCCTCCTTTGCCTTTTGTCAGTGAGGTGGGCTCTGCGGTCTTCTTCAAAGGAGGTTGCTGCCCGCCAAACTGTGAGGCGCCAAGATGCACGGTTGGAGGCGGTATCAGCCCACTGGCGGTGGTCAATGTGGCAGGCACCAAGAGTGTGATTATGTTGTTTATAATTGCCAGTTGGCATGCTACACATTTGACTTGCTTCACTCAGACTTTCCTGTGTGCATTTCGCCCAAGCAATAACTGGTTTTTTTTTTGTCCCAGGTCCAACATACTTGTGGTAGCTGACTCCCCCTCACCTCCCTTCCCTCTCCCTATTAGCCCTCTAGAGCCTACCTTGAAACCTCAGATAGCAGAGAAACAAACTTAAGATTTCAGTCTTCCCTTTTGTGAGCTGCTGTGGAAACAAATGATGGCTGCCTCAGTTGAAACTCTTGCAAGCTCTTGCAATCCTCAGACATTCCCTACATCCATCTCGTTAAAGAAGGTACATTGAGGAAGTGTCAAAGAATGAGAGTCAGAGAGATAGGCATCTAAATATTTTCACAACAGTGGAGAAAATCTTTGGCCTCAGATAATCAGGAGCTTGCATTGTTTCTTACATGAAAGCGAGAATTTTAGTCTGCAAACAAAAGGTCCATATCATTGAATATAATTAGCATGGTGTAAACTTTTGCAATATCCATCCATAATTACTATTTTTCCTATTGACCTTGGGTTTCCTGCTATCATAATGCAACTTTAAGCTGTGGTTTTACCTCTTCTGAACAAATACACATCGATAATAACTACTTTAAGAATGAAAAGGTCCACATTTTAGTAGTTTTAAAATAATTTCATTTGTTTTATGTGTTAAGCACAACAGGTCTTTTCTGCTGTATTTTTGAAGATCTCTTAACACCCTCATTTTGCCTGGTATCATTTATCTTCATGAACCCACTCAACTCATTTCAAAGATGTGAGTAGCCTAATCAAAGCAGGAGATAAATTTCCAAACGTGTTTTGTCAATGAATGATAAAAGTCTTAAACAATCACAAACCTATGTTAGAACTGTTTTACAGGATTGCCTGTGCCAATGGTGCATTACGAGGATGCTTGCTTGATTGCCAGTGGTCATAAACAGACATAAACATTTTGTACCCATTTTAGCTCTTATGCACATTCTTTCACCATTGTTTTGCCCTTTTTTTATTTTTAACTAATTGATGCAATGTTTGTCATATTGCTGGATATCCGTTTACCCTCCTCTTCCCATCCCCAGTGTCACTCGTCCTCCTTCCTACATCAGCTCTCATTTCCAAAAAAAAATGCATTTCAAATTATATTTGAGCTGTGGGGTGCTGGCACTACATTTTGGGAGTTGTCTTGATCCATTAAGACATAACCCATTGAGATGATGAGACAAGATTTCAGAACAATAAAGGAAGAACCTTTATTGGGGGTGGGGGGAGAACGATAAAAATATTGAACAGAAGTGTTTTTATTTAAAAAAAGGTAACAATGTGGAATAAGAAAATAATGTAAGGACATGTAATGAAATAAAACATTTGTCAAATGCTTAATTGAATTAAAAACTTGGAAATTTTAAATTTAATTTAGACATTCAGCACGGTATCAAGGCCCTTTTGGCCCACAACTCAGTGCTGCCCAATTACACCCAATTGACCTACACCCTCTGTACATTTTCAAATAAAAGGTTAAAAAAAGAGTCTGGAAAACAAAACAAATTCCCTCAAAGTGGGCAGCAGAAGAAACAAAAGAAGGATTAAATGTTTGCCGTGGTGAACCAGTAATAAATGAGAATGCCTATCTAAAGTCTCCCTCATGTTGTAATGCTCAAGCATATCAAATATGACTGAAAAATAGAATAAACCATTGTCCAGGAAATTACATTCCTGACAACTTGTTATCTTTAGTGGACAGGTATTGGATTCTTGATTAAGGGGTGAGTCAGAAGCATTAGGTGACTATTTAAACACGCGAATTGAGAAAAGTAGATTGTGTTCTATGCATCTATTGGAACTCTTGGAGAAATAAACCCATTGGGAAGTAAATAATAGATATTAAACACTGAATTGAATTGCTCAATTCACCATGCCTGGTTTACATCCAAAACTTCATATTGATTGCACTACACATTAGCACATTACAGAGTCATAATGTGCTATGGACCCTGGCCCTAAAGTAAAATGGACAATTTTATTTTAGGACCAGTGACTGGACTGAACCTACAGGGGAAAGAAAGGATTGTGTGCTGCTGTGAAGCGATGAAGTAGCACTGTAAAAAACTGACAGCTGCGTGTGAAGCTTTGACACAATGCTGCTATCAAAAGCACGAGAGCCACATGCTAGAAACCGGTGGGCTCACGGAGAGCACGCCTGCTGCTATCAACCTCTCTCCACTAATAGGGAGATCTGAAGGCACGTACTGAGACAGTTGAAGAGCCCAGCATGCTGAATTCTGAATGGGGTTGGCAGTTGGTCAGTTGGTTGGAGGGCAGTCAGTCAGACTGTCAGTGTGCTCACCCAGTAGTTTCAGTGGGAGAAAGAAGACTGAGCTACGTTGTCCGTGGATACCAGGACTGCTGTCCAGACAGCAGATTGCGCCACTGATACCCAGAATATGTGTGTGACTGACCTGGGCTTCCCCAGTCCCCTTCCAAAAGGAGGTCTTCGTGTGACAGAAGGTCCCATGTTAACCCTAAAGTGAGCTTCGGAGGTATCAACCTCGTGTAGTGGCTAGGAAGTCACGGGGTGAAAATTCCCATGTGAAGAAATCAATGGTGGTTGTTGCCACATTCGAAACTCAGGAAAGTCATAAGTCTACAGTGACCCTAGCCATCTGTCACCATGTCCAACTAGAAGACCAGTGTGCAACCAAATTAAGAATCCCAAGCCTGGAGACCAGACTCCATGGGCTGTTCCTCTTTGACTGAAGGACTTGACATGGCTGACTTGAAGTTTTGTTTTGGGAGTTTTCTTTTGGGGCATTTTGACCTTGGACTGTAATGGTCTAGGTTTTTTTCCCCACATACACCTTATAAATATCTGTTCTTAATGTAGTGTTGCCATAAAGGCTCATGATTGGGTGTTGTTTATTGAGATAATTCAATTATTGTGAATTGGTTTATAAATTTTTTGTTAAATTTAATCCATCTGTTTAAGTGTTTCTCAATTGTTACCAGTGAGGCGTAACAAATGTACCAACAAAAGATGAATGGTTTAAAAACAAATCCACAAAAATGAATGTCAGCTATATGATGCAAACATTTAGAAACAGGTGTGCATCAGCTTTAAAAGGCATGTTGTTCAGATAATAGTCCACTCTGTATCGGCTCTGAATGAGACAATTCCAGAGCTATTAGAAGATCAGCAGACTGATGATTAATTTGACATTGGATGGAGTGGAGTGGGGTGAATTAGTTAAATGAAGGCAAATATTGATTATTAAAAGTCAATGCACACAAAGTCGTGCAATTACTCAGCATCAATATTGTTATCCAAGGCTCTGTTTCCTACCCCATAGATAGTAAGTATATGTTAAAGTTAAAGTTCACACTATTTGGGTGATTTTTCAAATTTTCCAAATGGATTGCTAAAATGGCGATTAGGACTATGCATTATTAGCAAGTTTAATGATTGTTTTCAGACTTATACCCTAAACTGGACTGCATTGAAATGATTCAGTGCCAAGCCAGCTATGTTTGTAATGAGCACTTCGAAAGAGGGTACTTTCGAAGTTATGAATTTTTGGATGTAAACCAGGCATGGTGAATTGAGCAATTCAATTCAGTGTTTAATATCTATTATTTACTTCCCAATGGGTTTATTTCTCCAAGAGTTCCAATAGATGCATAGAACACAATCTACTTTTCTCAATTCACGTGTTTAAAGACTCCACCAAAAAGTAAAACTTCTAACCCATATCTGGAGCCAGAAGGAATGACTAGGCTTCTCCCATTTCCAGACCTCCTGAAGATTCATAGCTTCTGACCCCTGCAATTTCACCATCTCAGATCAATTCTATAACCACAACCTGTATCACAGCATGTCAAATGGAGCCCTGGTTCACCAGTTCACCTCTATATGACATTTTGCTCTCCAGTCTTGTATATCAGAGGTTCGAAAGCCATCTTCAATGGATGAAGATGAAATTCCTAACCATGGACAATTATTTAGAAACTTTAAAGATTATAAATGTAAATCAACCATGTTGGTTTTCTGAAGGAAAATAACGCCATTGGATTGGACAATAAATGCCCTGTTTTCAACTTAAATTTCTTTTGTAAAAGAAGAGTTGCTTTTGTAATAATCTGACTGGGCTTCCTTCTCTTCATCTCAGGAGGTATAAGGTATTTCTTAACACCTTATCCTATGACTCTTGGGAGATTAGAAGGCAACATCTGTGAGTATGCTTCTATATTTAAAGATTTCTTTGACTAAAATACCCAAGGTTAAAGTTTAATTCAGCTCCTCTCTTCCCTCAACACATTATGCACTAATTAAAACATGCATACAGTAGATTTGCAAAGATAATTTTTTAAAGGAAGATTCAGCAAGTTGCATAATGAATGAACATCTGCTACTCATAGAACATACAAGTACAGCACAACACAAGAAAAGGCTCTTCAGCCTTTTCATGTCCACGCTGAACATGATGTCAAATTCAACTAAAACTCTTCTACCTACACATAATCTATACCACCCCCCCCTACTCCCATCCCCTACCCCATTTTGTGTATGTTGATGTCTCTGGCTAAAAGCCTTTTAAATGCAACTATTGCATTTGTTTTACCACAACTCCTGGCAAGCAGCTCCGAGCACCAACCACACTTGGTTTAAAAATTTGACCCGTACAACACTTAGTGTGCTAAAGTTCTATATTTTTCAGAACCATCTTGGCTGATTCTAACATTAATTTTAAATCATTGATATGTATACAGTAATGGATGTCCTTGCTATTGTATACAAGAGCTGAATATTACAAATATTACAAATTATTCTTTTCTTTGGCTTGGCTTCGCGGACGAAGATTTATGGAGGGGTAATGTCCACGTCAGCTGCAGGCTCGTTTGTGGCTGACAAACGACAGGCAGGCACGGTTGCAGCGGTTGCAAGGGAAAATTGGTGGGTTGGGGTTGGGTGTAGGGTTTTTCCTCCTTTGTCTTTTGTCAGTGAGGTGGGCTCTGCGGTCTTCTTCAAAGGAGGTTGCTGCCCGCCAAACTATGAGGCACCAAGATGCACGGTTTGAGGCGATATCAGCCCACTGGTGGTGGTCAATGTGGCAGGCACCAAGAGCTTTCTTTAGGCAGTCCTTATACCTCTTCTTTGGTGCACCTCTGTCTCGGTGGCCAGTGGAGAGCTCGCCATAGAACACGATCTTGGGAAGGCGATGGTCCTCCATTCTGGAGACGTGACTTACCCAGCGCGGTTGATCTTCAGCAGCGTGGATTCGATGCTGTCAGCCTCTGCCATCTCGAGTACTTCAATGTTGGAGATGAAGTCGCTCCAATGAATGTTGAGGATGGAGCATAAACTACTATGAAATTCCAATAAATATATTTACCGTTACAGAACGGTACATCTGCAAACAAAGGATTTGTGTCTGAGCAATGCAGGTATTCCTCAACTTAGAACCTATGCAAGTTGCGAACACCTGCACATATGACCAATTTTAAAAAAATATTGAACATATGCTGATATTCTTCATTAAAGGTTCATTTGTTGAAAATGTTTTTGAAAAATTTCTTTAATATCTCGTTAAGACATGCAAATCCAACTTACGACTAGTTCAAGTTATGACCAATCCTTTGGTCCCAATTACGGTCATAAGTTGAGGACTACCTGTATTTCGTTGGACTGGATACTTTATGAACATAGAATCTGAAAAAGAAATGTCATTCAAATCATAACTTACTGACAGCAGTTGAATTTTCTGTGAAACCCGTCCAGATCATTGTGCCCATATGATGGTAATATTTTTATTGTTCCATACTCATCATTTAAGAGTTTATTTTAAGTTGCAATGAGAGCTGGAGAAGCAAGTCAGAGCATTAAGCAAGAATAAAGATCCATAACCAACATTTTGGGCTTGAGCTCTTCATCAAAGTGTGAGCAAAATGTAGGCAGGCACCTGAACAAAATAGTGGAGGGGGGAGGAGCACAGATCTACAGGCAAGGGGTAATTGGAGGATAAGGGAGGGAAGGCACAGCGTTAAACAGGGGGAGAGGGGATAGCTCTGTGAATGGAGAGGGTAAGTGGGAGAGCTGGAGGAAAGGAAACAGAGGGATAGGGATGAGAGGGAGAACAGGAAGAGATAGAACAGAAACAGGAGATATTGATGTAAATGTCATCCAGTTGGAGGGTGCTCCTCCAATTTACAGGTGGCTTTGGTTTGGCAGTGCATGAGGCCAGGGACTGACGTGTCAACGCGGGAGTGTGGTGCAGAATTGAAGTAGCCTTCTCGACATTGGGGAGACAGGACACAAACCAGGAGATGGCTTCACTGAGAATCTTCACTCTGTCCGCATCAATGACAAGGATTTCCCAGGGGCCAACTATTTCAATTCAACAAAATAGTATTTGGTGTTTTCCTAGGATTGCCCTGCATGGCTATTTACTTCTATTGCAATGTTTACGGTATTTTAAAGACCTTCTTATCCTACTCATATCCTACTTTTAAAAAAAAATCTTGTACAGAATTTGAAAATCACAGAGCACTGTCTTCCTCATGTTATATTATACTTCACTGTCCAAAATAAGTTTGACTTCCCACATAATGTTCTAGTACAATGCATTACCTATTTAAGAGCTGGTGGATTCTCTTCAACTGAAGCGAGACTCTTAATCTTCGCCTTTTGATGATCCAAGCAATTAATCATCAGTGCAATTTATATTGGCAAAACGACATAATTATTAAATTGAGCAGACAGGATGGAGTTGGGCATTTTGCCTGCTTTGCAACTAAATGGTTTCATTGCACAATGATATTGATTTTTGAAATTTAGATTTTGGCTTTTAAATTTAGCAGCTGGAGTTCTGAAACTATTTTTCAATTATGTGAACATGCTGAAGAAAGCTCAGCTCCCAACAAGGGGCCTCGGGAGGATTTTAAGCATGATCCTCCATGACTAATGCTTAGACACTTGGGCTTCCTTCTGATGTATTCTGGAATTCGATTGCCTTATTAAATGAAGTTTCACCCAAAATGATGGTATATTGCACCAGTTAAGTCAAATTTTAAATGTTGCAGTAAGTCCCAATAGTTAAAAACAACAGGGCCTTTTCCCCTTCATATTCATTGAGTTGATCTCCAATGTAACAATCCCATCTTCTTATAAAAGCTGCACCTCTTCAATCACCACTGTCCCTTTTTTAGACTGACTGTAGACATAGAATTGGTGCATTTCTTCATTTCCAGAAGATAAATCTTCCTAATCCACCTTACAACAATAAATTTTAAAAATGGATTGCCACAAATACATTTAAAATTCATAAGTTTAAATTTTAAACTATTAAAATGTGGAACTTCAGTTATATTCAGTTGTACCTATAATTAATGCCATTGTATTAGCATTGTTTAAGTTTTCACAGGGCAGCTCCAAATTCAAGCAGTAAAATAAAATTATTCTTACCTGTCAAGGCAGGCTTTCATGATATTCATTACTGCACTAAACATGTTCACTTGTTCCCGGAATCTTTAAGTTCCATTTCAGTTTCCAATCCTTCTATTACCTAGGGAATGATAATTGTGCATTGTTAATGGAAACATTACATAAAGAGTGAATCATCATCAAATGTCCTGGCAAAGAAATATATGCCAATTTCATGTCCTTTTGTCCTCATCCTGAACATTATTAGTTCGTTCTGCGCTCATCAAGATCAGGGGTATTAATGTTAGAAAATTTTTTGTTTCTCTTTGTCGGGACTCTTTTAGCACTTGGAGCAGCTCAGATGCAACATGAAATCCAGTACGAACTTCCTTCTCCTCAGCCTCCAAACTCTCACCACATTTTCCATTGCTTTTTCCCTCATTCTGTGGCTCCTCTGGGTAAGAATCTTGATTGACAGTTTTATTAATCTGGCCTGTTTGGAAAATAGAGCAATGTGGAAATTTATTTTATGTGGTACCTTTTCAAACAACTGATGAAGGAAACTTTCATTACTTCAGTATAAAACAGATACTAACTCACCTTGCAGGCTCTCATCAGAATAATTACTTCTGAAAACTCTTCCAATAAGGAATAAAGCCATATTCAGAAGAATAGAAACCTAGGATGAAAGCAGTGTAAAAATCTATTGGACGAATTTGTGAAAACTCACAATGAAACTGTGCCTCCATAAAATAAATCATAAAGCAACAATAGGCCCCATTTGGAACATTGGGTGCAGTTTTGGATGCTGCATTATAGGACAGATATGGCTGCTTTGGAGAGAGTGTAGAGGAAGTTCAGGGGGATCCCACCTGGTTTAGAGAGTGTTAGCTATAAAGAGAACTAGGACAAACTGGATTGTTTTCTCTGGCATGTCAGACGCTGAGGGGATGATCTGAATGAAGTACCACATATTTCAGCATATAAGTTGATTTGTGAAACCCTAAAAAATATTCTCAAAAAGGAGGGGTCGACTTATACGCCGGATATACTTTTGAGACCTTAAATTCATCGAAAAACCAGATTGACATCTATTAGGCATATAAGTTGATACTGGAAGCACCTCCCCAACACCTCCCTACCACTGTGCGCCGCCATAACTCCTCCTACCTGAAACCCCAAGGTCCCCATGGCCACTCCTGCTTGGTAGGCTGCGGTTCCAGCTCCCACCGGGAGCACGATGTCAGCGCTCCAGCTCCGTGGGCCATTGCCGCTGGGTTTTTTTTGCGTATTTAATTTACAGCTTTTTTTAACTTGCGATTGAGGTGTTTAAAAATTTTTTGGTTAGGCAGCCCGAAAAATGGGGGTCAGCTTATACACCGGATATACCATAAAACATTTAAAATTAGGTTGAAAAATGGGGGTCGGCTTGTACACTGAAATATAAAACTATGAGGTGTAGATACTCAGAGACCTTTCCCAGGATAGAAACATCTAATACTAGATGAAATAGCTTCACTGTTGGAGGGAGAACATTTGAAGGAAATGAGCAATCTAATTTTTTTTACATGGAGGAGGTGGGTGCCTGAAATGCACTGCCGGCAATGGGGTGGGATGTGGGAATAAGGGATAATGGTGGAAGGAGATATGATAGTGTTGCTTAAGAGAAATTTAGAGAAACATATAAGCATGCAGGAAGTGGAGGGATATGGTCCATGTGCAGTCAGATAGGATTATTTTAATTTGACATGGTTGCCACCATGAACTTCATGTACCAAAAAGCCTGTGCTTTACAGTTGTATGTTATTTCTAAGTGTTATGTAAGTGAAGGGGTTGTCTGCAAACTAAAGGAAAGTGAATTGAGAAAAGCTTAATTTCGTTTAGTTTATTTATTTATATAGCACATATAAAACAACTCACGTTGACCAAAGTTCTGTACAGATCAAAAAGACATCACAACTAGGCAACTATTTAAAGTACGGAATAAAATGAATACGAGGGGTTAGAACATAAGATGCATGAGGAGGACTCAAAATGCTAGTAAATAAAAGTACATCTTCAATCTGGATATAAAAGAGTTGATGGAAGGGGCCGATTTGATAGAAGGAGGAATGTTGTTACACAATTTGGGGGCTACAATAGCGTAAGCATGATCTCCTCTGAGTTTATTTGAGCGTGGAACAACCAAAAGCCCCACGTTAGCCAACCTGAGAGGTCTTGAAGTGGAATAAGGAGTTAGGAGATCCATGAGGCTAGCCCATTATAGACAAACAGGAGAGAATACAATGAAGATGGAAAGGCACCATCACGAGGAGCAAAGAAGGGTGCAAGGGAAAATGATTTAGACAGGGCTACCTGAGTGAAGTTATTTCACAAGAACATTTAAAAATTAGGGCAGAAGCTAAAAGGCAGATCTGATTAATATATATTTTTCCATTCAAGGAGTATTTAGTATCTAGAATTGATCACTTGTAGCACTCAGATTTTAGACGATATTCTGAAAATATTGAAAACATGTTTGTTTTTCATTTTAATCTGTAGTCCTACATGACGGCAAAAGAGTTCCTGCTAATGCAACATATCCAAATGCAGGAGGTTTAATACAGACCCGAGACTTTTACTTGAATCAAAGCACAATGTGTCCCAGCTTTTCCTCCATTTGAAATATGTGAGCAACGTTTCACTTGACAAATTTTAACCCTTCCTTTGCTCGATTTACAATTTTGAGAGCTATTGAGCCTTTCCTTCAGAGTGGTGCCATCCTACTAAATAGTTGGTTGATCAATGCAATTTTAATGCAAAAATCAAACACTGCGGGTGCTGAAAATCTGAAAAGAGAAACCAAAATTTTGGGAACATACAGCAGGTTGGGCATCATCTGTGAAGGGAGAAGCTGCCAGAATTTTGCTGAGTCGTGCAAATGGTTCTCTGTAGGAAGTCTGGGATCTCCTAGCAGCTGTGTGCAAATGTGGGAGTCCCATATATCCCAAGTGAAGCCCAATGTCCTCCAACCCTGGAGCCAAGTGACCCTGAGCAATCTGCCAGATGACCCTCCTGGTTCAGAAACGTTTTTCATTTCAATGGAGAAAATAATTATAATTTGCTACTATGTGCACCCTGGAGTAAGCAACTTTATTTCTAACTGAAATATCCTTACTTGCAGATAGATGTTCCATAAAGTAATGGACTATCCAGGGGACAAAATGGTGACACTAATTGTGAGGCCTAGTTAGTTTTTGGAAGATCTGAAGCATCTGTTGTTTTACACAGATATGGTTATTTCTTTTGAACACGCTGCCTGCGGCAGTGGTGGAACAGATAGAATTACAATTAAGAGGTTTTTGGGTAGACACTTAAAAAGGCAATGTATAGAAGGATATAGTTCAAATCTAGGCAAATGGGAATTGTGCATATAGGGAAATAAATTAGCATAGATATGATCATAGTCAGTTTCTCTGCTGTCTGATTCTGTTCTCTGGAAAGAGTATATTTCTCTGGTCTGCAGATGGATGCTTTTCATCCCAATCTATCAACTTCCCAGCTGACTGCTTGGGAAGAATCTGATGGTGATTATCATGCAGTATTTGAAGTCAGAAAATTTTTTGATCTCTTAAACCATTTCCAGCCTGCTGCCTTCCTTCAGCTCCCAGGCATTACCCGAGCATGACAGACTTTCCATCCTATTCCTTCTGGAAAGCTCTGTTTGATTCTCTTTCCACCACCATTGCCAGTGATGTCTCAGGTCACAACTATTTTCTGTGCAAAAAAAGTTGTTCCGCATATGGCTCTCATGTCTTTTAGTCAAAAGTTAGCATCCTTTGTGTGCTGGTCCTCAAATCACCTGAGACCATAAGACATAGGAGCTGAATTAGGCCATTCCTCCCATCGAGTGCTCCCAGCCATTCCATCATGGCTGATTTACCATCGATTTCAACTCCATTCTCCTGCCTCTTCCCATAACCCTTGTTTTCCTTTCGAATCAAGAATCTATATTCCTCCCTCTTAAATATATTCAATGATGGTCTCCATCTGCAACAAATTCCATAGATTCACCATCTTCTGGGTAAAGAAATTCTTCCTTTTCCAAAGGGCATTTTTGTATTTTGAGGCCGTGCTTTCTGGTCCCAGACCCCCTCAGCACAGGAAACATTCTCTCCATGTCCATTCCATCCAGGCCTTTCAGTATTTGGAAACTGCCGACAAGATAAATCTGCTTCTTTTACCCAATTGAATCACAGTTTCCCTTGGGTAGAACACACAGAGTAATCTTAAAATGACTGCGGTTTAGCATGTGGTTCGATGAAAAATTTTCTGCAAGGATATAAGATGAGCAATTATGCAAGGTACACAATGAGATTCCACAGAGGTTGATTCTATGTAAGTGCACCTATTTTGAACTGAATGTGGCATGAACTCCCATCAATCATTGCAACAGATATTATCAATTTGCTGGTTTTAAGAAGGGATGATCTGGTATTAAATTTTTTAATGTAGGCACAAAGCACAGTATCAGGCCCTTTCAGCCTACAAAGCCCATGCTGCCCCATTACACCCAATTGACCTACAACCCTCAGTACATTTTTGGAGGGTGGAAGGAGGCCTAAGCACCCAGAGGAAACCCAAGCAGTAACAGTGCTGTGCGAACTGCCATGCTAATCGTGTGTATAACTTCATCTTTGTTATTTGCTTGAGTAAACAGTAACAACCAAGTATCTGTTGATATTATAATCCAACAGATAGAATATTATAGAGACACATGAGAGACTCCAGCTGCTGGAATCTGGAGGAAAAAACAATTTGCTGGAGGAATTCAGCAGTTTGAACATATTTATTTCACGTGACTTTCAGAACAACAGACAAAATATGGTACCCTGGAGCACAAATCTGTTCAGAGGAAGGACAAGAAGAGGCAGCAGATGTAGTCGTCATTGGAGCTTCAATAATTAAAAGATTAGATCCACGCAAGTGAATGGTTGAAAATCAAAAATTGACCGATGCTACATCTGAAATAAAAATGCTGGAAACTTCAGCAGGCCAGAAAAGAGAAACAGTCAACGTTTCATGTTAATGAACCCTTGTAACTTCTAGGAAAGTGAAAAAAAATCAAGTTAGTTTCCAGTTACAGAGATGTTAGGAGAAAGATGGAAAGAACAAAGAATATATCTGATATGGTGAGAGCACAGAGATCATGGACTAGTTAGAGGAAGAGTGAAATCACGTTGTGCTTATTTGTCACTAGTAAGGCTATGGGATGTGCACTTCATCCAATCTATTACATTTTGTGCTTCCTCTGCTTTGGAGAAACCAAATGTAGATTGGATTTCTGCTGTGCAGAGCATCTGTGTTTAGACTGTAGGTGTGAACCAGAGTTTCCAGTTCCCCGCCATTATAACACACCAGTTCACTCCTAGTTTGACCTTACTGTTTGTGGCCTCCTTGCATTGGGAAAAGAGCAAACTTATTAGAGGATCCATCTCACCCTCTCTTCTCTTCCTGAGAAAATACATGAGTTTGATTACACCAACCACCAGATTCAAGGACATTTTCTTTCCTGTGGTTATCAGTTGTAAAAGGTGATCTCTTGATCTCACAAACCCTATACCTCATTGCAGTGCTTGCTCTGGTTTAGCAGATCTTTCTCTGTAACACTATACATTTTTTTTTGTACCACTTGGTGTATGGATGGACTTGCTAAGGCCTTGACCCAAAATGTTGAATTACACCTTTTGCCTGCACAGATGCTGACTGGGACAAAACATTGAAAGTCTGCAGATGCTGAGATTGTAGTAAGAGCACACAGAAATGCTGGAGGTGAAGTAAAACTGCTGGAGGAGCTCAGCCAGTTTCACTGCATCTATAGGAGGTAAAGATATATTATGTTGACTGGCCCACTGAGTCCTTGAAGTGTTCTATTTTTTGTTCTACATTCCAGTATCAACCATCTCCTTTGACTTGAAAGAGTAATTTGTGTTTTCATTGAGAACAATGTGAAGCCTCTCTGGGTAGAGACTTACAAAAAAAATAATTTCTTCTCTTTTCAAGAGCTATCTCTTCTTTTCAGTCTTAAATGGCTGTGTTATGAGTCCATGGTAACTTTCAGGAGTAACCTTCTTCCTTGAAGCTCCACAAGGTACCTTGTAAAATTTTTGTAAGTTTGAATGATATCCCACATCTTTCTCAGCTTTAGATATTCCAGCCCTGATCTACTCTTTCCCTCCTCAGAGAGCAAGCCCACTAAGCCAGGAACAAGACTCGTGAATCTTCATTGTGTTTCTTCTTTAATAGGTGTGGTGTTTTGGGTAAGGAGACCAAAGCTTTGCATCACATGGCACTGGTCCGATCACCATGACCCAATATAATACTAGCATCAGCAGAAAGGGAAATAGACTGTCAACAACCATAAAACTCCTGGTTCTTTTTTCTGAGATGCTACATGACCTGTTAGTTCACTTTCTGCCTTTTGTTTCTACAACTTTCCCCATCACCGAAATTAAATGGCGCGGTCCAGTGTTAGTTGGTTTACCTCTAAACTCTTTTTAAACTCACCCACCAGTGCGGGATGGATGGATAATCAATTGATTACTTACTTCTTTCTGTAAATAAAGTTGTATCACCTCAGCATCAGCTCAGGACTTGCAGCCAGGATTGTCAAAATCATTGGACAACAAAAATTTTGCTTCCTGAACACTTTTGGGTGTACTTTATGGATTTTGAGGTGCTGATTACAAAAATCACTTCAAAGTTTTCCTATTTTGTACCACTTTTTAGGTATAAACTATTATTGTGATTTCCTGCCATATTTTAAGTCTACTTCAAGCATCCAAAACCAAGAAGTACAACATGTCATTGAAAAATCATTTTCTGCATTCGCACTTCTTCCCTGCTGATCTTGGTACAGTCAGTGACAAACATGGTAGAAGGTTTCACAAAGACATTGTGACCATGGAAAAAAGGCAACTGGAATCCATCAATTAGTGTTGCATGAGAGGCAGCTGAGTGCAAACAAAAATCAGTGCAAAACATTTTTAGGTCAGTTGAACTAATACAATGTGTCGGCAGCATCATGTGATTAAACATGTTAAATTCAATAAAAGTTAATTTAATGTTTCTCCGACTTCCTACGTGATACAGCAAAACTGAAATTATCTTTGTGTTCAGCTTGAAGTTATAATCCCCAATTTTCTTTTCAGGAAGAAAATATTTGGTGTCCAGTGTAATTTAAAAACTGACATACATTGCAATGTCTTAATTTTAAATATAGGAACACCACAGAGTAACAGGTCCTTTTGGCCCATGAGCCCGTGCCACCTAATTACACCCAATTGACCTACAATCCCAGTAATTTTTGTATGGTGGGTGGAACCTCTTGCAGGGAGAACGCACACATTCCTTACAGACAGCACCAGATTAGAACTCCAGTTGCTGACGCTGTAATAGTCTTGCGCTAACCACTACACTAACCGTGATGTAAGAATAAAATAATGAAGTACTGCTGCTGTCTGCATACAGTGAGTAGTGAATCTCTGCCCTGGAGTATTGTAATTGAGAATTAGATCATTAGAAATAGTTAAAGTGGAGGTAAGTACATGTTGAAACATCAAGGAAATCAGGTCTTTTGGGAACTGGCACAGAGGAGGAGTTGAGGTCTGCCCTTAGTCGATATGATCACACCACTTGAGCAGTCTTTAGAGGCTATATGGCCTCCTCCTGCTCAAGTATTCTTGAGTGCCTGTGTTTTCCTCATATTTTGCCTCTGAGCACATCTATAACTTCAATCACTGAGGCTTCAGTCTGTCCGATCTGCAGGATGCACTGCAGAGTGCAGCAACTCAGAAAAATGTTTAACACTGCACTTGTATCTCATTGCATACAGCAGGATAGGGCAATCGATGAGAGATTCTACTCCCAACCACATACCAACTCAGTTTAAAGCCATAGCGCAATTAGGCCTCCTTCAATGCCCTGAAGCTCCCTCCCTGGTTGTAGTTCAATTAGAAGTCTTTTCAACACCTCATCAAAAATAACTAGGGATGAACAATAAATATTTGGTCTGGCTCTGAGAATGAACAAGTATCCTAAACAAAATGCTGATAATAATGAAAATACATGAAGAGTTTCAATATGACATAAACTTAACTTTTGATTATAGAATGATACAGCATAGAAAAGTAAAAACACATTTCTACACCCCACTCCTGAGCTGGCATGTCTGTCCATGGCCCTCATGCACTGCCAAACCAATGCCAACTGGAGAAGCAACACCTAATAATCCATTTAGGCACTCACCAATTGAATGGCATTAATATCGACCTCTCTGGTTTCTGCTAGGCCACTTTCCATTCTCCGTCTCTTCCCTATCCTTCTGTCTCTTTTCCTCCAGCTCTCCAACCCCTTCCCTCCCTTTTTTTTCTTGTACTCTCCCTCCCTTATCCACCTGTGACCTCTTACCTGTGACCCGATGCTCCTCCCCTCCCCCCACCATTTTATTTACCTATATTTTGCTCATACCTCGATGAAGGACTCAAGCCTGAAATGTTGGTTAAATTTGTTTATCTTTGCTACATTAAGTACATTATTTGACCTGCTGAATTTCTCCAGCATTGTGTTTTTACTTTGCTCACTGCATCTGAAGACTTTTGTGAAAATTCCTTGGCCTATTGTAGCCCTGCCAGCTCTTTGAGTATAGGCTGTTCCAGGCAAATCATAAGTTCTGCAAAAAGTCTTTATTTTGTCTTTTTCAACATTCTGCCTTTGTAAATGTAGATAAATGTTTATTTTTTTTTAAATGAATGAAACTCGGAAGTCTGCAGACTCTGTGATTGTAGCAAAAATATACTGAAATGCAGGAGGAACTCAGCGGTCTTCCAGCATCCATAGGAGTCCAAGATATCTTGCTGACGTTTCAGGCCTGAGCCCTTCTTCAAGGAATAAGCAGAACGAGCCCAAATCAGGAAATCTCAGAATTCAGACGATGTTGGCTGGGGGAGGAATCCAGACTAACAAATGGTGTTAATTAGATACGATCATGGATAAGGTGAGAATTGATTTTGTCTGTGCGAAAGGAAACAGAATGAAAAGGGAGAGAGACAGAGCTGGGGAAAGGCAATGGGTAGAGGTCGGGGGGAGGCATTTAACAAAAGCCAGGCAAGTCAATGTTAATGATGGAGGGTGCCCAGAGAGAAGTTGAGGTGTTGTCCCCCAGCCAGCACTGTCTCTATTCTGAGATTTCCTGTTTTTTGCTTATTCCTTGAGGAAGGGTTAAGGCCTGAGATGTCAGTGATATATTTTTACCTCCGAAGGATGCTGCAGGACCGGCTGAGTTCCTCCAGCATTTCGGTGCTTTTGTTTTAAAAGAAAGTTTATTTTTATCTACACAGTACAATTAGTGACATGCAAAGGATGAAATCTACCAGGAAATTGAAAAGCTGTTCAAGGTCTTGTGTAGGCGTGGTGAGTGACATGACTCTTTAATGGATGACTTTTATATAAAACAGTTGATGGTTGGCCTGTATGCTACAATCATGAAAGGGCAGCAATTTTGCTGTGAATGTCTCGCAAGGGATTAATTGCATCTTTCAGTTGTGAAACAACATCCTGTTTGTCTTTTATCAGTTGTATTCAATGAATTTAATTAGACCCTCTTGATTGAATCTCTTTTGTGACTCAGATCAATGCAGATGAAACCGTTTCTGTTAACAACTCCATCTCACCCCTACCCAGAGAATTCAAGAAAAGTTTGTTAACTGCATCCAGATTCTGATCAAACCTCTTTTGGAAAAACTTTGCTCAATTAACAGTCTTCCAATGGCCCAAACAGCATATTCCCTCAGTTCAAACAGAAAAAAATAAATTAGCATATTATGTCCAAGCAATCTCCCAAGGTGTTTCCAAGATAACAAAACATTTTGAAAATATAATTACCATTGATGACCAGAAGGAGAATTTTGCAGAAGAAGCCCCAGGGTGAACATTAATGCTGAGGATCAGCTTGAACCAATGTGTTAGCTGTTCCATGCTTTTCAACTTTCCTTTTTATTACTGAATGTACTCTAATTTTATTCTTTCATTTCAACTTTTTCCTTTGCTGCTACCAGTGAGGGATGGGTAATAATGCAGGTACTATTCTTAAGATCAGGAAGTTACAAAGATTTTCAGATGGGAAAATGGAATATATCAGGAATATTTATAGCCCTTTTCACATTGGCTAACTGGTAAATTGGTGGTTGAACAAACCGGCTCAAAATAGTGTTGCTTTTGCCGTTCACACTGGACCGATGTTAAACAGTTCTCTGTGCCTGGCATCGCAGAGCCAAGGGGTGAATATCCCCACTAATTGGACCCAGCATACCCCCCTGTCCCTTTCACACTGGGATTACACCTTCCCTAGGCAGTTCATCCTGGGGCAATCTGATCTTTGCGTGCCAGTTCACAAGCATACACATTGGTACGTTAACCAGTAGATTGATGGTTAATTACTGAGTGAAAGTGCCAGTGTGAATGGGGCTTTAGTCTGCCCTTGGAAAGACTACTGGAGATTCAGCCATATCCAAATAAATGAAACTGAGTAGGTGCTGGAAATGTCAGTGGGGGAAACGCTTTGGGAACAGTGACCGTTAATCTGGAAGTGTCAAAGTATTAATGGAGAGGAATAAAGTATTGAATAAGGCAAAAAAAAATTTAAGCAAGAAATTCTGTAAACACTGTGCTTGTAGTTTGACACATAAAAGTGCTGGAGAAATTTTGCAGGTCGTGTACCATTCTATGTGGCAACGTTACATAGCCAATGTTTTGGGCCTGAGCTCTTTGTCAAGGTATGAGAAAAAGTAAGCAGGTGCCTGAATAAAATGGTGGTGGGGGGGTCAAGGGAGGAGCACAGGCCTTTAGGCAAAAGATCATAGGTGGAAATGGATCGAGGACAGAAGAGAAAAAAACTCAGAAGTGGCAGGGGAAGAGGATAGCTCTCAGAATGGTGAGGTAATGGCATGGGGAGCTGGAGGATAGGAAACAGAAGCCCCTTTTCCACTGGTATCCCAGTTAATTGGCTGTGCAATGTACTTGGACAGGATAAAGTTTGTGCTGTTTCCATTGGGTCACCTTTAACTGGGACAGTGACTGCTTTTCCACTGAACACAACTCGTCCTCAGGGATCAGAGTGTTCTACCTTTAACTGGAAATGGGTGACTTTCTGCTCTAATTTTCCCACTGATTTAATCTGCACGTCGGCATCAACTAATGCCAGGGATATGAGTAGAGGTCGTCAATCCCCAGTGTGAAATGACATAATTTGATGGATTATGATAAGGCTCCACTTGTCGATTTAAGAATGCCTAAACCATATTTAGCTTTCTTAAAGTTAGCTTTGGCAGTAGCAAGAAAATTCATAGTTGTTACATGGAAGAATGATGTACAACAAATTTGCGAAAATGGCATAATGAATTACAGTCTTGTTTGAATTTAGAAAAATTAACTGATAATGTGAAAAATAATTATTCTTTTTTTATTGATATGTGGTGATTATATTTGAAATGTGTTGCTATAGAAATTAATTAACTGTAATAAGTTTGGCACACCAGTCAGGGAATATTGGTTTTTGTTGTAAGATTTTTTTGGGGGAGGGGGGATTGGGAGAAGCTTTTTTTTTAGGATTTTTTGTGTTATAGGAAGGAGGGAGAGGGGGAGGGGTTATAGTAATGTTATGTTTTTCTTTGTGTGTAATTTGAAAAATTAAATAAACTTTTTTTTAAAAGTGACATCATTTGTGACTGTTTTCTTTTTCCACTGGACCCTGTCCCAGTTAATTCCCTGTTATTTCCTGGGACAATGCGCCAGTGTGAAAGAGAGGACCTGATGAAAGTAGATCAGGAGAAAATGCTTGCGGGCAAATGTCAGCTGCTCAGTGGAAGTCTTAAAAGGGAGTTTGTAACAGTTCAGGGCGAGCATGTTCCAGGGAGGAAATGTCGGATGACAACGGTTTATCAAGAAAAAAAGAGAATGCACACAGCAAGAATGTGAGGAACTGCATCAAGAAGGCAGCCATTGTCTTAAAGGACCCCACCACCTTGTCCATAATCTCTTCTCACTGTTACTTTCAGACAGAAGGTACAGAAGCTTTAAAACTTGCACCTCTAGGTTCAAGAACAGTTTCTTTCCAACAGCTATCAGACTCTTGAGCCTCCCCTTGTTACACTAATTATGATCTGTTCCAACAGGACAAAGGACCGTCTGTACTAAATATCTTTGGCTAGCAAGATGAAGGAGAATTCCAATACATTATTGGTATATCAGAGGCAAGAGAAAGTGATTCATCTTAAGAACCAAAGTAATCTATGTGGGTATGAATGAGGACCTAAATGAATACTTCTTATCTACATTCACCAAGGAGAACATTAAAGTCACTGTAGTGAGCTCACTGAGAGGAGTATATAGATAATTTGTAACAGGTCAGTATTAAGAAAGAGGAGATATTGGATGTCGATATGAATAAGGGTTGTCAAAAGCTCAGGGCAAGATGAGATCTATCTCAGCATGCTGTGGGAATAACTGAGACACTATTGGAAATTTAGTGCTCAGAAAATATGCAGTTTAAGTGCTTGGAACACTAAGCCCATATCCAGTACCCACTGTACTCTCATGAATACATATGCAAAATTAGGTAGAAATATATAAATAGTGGCACTATGGTGTTTAGCACATGTCCTGAAATGGAACATCTGCGGTTCCCATTGGAACCTCTGCGCAGAGCTCACAACTACGGTGCCTTTGCAGAACGTTCTGCTGGGAAGTGAGTAAGCACAAGAAGACCTCTTCCCCATGGTAGTCCGTAGTACTGTGGTGGAAAGAGTTGCCATAAAAGATGAAAGAAATGTGGGGCAAAGGGGAGACTTGACCACATTGTGTCTGAGCAATCACTTTCATCTTGACTCACCACCTCGATGAACTGGCTCAGCTGACTTCCCTTCCACAAGTAGCCCTAAGACCTTGCAAGCTCTGGGGTGGTAGTTATTGTGCTTCATTGAATTATCGCACACACAATTCTGGCCATTGAAAAGGAAGACTAAAAGATGCAGTATGCAGATATTTATGTATTATAAGCTCCTGTTTTTTAGTGAGTGTTACTTTAGGGGTTGGTGTAGGGTGAAAACAGTAATTGATTAAATTTTTAATTGATAAACTTTCAAAAGCAATCTTACTGTTAATTTAGCTAAAAGTAAATTTGCCCATGCTACTGAGACTTATCTTGGTTATGTTGCTGGTCAGGGAAGGTTTGGACCTGTCCAGGTGAAAGTTCAGATGAATTCTGAGTTTCCTGTTCCAACAGGTAAGAAAGCTATTAGAAGGTTTTTTTGGGAATGGTAGGGCATTATCGAACGTTCTGTAAAAACTTTGCTGATATCGCCCTTCCTTTAACTAACCTTCTGATGAAGGGTGAAAAGATTTTTTGGTCAGAACTTTTTCAGGAAGCATTTGATAAACTGAAAGCCATTTTATATCACCAGCCTGTGCTTAAGTCACCTGACTTTGAAAAGCCATTTTCTTTAGGAGTAAATGCTAGTGATGAGGCTGCAGGAGCAGCACTATTACAAAAGATTGGTAGTGCTGATATTGATCATCCAGTAGTTTATGTATCCAAGAAATTCAATGAACATCAGAAGAATTATTTTAACATTGAGAAAGAATTATTTTCCCTTGTAGATGCTTTGCAGCATTTTGATGTTTATATCTGCACAGCTCAGGGACTGTTTGTTGTGTATACTGACCATAATCCTTTAGTGTTTTTGAGTAAACTGAAAAACAAAAATAGATGATTATTAAACTGGAGTTTAATTCTGCAGGAATATGATTTAATGATAACTCATTTTAAAGGCCAGGGTAATGTAATTACTGATTGTCTTTCAAGATATAGTTTTCAATGTTCCTGAAAAATTTTATATATTTGTCTGTATTATATAATATAACAATAGGATGTAGTATTATAAAAAATTGTAGGTTGCTGTTAAAATTTTGCTCTTAGAGCTCAAAATTTTCTTTTTTAGGGGAGGTATTACAACTCCTGTTTTTTAATGTGTTACTTTGGGGGTTGGTGTAGGGTGCAAGCATTCACAGATTTCACAACATTTTTACAGACTGTGTGGCACCATTGAGTGTTTACTATAAACAAAGTAATGCTTTGGAAGAAGACAAAAAAAAACAATGGTTGTTTATCCAAGGAAAAACAGATGGAACACTTACAGAGTGGCATAAGATTATGAGTCATGTGTTTGGGACACTTAAAGAAACAGTATTTCAGTATTGATCAGCAAGTGATCTGAAAACACAGAGGTGGAATGGCGCTGTGAAATGGACAATTCTGATGATTCTCCTTGTCAGGGGAATTATTGTTGAACCATTGTGACCATTGTAATGGTCATTTTGATTGAGCCATATCAGGGTAAAGGAAGCAGGATCATTCCTGCATTTGAATTATGATCATTTTGGTGGTCATTTCACCTGACCTGTGCCTGCGTTTTGGAAGCATGATGGACGTCACACATTTTGTTTCCCCTACACAAGGAAGAAGAGAATTGTGACAGCCATTCGTATGAAAGGACATTTCTCTGGAAGCAACTTGACAAGGATTCATGAGTTTTCAGCAGTCTGATCACTCACTGTTTCACCTCCTTCATAATTACTTCTAAACATCAGTTTAAAAGTCTGAGTTTCAACAGGATTTCTAAGACAGAACTTCAAATTGACTTTCCAGAATTGTACCTAAGCTGTCAAGTTTTGGGTATTCCCCCACCCCCGCCACACACACACACACACACACACACACACACACACACACACACACACACACACACACACACACACACACACACACACACACAAACACTCACACAAACACGTATATTTGCACATAGTTGAGGGTTACGTTTAGATAAGTTAATTAGGTGTTATATTATTAGTAATTATTAATAAATATTTTATTTTAAAAATAACACTGTCTTGGTGAATTTCTATAGCTGCTGGTCTGCGACATAACATGTTATTCTGCAAATTCTTTAATTGTCATTTTATTCCTGCATTGTGTGCCCTTGTTCAGTTTTTCTTGTGTTCATAACAAAAATCATATATTCATCCCGAGAGCTCCAATTTCTGCTGGCAAAGGAGGAGCAAGAACTGCATGATCTGCAATACCTTAGCTGCATGATTAATGATTGTGCAGGCATCAGTAATGCTGAAGTGAATCATGCCGTGAGGTGCACAGACTAATTTCCTAATGGTTGCCCAATCACCCAACAATGATTTAAGGTGCATTACATAGCTTCAATTTGCAATTTTTGTATTGAAAACCTAAGCAATATATCCAACTTACAAAAACATATGTAACTGAACCTTCTAAATCAAATCTTTAATCTTTGTTATTCCAGGATTTGTAAATACAATTTACTGCTATAGCATGACAACAAGCCGAAGCATATTTCTCTATTGTTGATCAAGTTCCATGATATTTTGACAGAGATTGCAACATGGAGAAGATTTGATCCAAGTCCAAGCATTTGATATTGGCTTCTGTGTATGTTTTACATAAATGCTTTGTGAGATGGAGTTGGGCAATATTAAGGAGCATCAAGGTAAATTTGAATCCTACACAATAAAACCCAATGTCTGAGCTTCAAGTGATAATTACTGATCTACCTGAAAAAACACAAAGGCTGGAGAAACTCAGCAGGTCAAACAGTGCCTTTATGTAGCAAAGGTAAAGATACACCACCAACATTTTGGGCTTGAGCTCTTCATCAATGTGCCAGCAGAATCCTATGTTTTACCTTTTTCTACTGATCTACTTCATGTTTTGCCAAAACACATAGGATATTAAAAATAAATTAAGCAGAAATGAGCTGGATGCTGTAATTGTATCAATTAGATTTGCAACTAAAACCAAGATCAACTGAAATTAAAATTTAATTGCTGAGGTAAATTGCAATTATATTTTTAATTATTTGGCAGCCTTACCATTTCTACATCTTACCATCTTACCATGCCTACATTTTATCATCTTACCATGCCTACATTTTATCATCTTACCATGCCTACATTTTATCATCTTACCATGCCTACATTTTATCATCTTACCATGCCTACATCTTACCATCTTATCATGCCTACATTTTATCATCTTACCATGCCTACATTTTATCATCTTACCATGCCTACATTTTATCATCTTACCATGCCTACATCTTACCATCTTACCATGCCTACATCTTACCATCTTACCATGCCTACATTTTATCATCTTACCATGCCTACATCTTACCATCTTACCATGCCTACATTTTATCATCTTACCATGCCTACATTTTATCATCTTACCATGCCTACATCTTACCATCTTACCATGCCTACATTTTATCATCTTACCATGCCTACATTTTATCATCTTACCATGCCTACATTTTATCATCTTACCATGCCTACATCTTACCATCTTACCATGCCTACATCTTACCATCTTACCATGCCTACATTTTATCATCTTACCATGCCTACATCTTACCATCTTACCATGCCTACATTTTATCATCTTACCATGCCTACATTTTATCATCTTACCATGCCTACATTTTATCATCTTACCATGCCTACATCTTACCATCTTACCATGCCTACATCTTACCATCTTACCATGCCTACATTTTATCATCTTACCATGCCTACATCTTACCATCTTACCATGCCTACATTTTATCATCTTACCATGCCTACATTTTATCATCTTACCATGCCTACATCTTACCATCTTACCATGCCTACATTTTATCATCTTACCATGCCTACATTTTATCATCTTACCATGCCTACATCTTACCATCTTACCATGCCTACATTTTATCATCTTACCATGCCTACATTTTATCATCTTACCATGCCTACATTTTATCATCTTACCATGCCTACATTTTATCATCTTACCATGCCTACATTTTATCATCTTACCATGCCTACATCTTACCATCTTACCATGCCTACATTTTATCATCTTACCATGCCTACATTTTATCATCTTACCATGCCTACATTTTATCATCTTACCATGCCTACATCTTACCATCTTACCATGCCTACATTTTATCATCTTACCATGCCTACATTTTATCATCTTACCATGCCTACATTTTATCATCTTACCATGCCTACATCTTACCATCTTACCATGCCTACATTTTATCATCTTACCATGCCTACATTTTATCATCTTACCATGCCTACATTTTATCATCTTACCATGCCTACATCTTACCATCTTACCATGCCTACATCTTACCATCTTACCATGCCTACATTTTATCATCTTACCATGCCTACATCTTACCATCTTACCATGCCTACATTTTATCATCTTACCATGCCTACATTTTATCATCTTACCATGCCTACATCTTACCATCTTACCATGCCTACATTTTATCATCTTACCATGCCTACATTTTATCATCTTACCATGCCTACATTTTATCATCTTACCATGCCTACATCTTACCATCTTACCATGCCTACATCTTACCATCTTACCATGCCTACATTTTATCATCTTACCATGCCTACATCTTACCATCTTACCATGCCTACATTTTATCATCTTACCATGCCTACATTTTATCATCTTACCATGCCTACATTTTATCATCTTACCATGCCTACATCTTACCATCTTACCATGCCTACATCTTACCATCTTACCATGCCTACATTTTATCATCTTACCATGCCTACATCTTACCATCTTACCATGCCTACATTTTATCATCTTACCATGCCTACATTTTATCATCTTACCATGCCTACATCTTACCATCTTACCATGCCTACATTTTATCATCTTAACATGCCTACATTTTATCATCTTACCATGCCTACATCTTACCATCTTACCATGCCTACATTTTATCATCTTACCATGCCTACATTTTATCATCTTACCATGCCTACATTTTATCATCTTACCATGCCTACATCTTACCATCTTACCATGCCTACATCTTACCATCTTACCATGCCTACATTTTATCATCTTACCATGCCTACATTTTATCATCTTACCATGCCTACATTTTATCATCTTACCATGCCTACATTTTATCATCTTACCATGCCTACATCTTACCATCTTACCATGCCTACATCTTACCATCTTACCATGCCTACATCTTACCATCTTACCATGCCTACATTTTATCATCTTACCATGCCTACATTTTATCATCTTACCATGCCTACATTTTATCATCTTACCATGCCTACATTTTATCATCTTACCATGCCTACATTTTATCATCTTACCATGCCTACATCTTACCATCTTACCATGCCTACATCTTACCATCTTACCATGCCTACATTTTATCATCTTACCATGCCTACATTTTATCATCTTACCATGCCTACATCTTACCATCTTACCATGCCTACATCTTACCATCTTACCATGCCTACATTTTATCATCTTACCATGCCTACATCTTACCATCTTACCATGCCTACATTTTATCATCTTACCATGCCTACATTTTATCATCTTACCATGCCTACATTTTATCATCTTACCATGCCTACATTTTATCATCTTACCATGCCTACATCTTACCATCTTACCATGCCTACATCTTACCATCTTACCATGCCTACATTTTATCATCTTACCATGCCTACATCTTACCATCTTACCATGCCTACATTTTATCATCTTACCATGCCTACATTTTATCATCTTACCATGCCTACATCTTACCATCTTACCATGCCTACATTTTATCATCTTACCATGCCTACATTTTATCATCTTACCATGCCTACATCTTACCATCTTACCATGCCTACATTTTATCATCTTACCATGCCTACATTTTATCATCTTACCATGCCTACATTTTATCATCTTACCATGCCTACATCTTACCATCTTACCATGCCTACATCTTACCATCTTACCATGCCTACATTTTATCATCTTACCATGCCTACATTTTATCATCTTACCATGCCTACATTTTATCATCTTACCATGCCTACATTTTATCATCTTACCATGCCTACATTTTATCATCTTACCATGCCTACATCTTACCATCTTACCATGCCTACATTTTATCATCTTACCATGCCTACATTTTATCATCTTACCATGCCTACATTTTATCATCTTACCATGCCTACATCTTACCATCTTACCATGCCTACATTTTATCATCTTACCATGCCTACATTTTATCATCTTACCATGCCTACATTTTATCATCTTACCATGCCTACATCTTACCATCTTACCATGCCTACATTTTATCATCTTACCATGCCTACATTTTATCATCTTACCATGCCTACATTTTATCATCTTACCATGCCTACATCTTACCATCTTACCATGCCTACATCTTACCATCTTACCATGCCTACATTTTATCATCTTACCATGCCTACATCTTACCATCTTACCATGCCTACATTTTATCATCTTACCATGCCTACATTTTATCATCTTACCATGCCTACATCTTACCATCTTACCATGCCTACATTTTATCATCTTACCATGCCTACATTTTATCATCTTACCATGCCTACATTTTATCATCTTACCATGCCTACATCTTACCATCTTACCATGCCTACATCTTACCATCTTACCATGCCTACATTTTATCATCTTACCATGCCTACATCTTACCATCTTACCATGCCTACATTTTATCATCTTACCATGCCTACATTTTATCATCTTACCATGCCTACATTTTATCATCTTACCATGCCTACATCTTACCATCTTACCATGCCTACATCTTACCATCTTACCATGCCTACATTTTATCATCTTACCATGCCTACATCTTACCATCTTACCATGCCTACATTTTATCATCTTACCATGCCTACATTTTATCATCTTACCATGCCTACATCTTACCATCTTACCATGCCTACATTTTATCATCTTAACATGCCTACATTTTATCATCTTACCATGCCTACATCTTACCATCTTACCATGCCTACATTTTATCATCTTACCATGCCTACATTTTATCATCTTACCATGCCTACATTTTATCATCTTACCATGCCTACATCTTACCATCTTACCATGCCTACATCTTACCATCTTACCATGCCTACATTTTATCATCTTACCATGCCTACATTTTATCATCTTACCATGCCTACATTTTATCATCTTACCATGCCTACATTTTATCATCTTACCATGCCTACATCTTACCATCTTACCATGCCTACATCTTACCATCTTACCATGCCTACATCTTACCATCTTACCATGCCTACATTTTATCATCTTACCATGCCTACATTTTATCATCTTACCATGCCTACATTTTATCATCTTACCATGCCTACATTTTATCATCTTACCATGCCTACATTTTATCATCTTACCATGCCTACATCTTACCATCTTACCATGCCTACATCTTACCATCTTACCATGCCTACATTTTATCATCTTACCATGCCTACATTTTATCATCTTACCATGCCTACATCTTACCATCTTACCATGCCTACATCTTACCATCTTACCATGCCTACATTTTATCATCTTACCATGCCTACATCTTACCATCTTACCATGCCTACATTTTATCATCTTACCATGCCTACATTTTATCATCTTACCATGCCTACATTTTATCATCTTACCATGCCTACATCTTACCATCTTACCATGCCTACATCTTACCATCTTACCATGCCTACATTTTATCATCTTACCATGCCTACATCTTACCATCTTACCATGCCTACATTTTATCATCTTACCATGCCTACATTTTATCATCTTACCATGCCTACATCTTACCATCTTACCATGCCTACATTTTATCATCTTACCATGCCTACATTTTATCATCTTACCATGCCTACATCTTACCATCTTACCATGCCTACATTTTATCATCTTACCATGCCTACATTTTATCATCTTACCATGCCTACATTTTATCATCTTACCATGCCTACATCTTACCATCTTACCATGCCTACATTTTATCATCTTACCATGCCTACATTTTATCATCTTACCATGCCTACATTTTATCATCTTACCATGCCTACATCTTACCATCTTACCATGCCTACATCTTACCATCTTACCATGCCTACATTTTATCATCTTACCATGCCTACATCTTACCATCTTACCATGCCTACATTTTATCATCTTACCATGCCTACATTTTATCATCTTACCATGCCTACATCTTACCATCTTACCATGCCTACATTTTATCATCTTACCATGCCTACATTTTATCATCTTACCATGCCTACATCTTACCATCTTACCATGCCTACATTTTATCATCTTACCATGCCTACATTTTATCATCTTACCATGCCTACATTTTATCATCTTACCATGCCTACATCTTACCATCTTACCATGCCTACATCTTACCATCTTACCATGCCTACATTTTATCATCTTACCATGCCTACATTTTATCATCTTACCATGCCTACATTTTATCATCTTACCATGCCTACATCTTAAGACTGTTGCTGATAGTTTATAACATCTTGAAGTGGGGCTCAGGCCTGAAATGTCAGTAATGTATCTTTACCTCCTATGGACGTTGTGAGACCAGCTGAGCTCCTCCAGCATTTACCATGTATTTTTACGGAGAGTTAACTGATAGGACTGCTGTGGTAACAAACTGGATCTCTTTTGCAGAAGCAGTGATCAACTTCATGGTGGTAAGGGCAGAGGACAGAGAAAGAAAGACACTAAACTTATTTGCCAAGAAATTGAATTTCACCCACTAACTGTGGACTACACAAGCACTACAAGTGGCACTCAAATCCATTTCTGACACCATTAAAATGAGTGAAATTTTCTTTTGTAAAGTTTTTATGACGTTTCTGCATGCACGACCAGCATTATTCCTAATGATAGGTCACCTAGAGATTGTAGATTCCATGCCATTGCCACTAGGGATAAGATAAGTATGTCAGACCCTTGAAGATCACCTTCCTGATAATCATAGCACCTGTGGCAAGGGCTGCTATGGAGAGAAGGGAAAAGATGGAGAAAAGGCCACATATCTTCACAGTGCCTCTCCATCAGCCACTTCCCTCCCCTCCTTGGACATGCTACACATCCACTCCTGAAACCCTCAGGGTCCCAGACAATTGTGAGGCCCAAATCCAATGTAGGCAGAGATCAGGTAGGTGGAATCTGCAGTACACTTGATTTCCTCACCTACAGACCACAGTAAGTGAGGATTGCTAAGAATGTTTCCTCCACAATCTCCATCACCACCAGAGCAGTAAAGGATTGCATTCTTAGCCCCCTGCTCTACTCACTTTAAACCTATGACTGAGTGGCTCGATACAACAACAACACCATCTACAAATTCACTGATGATACCACGGTAGTGGGTTGTATAAAAAGGGATAGTAAGTTAGCATACAGGACGGAATTTGAAAACTTGTCCGAATGGTGTACCAACTATGACCTCACACTCAATGTCACCAAAACAAAAGAGCTGATTGTTGACTTCAGGAAGGGAAAACCAGAGGTGTATGATCCAGTGAACACTGGGGGAATCAGTAGTGGAGAGAGTAAGCAAATTTAAGTTCTTGGGAGTCAATATCTGGGAGGATCTTTCCTGGACTCAACACACTGATGGCATCATGAAGAAAGCATGTCAGCGCTTCTACTTCCTCAGGAGATTTCAGAGGTTTGGTATGATATTGGAATCCCTGACAAATTACTACAGATGAGTGGTGGAAAGTGTGCTGACTGACGGCATCACAGTCTGGTATAGGAACACCAATAGCCCTGAGAGTAAAGCCCTGTAAAGGGTAGTGGACACAGCCCAGGTCATCACAGGCAAAACCATTGAGAGCATATATGGAGAATGCTGCTGTCGGAGAGCACCAACAATCATCAAGGATACACACCACCTAACATAGGTTCTGTTCTCGCTGCTACCATCAGGAAAGAGGTATAGATGCCACAAGACTCATACCACCAGGTTCCGGAACAGCTGTTATCCCACCACCATCAGACTCATCAACAACAAACTCAATCAGGGACTCATTTAAGGACTCTTACATTTGCACTTTATTGTTTTTGGGTTTTTTTAAATCTCTGTATTGCACAGTCAATTGTTTACATTTCTTTATTTGTTTACATGTGTACATTGTATATAGTTTTTTTCCCAGCCAAAAAGTGGTAATTTGGTCTTGCCTGCAGGAAGAAGAATCTCAGGGTTGTATGTGATGTCATGCATGTACTCTGACAGTAAATCTGAAATCTGTTGATCGAATGTAGCAACACATAGTCTGTTGGAGGTACTCAGCCCGTCAAACAACATCAGTGGAAGAACAAAAGAAAGGAGGAAGACTGGTGATCAGTTAAGTATCAGTTATGGAAGTAAACCATCAATGCCAGAGCAGGGGCAATCATCTACCTTATGGTGGTGACTTTGTGAATGAACAACACAGAACACAATTTGCTAAGTTTTGTAATTTTGCATTCTTTCAATTATTAATGAAGATATCTCATCAGGGACGTTAATAGTGAGCTCACAACTCCAGAGAAAGACATAAAAGGCAAGGTTAATCTAACCTTCTTATCAATCTTCTTATGAACATGACTAAAACCAAGGACATCAGAAAATGAGTCAAAAAGAGCATCAGTAGGATATAAAGCTCCTCAAGCCTATCCTGGCATTCAATATAACGAGGGGCCAACACATCTCGGCATCAATGGAAGGTCTTGACGGGAAACGCAAGGGTCTATGTAGAGATAAGTATTGTACTATTCATGTTGCAGTGGGAAGTGCCTGAGGGGATGCTTAAGTGCATAGGAAAGCAGGGATTCATGAGGAGATAAGGTGGTAAGCAAACTAAAGAAAACAGAGGTCTTTCTGGGGTTAAATGTGTGTCGTCGCTTGTTCAATGACCTGATCTGAACTGAGGGCATGGATGGATTGGGGGAGCTTGGTGAGAGATCAAAGGGAAAAGTGGTTAGATTCAATCCAAAGTTCTATCTTCACTCCCATATAGCTGTGGTGGGTTCAATAATGTGAGTTAGACATTTAATCCTGTTCGCCACCTCCTGCCTGAGTCTTCACTGAGTTATTGCGTAGATTGACATGCTGGCACAGGAGCTGATATGAATGAGTAAGATGCCCACCTCATTCGCCATGAACGAGGGGCTCCTGAGCTCCATGTCCAAGAAATTGACTGTGACTTGAGATATAATACAAGGGATTTTACAGAAGCGGATGTTGGGGTGGAGGATGGTGAGAGGGAGAGATGGCTGGTGGGGAAAAATACCACTAATAACATTAGTGAAACTATCACTATATTTCTGAGGAGCTCTGGAATTCATATATTTCTTTCATCTTGGCTTAGTGCTAGACATTATAAGAACCCCTAAAAAAAATTAGCATTGTGTCCCTGCCCTTACTCTTGTAATTATGTCCCCAAATTCAAGATTTTCCCATGCGTGGAAACATCTTGGCATCTTCTCTGTCGTGTCTCCTAAGGATATTTAATATTTCAAATACATCACCACTCATTCTTCTAAAGTCCAAAGAATATACATCTAATTTAGGGCAACCCTCTTATTCCAGGAATTGGTCTCGTGAATACCTTTTGGGCTTCCTCTAAAGTTAGTTCAATAAAACCCCTTGTATCCAGGACCTATGGGGATTGGTAGATGCTGGATAACTGTATTTTCTGTATCAACTTGCTAATAATGAATTTGAGCCCTTAACTCTTGTGCATGTGCCAACCAAACTCCAATACACGAACCCACTGCAAATGCGCCAACCGAAGATTTGAGCATGTGCACAGGATTCAAGATGGCCCCGAGGACGCCAACTAACAAAGTAAGTATGGACATTTTGGTTCTCACGTGCCCTGTATCTCTGTTATAGTTTGTCAAATGTAACATAAACCACATAAATTTTATATATATATTTTTAATAATCAGTCGTATGTACGGATGGATGTAAGTCACATGGGTCACAAGTTGGGGAGTACCTGTAATAAGCCTATTTCCATTGTGACATCAGACACTGAAGAGTAATTTTATGATTACAGTTTTTTTCAAACTATCCATCTGGTGTTTAATGCCTAATCTCAATTAAGAACATTGTAAGGAAATAATTAATCAAATTATACAATTCTGGTCTTGCAATGCTTCTGTTTTAATATTGAATTTTGTCAAATTCTAATCAGGAAATTGCATTTAAGTGATTACATTGGACAATGAAGAATTTTGGGTGCATTTTGTGGTTTTGGGATGCTGATCATGAAAATCAACCAAAAAAAATTTCCCATCACGTATCGTTTTTTTTAGATAAAACCTATTATGGTGATTTACTGTCATATTTTAAGTCTACTTCAAGCCTACAAACCACGAAAATTCATTTTCGGCATTCGCACTTGGACTTCTTCCCTGCTGATCCTGGTGCGGTCCGTGATGAATATGGTAAAAGGTTTCACCAGGACATTGCGACCATGGAAAAATGGTATAACGGTAGTTGGAATTGATCAATGCTGATCAACTATTGTTGGACATTTACACAAGAGGCATCAGATACTACTGAGTATAAATGAAAACCAGCAGCAAATCATTTTTAGGGCAGCTGAACTAGTGCAACGTGTCAACATCATTATGTGATTAAATCGGCTAAATTCAATATAAGCTCATTTAATGTTCCTCCAACGTCGTACATGATACAGCAAATCTGAAATAATCTTTGTTTTCAGATGGAAGTTGTCTATCATAATCCCCAATATTTTTTCAAGTTGATTTTTTTGGACTATAAAAGTAATTTCAAACAAATCATTTAATTTGGGGTTTGAGGAATAAGGGCTTGTTTTGAACTATAAATAAAAAATAAGATTGTTGTATTAGTAGCTGATTCTCCATGCCATATAAATTAATAAAATATAATAACATTGGTATAATGAAAGAAATTAAGTTGATTTGTTAGGCTAATAACTATGGAAGGTGATTTCCAGTAACACAGGACAAATGCAAATGTATGCCATACAATGAGGCACAATTATAGAGAAATTACATTTCTGACACTCTGTTTACAGGTTTTACAATGACTGACAGTAAATAGCATTGTTCAATAGTAATCAAATATTAATGCTGAATTGGCTTTATTAAGGTTCACAAAATTCATTAAAAACATGAGATGGGAAGTCCAATGGAGTTCATTGGCACCAGATAGAACAATGTTCTTCTTGGAACGGTAACTTATTGGATCTGTTTCCTGGTGAAAAAAAATTATCAGTTGAGTTGTAGCCTCACTAAAGTGAAGGCACCTTCTCCTCTTCAGCAGTCATGCAGAATTCTGGAAGTGGCAACATTTTTTCAATTGGACTCTGAGGCTGGACCCTTCTACTCTTCCCAGCCTGATGAATTCCCCCCACCCCCCATTTCCCATCCCTGACCCTTGATCACTCACAACTAGACCACTTTCCTCCACAAGCTTACCTAACCTAACCCCCGAGCCTCACTTACCGGATTTCCTTCACATTTCTCACAGTGCCAGGGAGTGTGTGTGAAGAAGACAACTTCTTATGCAAGACCTTGCACCCACAATTCAATGAGCTTCAACAAATGCCATTCATTTTCTAAGCTTTATTCTTTGACAATTTTAGCTGTCAGGAATTAGCTGTAAAACATTTCAATGGATGAGCCCAATCCTATCCAATGATCCTACTACAACATGGAGGGCCTTGCCATGAGGCATCAGATTGACCTTCAGTCTGATGCCTTCAATACTGGCTATTGTGTATGCAGTATCTTCCTTTTCTGCCATGCCTGCTGTTGGATCAAAATGAAAAGTTAACTGATGTAGAATCCTTATAATTACTTGCAGATATCCATTCTCCTGTGGGTAAGCTATCTGGACTTCTAAACTAGAAAATGGTCCACAACCTGCTCCATTTTCTGAACACAAATCATTTTATCCTCTTGACTAGATTTCCATCAGTAATTTATTTCCAGCAATCCATTGTTCTTTATTTAAATCCCCTGAAAATCTTGGGTTCTACTTTTTAATCATGATAAAATCGAGTAGCGCATTATCAATCTTTCTAGATGTTATAGAATGTCCTATTGAGATAAGGTTCTCATTGTTTATTCACAGAGAGAGTCACAGAGCTGATTTCATATTTTATATGATTATCATATGAAATCAAATATTGAGTAAATGTTGTCACAAATATATTCATATATATATTAGATGATAAAATTCATATAATCTAATACAAATTTGACTGAGTTCACAAAAACAGATTTTTATTTTCATATCAGATTCACGTTCTGCCTCAAGAAGTATTTTACCCAGTGTGCACGTCAGTTCAGAAGGGGAACAAAGAAATGACAGACAAATTGGCACAGGTTGGAAAAACTTGGGTTTGTTTTCTCTGGAGCATCGAAAACTAAGAGAAGGCCTGAAAGATTATAAAATTAAAACAGGCATTGATAAGATAGACAGAATCTTTTTTCCCAGGGCAAAATGTTAATTACAAGGGGACGTGCATTTAAAGTGAGAGGGAAATATAACCTCCCATGTTCAAGTGAGGAGAGAAAGTGAAGGAAATCAAGATTAGCACGGTAAAGGGGTTCAGAAAATTGTTGAGATTGAAAGGATATAATGGCCAGGCTCCATCCCAGAGTACTTAAACAAATAGATATAAAGGTGAAGGGGGCATTGGTGGACTCAGCTGATTAGATGCAGAGAAGATGCTCCCAATGGTGGAGAAGTCTAGAGCTCAGGTCCTCAACCTCAGGATACAAGGTGAGCCATTTGGACTGAGATGTAAAGAAATATATTGACCCAAAAAATGGTGCAGCTGTGAAATTCTCTATCACAGAGAGCAATGGAGGCCAGATCATTAAAAATAAAGCATTCAAGCAATACTTAGATATCATATTCATGGATAAAGAGATCAATATACTGGTCAGTAGGGTTTTGAATTTGAATGATTAGTTATGATATTGAATGGGGGATGGATCAAAGGATCAAGTAGATTCCCCCTTTCTACGTTTCTATGAAATTTTATCACTTCATTGTTTAATTTTCTGGTATTACTAATTTTAGAATATTTTGAGTGAGCTCTGAAAGAATGAATACACGATTGTCAGGACTTTTCTGCAATAGGGTCCTAAACAACACTTCCCATTGAAGCAAGGTTTCATATTCCCTTCATCTTCTGCATTCACTGCTCCTGGTGTAGCCTCCTCTGCACCAGGGAGACTAAATGCAGACTTGAGGATTGACTTGGAGTATATATATGCTCTCTCTGTAATGGTGATCCTGAGCTTCTGGCTGAATGCTATTTCAAATCACCCTTTCCACTGCAACCTGTCTGTCCTGGGCCTTCTACACTATCAGGAACAACATCTCATATTCCACTCAGTCAGGCTTCAACCCAAAGGAATGAACATAGAATTTTCTCATTTCAGATTATGAAATGAGAAAATTAAATGTTCATACCATTGTACCCTTCCTGCTCTTCTCTTCTTTCCCATTTTAGTCACCTTTCCCGCCAATACCCATCTAGACCCCTCACCCATTCTCAACCTCTTTGATTCCATCACTCTCTACTCCAATCCACCCACTGGAGTCTTCTGCTCTCCATGCCCCACATGGAGACATTGAATGCAAGGTCATTGTTGCACCAATCAGCCAAGTTTTCAATCTCCATCCTGTACGCTGACTCATCCCCTTCCTTTATACAACCCACTACCGCGGTGTCATCAGCAAATTTGTAGATGGTGCTATTGTTGTACCCAGCCACACAGTTGTAGGTGTAAAGTGAGAAGAGCAGGGGGTTAAGAATGCAGCCTGGTAGTGATGGAGATTCTGGTGGAGAAGTTCTTACCAATCTTCACTGAATGCGGTCTGGAGGTGAGGAAATTCATGATCCAATTTCACAGTGGGGTGTTAACTCCCAGGACTTGGAGTTTGCTGATCAGTTTTGAGGGGATGATGGTGTTAAATGTCAAACTGTAGTCAAAAAAGAGCATCCTGATGAATACATCTTTGCTGTTCAGGTGTTTCAGGGTTTTGTGTAGAGCCAAAGACCTGTTTCTATGAAAGGCAAACTGGAATGTACCCATATCACCGCTCAGATAGGAGTTGATATGTTTCATTACCAGCCTTTCAAAAAAACACTTTGTCATTGTTGATGTAAGTGCTACTGCTCGATAGTTATTCTACAATCAAAAATCACTCTACCATAATGGACCTTCTAGAGTTCTTTCTATCTTGAATATCTACTGAACAAAATAAAATCAAGCAAGGCTTTAACTGACCAGCCGGGGCATCATAGGTGCCTGCTGAAGATGTGCTGCTCCACATCTCCCAAGGGGTGACTCGCTCCCCACTTCATTGCCAACATATTCTCTCGAAGAATCCAGATAACAATCAGTCATTTGGAAATGTTCTCTTTGACTCCTATAGATGCATTAATATAAACAAAGATTTAATAATTAACGAATTATTTTAAGACCTTCTAAGATATGTATTCTGAACCAGCTGGCAAACTAGTTCCACTCTCTCTAATTGATATGGAGTGTATCAACACTCACAAGTGCTTGGAGCCTGTTCCTCGAGTTTATTCAGCTCCGGGAAAAAGGGAGCACCTGAATTATTTATTCACTTACGTAATTAATTTCCACAATGCCTGATGCACCCCAACCTATCAAGCTGAAATCATTTTTCAATGTGAAATTAATATAACCCCTTCATTATTTTTCATCTCGGGGTAAATCCATTAAAGGTCAAGCAGGCAATTTACCGTTTCTAATTTTGGCTAATGCAACATCTTTACTATTGTAAGGTGCACAATTTGCCGCTGACAGGTAAGTGTCTCTTCATGTTTAAAAACTATCACGGAGTAATTGGTTAATTATCTTGTGATCCAAAGCACTATATTCATCAAGGTATCAAGCTCCTGAATGAAACCCATAACAGTGCTACAATGCTGACCTGTCTTCGTGGTGATCGGTCTCCTTTTCGTTGTAATCCTATTCTCTGTAAATTGTGCTGTATGAATGTTAGAGATAAACTGTTAATCTGCTTGCAGAAGAAATGGAAGTGCCCGTTACTGTGATGAAAGGCAAAATTTTAAAAATCAGGGATTTGCTTGGGCTGACATAGATACTGAATATTTAAAAAAAAACAGAAAGTGATGTGGATATTTAGCATCTATGGGTAAAGAAAACATGAACATTTCAGCTCAAAGGACTCTTCAAATTTGTAGCATCTCCAGTGTTTTGCTTTAACTCCTGGCACTAAACACCTCCTTCCAACAAGGTATTGCAAGCACACAATTTGACTCTGGGGTACTATTTTTTTTTCCACACAAGTGTCACATGACAACTAAAGCCACATTAAAAAGTTGTTAGGGCAGTTGAGGATAAATAAGACCCTTTAACGTGAAGGAAGGAAAGCAATGAAGATGTTTGAGGGCGGAATTCTGGAGCTTAGAGTATCGACAGCCAAAGACACAGCAGATACTGGGAAAGTGATTAAAATCAGAGATCAAGGGACCAGAATTAAAAGTCTGTGAATTGAGACAATCTCTGATCAAAGGCACAGAACATCGTTGAAACAACTCCCAGTTTGCATTTGCAATATTGATGAAATATATTAAGTGACTTGACTAAAGTTACGAGGAGCACAGTTAGTGGAATGGGCAGCATGGTTAGCGTTAGCAGAGCTCCAAGACAATTTTAACACATCCAGCAACCCGTGTTCCAATCCAACGATATATGTAAGGAGTACCTATGTTCTCCCCATTACTGCATGGAGTTCCTCCAGGTGCTCTGGTTTCCTCCCACCCTTCAAAACTTATGGGGGTTGTAGGTTAACTGGGGGTATTTGAGCAGCATGGGTTCGTGGGCAGGGAGGGCCTATTCCCAAGCTGTATGTCGAAATTTAAATTTAATTAAATTTAAATTTAAAAAAATTAAATTTTAATTTATGTAGCATTTTATACCAATGGGTATAAAACTTGCACAATGAATTGATAGCACAGGAAGGTGAAAGAAAATCAATTGGATTTACTTTATTACAACGATCATTGTGAGCAAGTCTTGGTGGTGGATTGGGATTCCTGTGGACTCCCAGTGTGTTCCTGGTGCTATTGTGAGGTTCAAGTTTCCTTCTTTACTATTATGCCATATGTTCGAGTCAAGTGATACAGCACCTTTTGTTGGACAGTTTCAATGACTGAAACCAAACTACTCTACCCCTGATGGGTGCAGCACCAGGGAACAGCTAAAAATGTCTCATCTCCTCAAACATAACAGGTGGAATTTTCTATTTGATGCAAGAGAAATTAGGTTAATTTTTCCACTGTACTTGCTTTCAGCTGTTGGCAATAAAGATTCAGTATGAAAATGCCAGCTTCATGGTGGTGCTGAACCATCTGCTCAGCTAAGTTCTTATCCTAAAGCACAAAATGATGAACTTACTAGGTGCCAGCATCTGATTTGGTGAGACGTTATAGAGAGGGAGGGGGGGGTTGTTGTGGAACTTAAAGGTCAACAGAGACAAATTGTAATGAATAACCTCTTCCTGTGCTGTACATCAGCATTGTGTTTCTTACCTACCTTTCCCAATAGTTGACGAGCTGATCTCCAAAACACAGTCTCAACTCCATCTGTCCAGCGACAGGGCAGACTAATCTTCACTGCATGACAACTTCAAGAATTTCAATAAAGCCTTTAACTCATATCGATCTGGAAAGACTGATTCTCCTCAAATTTGGCTGCCCATTATAATTTGTCTCCATTTTACCTTGTTTCACAACAGCATGCAAACCATGATACCAAATGAAAGAGCGTCAAAAGAACAGTGTGTCATTGCCCTAATACTTATCTCAGTCTTTCTCACTCATACATTTCACCTCCAACAAACTTCCCTCAAAAATGGAGCTAATCCTCAAAGCTGGAAAAACATTCAATCTAGGATGACTATTTAACAAGAAAAGATCATTGAAGTTAAAGTTTATCTGACTGCCCAAGCACAACCCGACAAAACAGCATTCTCTAATCCTCGGTGCAAAACAGACAACCAGACATGATGACACATATGCAGACAAACAATGCATATGCAAGACAGATATATATATATATATATATATATAGTTCAGTGAATGTCAGAGTCTCAGATGGTTAGTATGAGCAGTTCCTTTGGTTGTTCAACATTATCACTACCCAAGAGATGAAGCTGTTTCTCAGAATGATGGTGCTGGCTGATAGTCCTGTATCTCTTTCTCAACGGGAGCAGTTGAAAGATGCTGTATGTGGGGTGGCTGGGGTCATCCACGATTTTGTGCGCCCTCTTCAGAAAATGACCCAGGTAGATCATATTGATGAGGGGGAGGAAAACTCCAATGATCTTGTCCGCCATCCTTATGATGTTGTGCAATTACCTCCAATCCAATTCTCGACAAAATTTCTTGTTGACACAATGGAGGCCAGTAGCCTTATCACTTCAGTCTTCTCAGGAAGTGTCTTCCTGACAAGTGAGGAGATGTTGCGTGTTCACGAAAGATTATTTGTTAGGTGGACTCCAAGAAACTTGAAGCAGAGCTCCAAGACATTGTTAACACATTTTTCTTTGGCTTGGCTTCGCAGACGAAGATTTATGGAGGGGGTAAAAAGTCCACGTCAGCTGCAGACTCGTTTGTGGCTGACAAGTCCGATGCGGGACAGGCAGACACGATTGCAGCGGTTGCAGGGGAAAATTGGTTGGTTGGGGATGGGTGTTGGGTTTTTCCTCCTTTGCCTTTTGTCAGTGAGGTAGGCTCTGCGGTCTTCTTCAAAGGAGGTTGCTGCCCGCCAAACTGTGAGGCGCCAAGATGCACGGTTTGAGGCGATATCAGCCCACTGGCGGTGGTCAATGTGGCAGGCACCAAGAGATTTCTTTAGGCAGTCCTTGTACCTTTTCTTTGGTGCACCTCCGTCACGGTGGCCAGTGGAGAGCTCGCCATATAACACGATCTTGGGAAGGCGATGGTCCTCCATTCTGGAGACGTGACCCATCCAGCGCAGCTGGATCTTCAGCAGCGTGGACTCGATGCTGTCGACCTCTGCCATCTCGAGTACTTCGACGTTAGGGATGTAAGCGCTCCAATGGATGTTGAGGATGGAGCGGAGACAACGCTGGTGGAAGCGTTCTAGGAGCCGTAGGTGGTGCCGGTAGAGGACCCATGATTCGGAGCCGAACAGGAGTGTGGGTATGACAACGGCTCTGTATACGCTTATCTTTGTGAGGTTTTTCAGTTGGTTGTTTTTCCAGACTCTTTTGTGTAGTCTTCCAAAGGCGCTATTTGCCTTGGCGAGTCTGTTGTCTATCTCATTGTCGATCCTTGCATCTGATGAAATGGTGCAGCCGAGATAGGTAAACTGGTTGACCGTTTTGAGTTTTGTGTGCCCGATGGAGATGTGGGGGGGCTGGTAATCATGGTGGGGAGCTGGCTGATGGAGGACCTCAGTTTTCTTCAGACTGACTTCCAGGCCAAACATTTTGGCAGTTTCCGCAAAGCAGGACGTCAAGCGCTGAAGAGCTGGCTCTGAATGGGCAACTAAAGCGGCATCGTCTGCAAAGAGTAGTTCACGGACAAGTTTCTCTTGTGTCTTGGTGTGAGCTTGCAGGCGCCTCAGATTGAAGAGACTGCCATCCGTGCGGTACCGGATGTAAACAGCGTCTTCATTGTTGGGGTCTTTCATGGCTTGGTTCAGCATCATGCTGAAGAAGATTGAAAAGAGGGTTGGTGCCAGAACACAGCCTTGCTTCACGCCATTGTTAATAGAGAAGGGTTCAGAGAGCTCATTGCTGTATCTGACCCGACCTTGTTGGTTTTCGTGCAGTTGGATAATCATGTTGAGGAACTTTGGGGGACATCCGATGCGCTCTAGTATTTGCCAAAGCCCTTTCCTGCTCACGGTGTCGAAGGCTTTGAGGTCAACAAAGGTGATACAGTAAAGCATACCGTAGGATTGGACTTGCTCTCAATATGCACAAGAATGTGATCCATTCCAACCTGTTCCTACTGCAAAGCACTGCCGTTTGACAACAAAGGCTCATGGTGTGATCTTGAAAAATGTGGACCACTTCCATGTGGTGGGAGCCACCTCTTGAGTGATGAAATTCATTAGTGATTAAATTCATTGCCATCTTCAAAGTATCAGCACAGATTGGCTATTGGGGATAGGAGTATTTGATGATCAAGACCTCAGACCTGGCCCAAACTATTGAGCAGCTGTGACTCCAACCCTTGTAGTTGCTTATGAGACCTGTAACACCAGGAGTCAGCACTTCGTGTCGCTGAAAATATACCACCACTGCTGTCTCTGCAAAATCCTTTATATCTTCTAGAAGGATAAGAAAACAAAAATTTGTGGTCTTTCCAGGCCAACATTCCCGGCTCTGAGGGCCTAGCTACACTCATTCAATTATGTTGGATGGTCCAAGTTGTTCATATGGCCGACACCAGATTCCTGAACACAGGTGCTGTTCCCAACTCGGTCATAGAAAGAGTTTCAAGATTATTTTATTGCCATGTAATAAAACAGCAAATGTAATATTTCATGAAATTTCCTTTAGTCTACCATATAGGGAGGCCAGACGTCCAGTTTTAGGCTGGAGAGTCCAGCTTTTGAGCTCTCTGTCTAGCGCCATCTCGAGTTGGATGCTGATTTGTCCTCCATTTGGGGGTGTAGGCTCTGCACCCGCAAATGGAGAACAAATTAAGGGGCAGAAAGGGCACTTACTTGTTAAATGTGACATGCGTGGCCATGTTTCTTCTCATGTGCATGTGTGAGTGCCCACTGACGCATGCATGAGTGCCCACTGGCAAATGCGTGAGTTGCAGCCATTTAGTCAGACATTTGGATCTAGTCTTAGAGACCATATTCCTATGATTCTCGCTGTCTTTACTAAATGGAAATGTAGAACTCATTGAATGGATTTTCACATTCCAAGTGTCCTGCTGTCTTGTAAAACTGACTGGAAAGTCTGCTCACTTGTACAGAGAGCTTCTTTCCAAAAGAGCAAAAGCAGCTTCCAAATATCTCAAACCAGCATAAAGACCACACCTGCTGGAAAGAGGTGGCTTACAAAGTTGTTAACTGCATTTTTAGTTGCAACCACATGAACATTATTACAGTTATTGCAAACACCTATTAATCAAAGCAGTCTAAGATGAGGAGGAAGTGTGATAGTGGTGCTCAAAGGTTCATGGCAGGTAAGCCCCCCTCTCCCCCCCCCCAACTGAGATAGTTTTCTAATGCTGACCCTGCGGGCTGTGGTTCCTCTAAGCTGTGCTTTCCATTTCCACTGTGTGTGCGCACATGTCCTCCATTTTGGACATTTGGAAATGGCCACCCTACTACCATATGTCAGACATAGATTTGCCATCAGCAGAAATTGCCCGGCGCCTCTTAAAGTTAGAGAATAAGAACCAAAAGGGGGTTCCCCCCAGAGTTACTGAGGGTCCATGGATTCACCTCCAGTACTCCTGCAGCCTCTGCATCCACACACCCTTCAGTCCAAACCACCCGAGCTCCAGATCCAAACATCTGACAAAATCAGGAATCCCCCAGAGCCCTTGGCACCCTCTCGCACATCAATTCTGATACCTGGTACCCCTTAAGCCAGTCTCCAGCAGTCTGCAGACTGGTGTGAGTCCCTTGACCCCAGTTGCTAGCAGCATGCAGCCTGCATGGATTCCTTGTCTCGAGTCACCGTCAATCTATTCGTTCTTCAGCCTCAGAGCCCCCCACTGGTCTGCCGCTATGGTCACTGTGTTTCCTCTGCTTCACCTTCTCAAATTGGTGGGGGAGGGTAGTCTCCAATTTTCTAGTGCCCTACGCCAGTCTTCTGCTTCCTTGGAGTCTGCAACCACTCAAGGCCACTGCTGTATATAGGCACTGGCATCTTTGGTCCACAAGCCACTGTTGCATGATGTTAAAATAAGCCACAATCATCTCTTTAAAGCCTGTACAGTGCCATCAAAGTAGGACCACATAGGGAGAGTGCTGCGAATCTGTTCCCTCCTCTCCATAGAGCTGCCATTAGAATTTACCAGGCAAACTGATAATGAGATTCAAATATGGGCTCAAAGCCTCTTTGATAAAATGCAGCATTCTTACTGACTCCTGGGAATCTTTGGGCCATGATTACTGAATATGAAGAAGGAGCATTCACAAACATATCGAAAAAAATTAAATCTATGCATGGGAACAAGCAGAAGGCCTGCTAAAGCAGCTGAAGACAATACCTCCTACCTTCCTTCTCTGTCAGTCACCTCCTGTTCCATCAGTGGAAGAGTTTGGCCGGTCATCAGTCACCCCAGAACACATTAAGAAAGTCAAATTAAATTTATTGTCATTTGATTGTATTAGAATAACCTGACAAAACAGGGTTCACCCATCCTCAGTGCAAAACCATGCAGACACACAACCAGATGTAACTCACAGAAAAACCATAAATATGCAGGACAAGAATTTCATCCATACAAATAAATAAATAAATATTGCTTCATGAACATGGGAGCCTTGGATGGTTAGTGTGAGCAGTTCCTTTGCTCATTCAGTTCTCACTGCCCATGGGAAGACCTTATTCCCAGCCTGCTGGTGCTGGTTCACTCCTGTACCTCTTCCCTAATAAGAGCAGCTGAAAAATATGCTGTATAAGGGGTGGAGAAGGTCCTCAATGAATTTTGCACATCCTCTTCAGGCAATCTGGAAGATCACATCGATGGGGGGAGGACGACTCAATTAATTTTCTCTGCCTTTCTTATGGTCCTGTAGATTGACCTCTGATCCATTTCCTGCAGCAACCATAGCTCACTGTGATGCATCCAACCAGGATGCTCTCAATAGAGTTTCTATAGAAGGTTGACATAATGGTGGCCAGGAGCTTTGCCAGCTTCAGTCTTCTTAAGAAGTACCATTGCTGTTGTGCTTTCCTGACAATTGAGGAGATGTTAAGTGTCCACAATAGGTCACTAATTAAGTTAACTCCAAGGAACTTGGTGCTCTCCACTCTCTCTACTACAGAATTGTTGATGTGTAGGGCAGGATGTTCATTCCTGGTCCTCCTCTTCATTGATACTCAGGTTATTACTCTTGCACCATTTCACAAGATTGTCCACCTTTTCTCTGTGGTGCTATTCATTCATTGTTGGTAATGAAACCAATTAGTATTGTGTCATCTGCAAACTTGATCACACTGTTGGAGCTGGATCTGTCCATGCAGTCGTGGGTCAGTAGAGTGAACAGGACCAGGCTGAACACACAACCCTGAAGCGCCAGTGCTCAAGGTGATCATTCTGCTACCGGTCTAAACAGACTGTAGTTTTTCTGTTAGGAAGTTCAAGATTCAGTTACAAAGAGGGATGCTGAGCCCCAGTAAGGACAGCTTTTCTATCAACCTCTGGAGAATGATCATGTTAAATGCAGAGCTGAAGTAAATGAATGGCAGCCTGACCTCTGAGGCTTTGTTCTCCATATGGGCCAGGATGGAGTGAAATGACAAGGCTATAGTAACATCTGTGGAACAATTTCTTCTACAGGTGAATTGAAATGGGTGCAGCATCTCTGGGAGGTGTGTTTTGATGCTCAAAGCATTTCACAATGGTGGAGGTCAGTGCCACAGGGTGGTAGTCATTGAGGCCTGTTATTGTCACCCTCTTGGGGACTTGGATGATTGTGAAACACAAAAGTCTGCAGACTCTATGATTGTAGTAAAACCACCAAAATGCTGGAGGAACTTAGCTGGTCATTTCAATGTCCATAAAAAGCAAAAATATATTGTTGACGATTTGGGGCTGAGATCTTCTTTAAGGAATAAGCAGAATGAACCAGAAGCAAAAAATCTCAGAAAGTCTCAGGATACAGACACTGCTGGATGGGGGAGGAATCCAGACCAACAAAGGATGTTAATTGGATATGACAACAACCTCTCATCTTCCGAATGGGCACCCTCCAACTGATCGGCATTAACATTAGCGGTTTACAAGCTGGGGCTGCACGGGGCCCTTGTTTCCTACCTGTGTAGTGGGCCCCTGGAGCCCCTTACACACTGGGCTCTAAATTGGCAGGTCAAACATCGACCGGCCAATTTAAGGGCGATCCCACCCCTTTAGTGAGGCATCACGTACCCACTGGATATTCACTTCATGGACATGCTGATTATCACAGCAACCTAGCCTGAGCTGCTCACTCTCCTTACCCGAATCTCCCGCCAATGTGCCATGATGGCATGCACACGCATGCACGCACACACTGACATCATCTTCCTCCCAGGCAGCTATCTATCGATTACAAGTTGAGCAGCAGCAGCTACAGGGTATGTTTACATGAGTCACCAATCCACCTCCAAGGTGCTTTCCCAACCCCCGTGTATTTTTAAACAAATTCTACCCATCAATTGGCCTGTACATGGGTAGATATCCTGCCAAATTGGCAGGTTAAACTCATGTTACAATCCAATTTCTAAACCCTAAGTGAATACTCCGGGTTTTGTTAAACGCACCCCCTCACTTCTTCCCCTGTCACCTTCTCCCCAGCTCTCTCTCCCTCCCTTTTCCCTATCTCCTTTCACACAAACATGATAAATTCTTACCTCATCCCTTATCGTATCCAATTAAGAATTGGTCTCAAAGCAGTCTTGCTGCTGTGACTCCCCCCCACCCCCCTGACCACATCCTGATCTTCCTACAAACTGACCTGGTTTGTTTTGCTAGCGGTCTGTGTGCTGGGGTTAGCAGGACAAAGTAACCAAGATGGGGGTGAGGTGCAGCCTTGTTCACAACAGGGATGTTGGTGTACACTGATCCAGAGTGTTCCCTCCTCTGGTGGTGAAGTTCACATGCTATTGAAAACTTGGTAAAACTATTTTCAACTTGGTGTGATTGAAGTCACCAGCAACAATCATGGCATCATCAGGTGGGACATCTGGGCTTCACAGATGTCACCATAAAGCTCCTTCATGGCTTCACCCCCATTAGCCAAAGGCAGAATGTAGGTTGAAGCAATCAGTGTGGCTGAGAATTCCCAGGGCAGGTAGAAGGGTCTGAATTTCACCAGAAGACCTGCTGTGCAGGTCTTTAAAACAGAGAATTAGTGCACCAGTACTCGTTGATGTAAGTGCACAGTCCCCGTTCTTGAGTCTTGCCTGAAGCAGCAGTGTCTCTATCTGCCCTGAAGGAGATAGGGCCATCCAGCTGGATCTCTGAGTCTGGGATGGTATCTTCGAGCCATGTTTCTATAATCACCAGAGCAAAGCAATCCTGCTGTTCTCACTGGTCCAGATGCAGCTTCTGGCAATCCATTTTCTTGTCCAGCAGTCTTACATTTGAGAGTAAGATCATCGGGGGGCATGGGCCTGAAAGTGTTAACTCTCAGTCTAAACCTGATTCCAGGCCATTTTCCACCTTTCTTCAAGGAAGGAGAAATAGAAGATGTGGAAGGAGTTAAAAAAAACTAAAAACAAGAATAAAAAGGAGGAGAAAAAGAAAAAAGGAGGACGAGGAGGACTGTATCGGGGGAGTAGGTTAATGGGGTGTAAATTGGGCAGCCCGGACTCATGGGCCGAAATGGCCTGTTACCGTGCTGTGTGTCTAAAACAAAAGGAGAGAAAATATCTGCAATGAATGAATCAAGAATTACTATCACTAATGCAGACAGCAGTACAGTGGAGTACATTTAATGGAAGTCTGCACCAAACCTCCAAACAGAACATGAGAGCCCTTCTGTTAACTGTACCGTTTCACCCCGCCAATCACACAGACCAGATGGATTGCAGAAGGCATGATGATGCAAAATGACTTTGCAACTCATACATCTCATTCTGACAGCAAACATGCAAAAACTATTCCTCATTTTACACCTGTGCTTGCTTTTTCATGATGCAAACAGAAGGAAGAATAGTCTGAGGCAGAGTTCAAGAGACCATCAGTTTAAATTAAATCCCTGATTTAAAAAAATAATGATTTTAATATTCTTCTCCCTTTACACTAAACATTTGTTTGCACATTCACTCTTATTTGCCATGTTTTCTTGGGTCTAATATTATCCTGTTGATTTATATTATTTACTTTGAGCTCCAGTTTCTCTTGATGAGCCTGGAACTATTAACTACTATTTTGTTTTGCAGAAGCTGGTGGATTTCTGTGTTTTTGCAGCATTTTATAATTTAACTCATTTTTAAGCACTTTGTAATGTCATGTCCAGTTTTGGTTTCTGGATCTATAAGAGATCCACTGGAGAGGGTAAGAAAGAATGACAAAAAATAATTACTGAACGATCAGTCAAGCTGAGCCATTTTCATCATTTTTTCATTGAAAAAAACATTAAAAGCAAATCATCCAAGTAATTTTATAAAATTCCAATTAATTGCTAAAGATATGACCATTTACGCAGACTTAATTATTTCTCAGTAGGTTCGAAAATAAATTGAAATGAGCTGCATTCTCTTCTGAACAACTTCATGAAAATGTGTAATAACAACTTGGAACATATTTTGTTTGTCAACAGGGATGTCTTTAATATTTCTGGATCCATCTAATGATTTATGCATGAAATACATAACAGATCATACACTCTGTGGGACATGATTTACAGTAAGCCGCAAGAACCATGCAAGTATCTGGGAAATACAATTGTCGGGACTGTATCAAATAAAGTGAAACTGATCCTTTGGCATTTCACTGAGTGCTTTCAAACATTGGTGGAGAATGGCAAAGCACACATCTTTCTATGGCATTTCAAGTTCCTGGGGAAATTAAATAGGATGGAAAAAAAACAGTTTGCGAAGAATGGACACTGGGCAATCAGAAAAAATTACTTCATTTTCAAACTTTTATATAGGGATAGAAAATAATTTATAAGACAGCTGCAATTTTTTTGGTTTTTATTTGTATGAGAAGAATATTGTTCATTGCTATGTCCACCTTTGTCTCACTTGACTTGATCAGTTTGGAGAACCAATTTGAAGCTTGTGGGTGTTTTCCCTTTCCATTTTCATTCCCTCAGAAATGTAGCATAGGATGCTGCAGATTTCTGAAGTCAATTCAAAGAGATCCACCACATGAATCAGCACTGAGTGCATTTCCAAATGGGTGCATTAGCCAATAAGACTGCTAGTCTAATTTTGGAATCATTAATTCCAAGTTAATAAAAAAAAACTTTCTATGGCAGCATAGTGATGAAGTGATGAGAATAGCAGCCAGAGTTCTGGGCCATTAATCCAGAGACACGACCTCAAATCCTCCATGGCCAAAAGGGAATTTAAATTCAAATTGTGTTACCGTGAAAATACCCTCCTGGAGTTTATTAACAGAAGGAATTCTGCTGTCCTGGCCTGGTCTGGCAGATGCGTCCATAATATAGTTGACTCTTAAATGCCTCTTCAATTCAGAATCATTATTAAAAAATTACAGATGATTTCCCATGAACAAGTCTATGAACAAATAGTCATCAACCCAACACAAAAATTGTAAGCGTACCTGCCTTTACAGCTTCCTCTATCAGCGCTTTTCATATACACGCTGCTGTCTACATGAAACATTTGGCCTCTGAGTCCCTTTTAAATCATTCCCTTCTTACCTTAAACCTACACCCTCTAGTTTTAGACTTCCCTATCTTGGAAAAAGACTGTGACCATTCACCTTACCTGTGTCCCTCTTGAATTTATGTTCCTCCATAAGGTCGTACCTTGGCCTCTAATTCTCCACAGAAAATAGTCTGAGCCGATCCAGCCTCCCCTTCAAGTCCAGATAATCTTGGATAATGTGGGGAAATTGGATAGGCAGGGCTTGCTTTCCCTACAGCCAAGAAGGCTAGGGATGACGCGATAGAAGTATTTAAAATTATATATTTAAATTTTATTTACAACACGATAGAAGCCGATTCCGGCCATTTAAATCCATGCCACACAATTACACCCAAATTGACCTCCAACCCTACATTTTGAAGGGTTGGGGAGGGTAACTGGAGCACCCAGAGGAAACCCACACGGATATGGGGGGAACATACAAATTCCTTGCAGACAGCGCTGGATTCGAACCCAGATCACTGGCACTGTAATAGCATCACACTAACTTCTATGCTAACCATGCCACCCTAAATAATAGGCAATAGGTTAGATAAGCAAAGCCTGTGCTCCTCTCCCTTCTCCTTTCACCTCCCTCCACCAACTTTTTATAAAAGATTCTAAAGTGAAACACAAAAGTCTGCAGACACTGTAAAAACACACAGAAATGCTGAAGGAACTCATCCGGTTTCGCAACGTCCATAGGAGGTAAAGATGTTTCAAGATATTAGGAAAAAGCAGGCAGGCATCTTAGTTAAAGACCAGAGAGAAACAATGGGAGGGGGAGAAGTTCAGACCAACAGCCAAAAGGTGCTAATTGGATATGATAAAGAGGAAAGGTGAGTGTTGACCAGCTATTTGCTCATGCCTTGAAGAAGGGCTCTGGCCCAAAACATCAGTAACTTGCTGCTAAAGGAGGCGATGGAGTAAGATATAATTTAATAAGTATTGAGACAGATACTTGATTAGCCAAACCATAGATGGTTATGGATCTAATTCAGGCAAATGGGACCGCAGTTGGCATGATCAAGGTGGGCCAGTGGCCTGTTTCTCTGCTCTATAACTCGAAGACTCTTAATGAGAACATATAATCCAGTAGAGTCTCAACTCTGTTATCCAAGAATCTTAGTGCCCTAATTCCTGCATAATTTGTTTTAGCTTGGGTAACTCTTCCAAAACTATATTATGACTTCCTGCAGTCCTCAGAGGAAGTGGCTTCCTCCATAAGAAGCCATAGGTTTCAATAAGCTGATACACAGCCTTTATTAATACATGCTGAAGCACATAATACAGTGAATGGCATTAGCTGAATACTATAATCACAACAAAGAAATGCACAGATATCCAATGGGAGCTGAACAGAGTACCTTGTATCTTGACTCCAGCACATATCTCAGAGTCATTTAAGTTCTAGGCTAAATTTTTATTTGGTCTAAACCAGTGGTTCTCAACCTTTTTCTTTCCACTCACATACCACTTTTACTCCCTATGCCATAGGTGCTCTGTGATTAATAAGGGATTGCTTCAGGTGCTATGTGGGTGGAAAGAAAAAGTTTGAAAACCACTGTTTTAATCGTACCTAATGACTCGTTATGTGTACGGTTTCATAACTCCAAAGGAAAATGGGCCAATGACAATTTTTCTCAAGCAAAATATTTCAGTAACAATTGGGTCTAGAGCAGTAGGTATTCGGTTCAACAGTCAATTTATTACACAGCACAAGAATAAAACTTAACAGACCTCTGGGTCACTCATTAGTTCATAGGTCACCTGCACAGTGAGCTACTCCCCAAGACTGACCCCTATTGTCCAGTTGGCTCAGTTTATATAGATCAACCTTATCATACAGAACAAAAGTTGGCTTCCTTTGCTAGATTTCATTATCATACAGAACAAAAGTTGTCTTCCTTTGCTAGATCTTTTTGTATAAGGGTTATCACCAGTCATCTCCTGTTTTGCAGATATCTGGGGTGTAGCACTCCCATCTTAATCCTCCAGGCCAGACTAAGCTGTTGTGTTGATCAGAAATTAATTCATCCCCAGATATTTATAATCACCATTCTGTTCCTGTCTGGCCAATTTCTGCTGTTCTCTTTAACACCTCCTCCTGCCTTAATCTTCCTCCTAGACTGGTTTTCCATTCCCTTTGTTTCTTGCAGGCCATTCTTTGTTCTGATCTGGCCTGTGTCTCCTGTGCTACTCACCACCTCCTTTAGTTTGAGCATTCCTCCTAAATCGTTTTATGCATTTCCTCTCCCTGTATTTTGGAGCAGACAATTTTGCTCAGCCAACTTTGCTCCATGCTGTGATTGCCACTTAATCACATTCCTCTTTTCCCCTGAACCATGCAGTAAATATACACTTATTAATTAATCATTTATTTCATAATGTTTTCACCCCTAGATTCCAACAATATGGATATATGTACAGCATATATGTCGTTTGACTATATATGTGTTATGTCTGGATGTGCGTTTGCACATTTTTGCACCGAGAAAAGGTGAACATGGTTTCAACGGGTGGTACTTCTACAATTGGATGATAATAAACTCAAACTTGAATATGACTTTGATTCTTATTTAGAACATTTTGGACAGTGCGATGTGAAGAATGATATTGTTGATCAGAAAAAGGTATAGATTTTGCCCTTTTCACAAGACTGCTTTGCATTAAGTCACCAGATTTATCACGTTAAACTTTCTAAACTCTGATGGTGTTTGAAGCTCAAGCCAAATCTCACTGCACATTTAATTTGCATTTTTATTGTCAGCACCATGCAGTAGAAGAATCCCTTGCTGATGTCATTAATGCATTAAAGCATCAGGCAAGCAATGGGCATCCTGTGCTTGTCTCGATAATGCCAGAGAAAATCAGTTTGTCTGTTTCTCTCTGAAAGGGAAGTTTATCACAAATAGTTTCAGTCAAAAGAAGATTTGGCTTTTAAATCATTTCTGTGATATTCTGATCTTTGAAACTTGCCTGTGTAAATACCAAAATAGTTTGCTCACTATTCTAGTTCAAGGGGCACTGTTCAGAGAATCCATGCAGCACCAGGAGGCAACACAAAATGTACACTGGACCCCCTCCATTCCAAACAGTGTCCAAGTAGTGCTCGCAAATAACTGGGCCTGCAAACAGTGTCCACAGAAACATCAGAATCAGAATTAGTATCAGAATGCATTATCATGAAATTCATAGTTTGAAATATTTACATAAACCACATTACAAAATAAATAAAAATAGTGCAAGTCAAAATAAAAGGTAATGTCTGTGGCTCATTGTTCATTCAAAAATCTGATGGCAGAGGGGAAGAAGCTGTCCTTGTGCCGCTGAGTGGTCTTCTTCAGGTTCCTGTACCTTTTTCCTGATGGTAGCAGAGTGAAGAGGGCATGGCCTGGGTGGTGGAGGTCCTTGAGGATAGAAGGTGTTTTCTTTAGATACTGCCTCTCGTAGACTTCCTCCGTGGAGGGAAGTCTGAAGCCCATAATGTCATAGAGTGAGTTATCAACTCTGAAAATATTTTCTGTCCTGAGCATACCAGACAGTAATGCAACTGGACCTGCAAACACAGGAGAAAGATGCCCACAAACAAATGACTTCTTCTATTTAATCAGCAAACACAGTGCCATCAGAAACGTGCTCTTGAACAACTGTGCCATGAGATATGCAAGCATGAAACTACCAAGAATTTCCTGACAGGTTCCATCAGGGAATATTGCACAGCTAAGGAAACATAGCTTACTTACTCAAATCATTCAAAAGTTCAAAATACAACACTCATAACACAGCATGTATTCAACATGAAAGATGACATTATGCTTCTTCTAAATCAACTTAGTTGCCTGCACAACTCAAGGGAGTGGAGACCAGATTGATCTCCGAGGCAAATCAGTGAGCTTGCAGCTGAACACCAGATTTCAATCATTACACATTTACCACTTATCATATTTTGGGACACCCTGCTGCTTTGGGAGAGATTCAAATTCCTGTGACTGCGGGGAGGCAGTTGTTGGGGTCTGTTCCTGGTGGTAATGAAGGGGAATGAAAGCCTAGACCATTAGAGTGAAACAGGCTGGAAAAGATCAAATTGAACTGAGAGATCTTTTTACAGAGCAAAGTGTTCCTCCTCATGCACTGCAGGAACTGTTGGACTGCTAGGTTTTGGATAGATTTAACAGCTCCACTGCAACGTTGTTTAATGCTTAGGGTATGTATGCATGGAAGAAAGTGCTAATGGAATCACTGCTAAAAGGATAATTCTAGCATGTAGTAATGCATTACCGACATCCCTGCTGTGCCGGCACAAACAGTTACATCCTGTAGCGCGTTGAATGACTCAAAGACTTGTTGACTCAAACCAAAGCTTTTATTAACAAAAGACTGGAGTGTAGTACATCGAGGTCGACCAGTCCAGACTGACCTGGGTCTGGTTAGGAGTAGTCCTTTATGACCTGCCAGTAGTCCAATCTCACTTCTCACTCCTCCAAGTTCACTGGTTGCTAGAAATTCTTATACTTTGCAGAGAATTTAACATTTATGAAGTTCACCAGGCTTTGGTGCTTGAAAGGTAAATGATTACTGCTCAGGAAGGTTCTTGTCGATTTTCAGAGAGAGATTTGTTGTTCGTTGGACACAATCCGATTTCTTCCGACTAACCACGTCAGAATCTTTCCCCATCATGGTTTTCCAGATGATAACCTCTTTCTTTCAGGTCACCACAGAGTTCCTTTTTGTTTCCCCTATTTCAAGTGAAACATTATACAGCCGGACATCTCCTCTTGTATGGACCACAAGGGCTTTGACCAGGCTGAACTAAGCACTCACAACCCATCTTCAAAATGGGGTTTTTCCACAAGCTTGCCAGCTTGTAATGTTCAAATCCCAGCTGCTGCAGCTGAACTCTCTCTCTCTCTCTCTCTCTCAGAGAAAAGCCTGCTTTTTGTCTCTTTGTTTGAAAAACCACATGACCCTCTTAGAATAGCCAAATGCACTCAGACAGACTGTGGCTCCAAACCTACTCCTCCGATTTCTTTTATCTGTTGCTTCCAAAGCAACAATCCATTTGTGAAGTCCCTATAGGCACTGTTCAAAGTTTTTGCAAAGGCACTCAGAGCCGACCTGTCTGTCTTGAGCAGAGCTCCAGTATTTTAAATGAGATTGTTTTGAAGTGTTTATATGCGATCTACACTAAAAAACCTGCCACAATTTATCTCCTTTAAAATACACACACACACACACACACACACACACACACACACACACGCACACACACAACATAATCTGTAACACTACCATCAAGAAGGTATAGAAGCTTGAAGGCTCACAACCAACATTACAAAAACAGCTTTGTCTCCTCTGCCATAAAATTTCTGAGGAGGCAATGAACCTTTAGACACTAAGTCACTTTTTTCTCTTTTTGCACGAATTATTTTAAAATATTATATTTACGGAACTGTAATTTATTGTAAATTTTCACTAGTAATGCACAATTCTGCTGCCACAAAACAACAAATTTTGTGGCACAAGGTTAACACTATGAACCTGGTTCTGATTTTAATTCTCATCTGCTTTTCAGATTTAAGATGCCTTTATTCTTAAGTAATAAAGCAGGTGTAATATCACACAAAATTTGGTTTAGTCAGCTGTATGGCAGGCAGATTTGTCATCAGCAGAAATTGTTGGGCACCTCGTAGTCAGAGAAAGAGAAGCAAAAGAGAATCCCCTCAGAGATATTCAGTGTCCATGGATTTGCCTCCGCTGCTCCCTCCACCTCTGCAGCCACACAGACTCCAGTCCAAACCATTGGTAACCCAAGCTCCAAATCCGAACCTCTGACATGATCAGGAAGGCTTTAGCACCCTTAACACCTTCTCACATATTGGTTCTTACACCTGGCACCTCCTTCAGCCAGTCTCGAACCAATCTCCAGCAGTCCACAATCTGGTGTGTGCCCCCCGCCCCCCCCCTCCCCCGGCGACAGTCGCCAGCATTCCACAGCCTGCATGACTTTTTCGCTAATGGCCTGCCACCTGTGAGTTCTTCAGCCACAAAAACCCTCACTGGTCTGTCGCCGTGGTCACCATACCATGGGTTGTCTCCTCTGCATCTCCTTCTCAAATGGGAGGAGATCTCCCAATTTTCTGGTGCCCTGCACCAGTCCTCTGCTTCCCTGGAATTTGTAACCCCTCATAGGCAGTGCCATCTTGGGCCCTGACACTGCGGTCACAGGATTTTAAAATAAACTACCGTCTGCTCTTTTAACAGCCTGTTTAAGGCCTGTATGGATCAATTAGTATTTGGACTAGATGGTGAAGCCTTGCAGTGGAGCACGATTTCACCTCTCCTTGTTCTCCCTGGCGGCAGCCCTGCTGTTGCCCCAGCACCATATTTCCATATCTTGTACTGAACTTCTTTCAATATCGATTAAAATTTTCCCATTCCTCAGGCCTTACTTATAAGCCTTTACCTTCGATCTACTACCATCAGTAAATTCTCTTATTACCCTGGACCAGACCATATTTTCTTTTTTTCTCTAACAAAAATATATTTTACTTGTAAGCTTTTCAATATTTTTTAAAAGTTAGCCATTGCCTGTTTACTGTCATATCTTTGAATGTAGTTTCCCAATCTATATAACCAACTCATAACCCAGTATCTTTCCACTTTGTTGTGTCTGTATGGGTTTCCTCCAGCTGCTCTGGTTTCCATAAGATCATAAAACATCAGAGTGGAATTACACCATTCCATCACAATTTACCATCCCATTCTCTTGCCCTCTCCCTATAACCCTTAATTCCTTTACTAATTAATAACTTATCTACCTCTATTTTAAAAATCTGAATAGCCTGTGTTCCAAAAACACGGGTTAATTTGTCACATGGATGTATATGGCAGCTCAGACTAATTGCCTAAAAGGGTTTGTTACAATGCTGTATCTCTAAATTAAATTAAATACATTGCCTGTTAACATTTGAAGCTTATTTGCAATTCCTATCAATATTTTTGGCCCTTTGTTATTTCCTAGTTCCACCCAAAATGATTCTGATTTTTGAACGAAACTTTCTCATATTACTGTGCTTATCAGATCTTTAAAATCAGAGCTCCCCCCAACTTCTTCAATTTGCATTTCCCTTTTAAATTTTAGTCACAATGTACAATGGCTCTGTCTTATTCATTAGATTGTAGCCATTTGTTTCTATTTGTGGCATTAATCTACCTCCTCTGTCTCAAATGCTTTGTGAATTCAGATCAAGAAGCTTCAATTCTGTCTATTCTGACTTGGAGGTGAGCTCCATAAAAATATGCAACGTTCCTTCTTGGCAGGCGCTAGTTATCATTAACCCTTTAAATTCCAAAACCTACATTTTCGGCTGCTATGGTGGGATTCAATTTACATCCTTGATCAATTGGTTCTTTCAAGATGAGTTCAACAACTAAACCACCAATCAACCACATTACCTATGCCATTGACTTCTGAGTTTGCAAAAGTCAGGAGATTGGAGACAAATCAGTTCCACCAATGCCCTTTTGGAAACTGGAGGAATTTTAGATAGAAGGGACTCGCAGGATTTGTGGTTAGTGGTGGGAAATGGAGCTGAGGTAAATGTCAGCCCTGATCTTACTGAATGGTGAAGCAGACAGGAGCAACTGAATGGGCTACACCTGATTCTATTTCTTATGCTCTGATTGTTTGATCCCAGTTTTTTTTATTCATTTTTAACAGGTATGTTAATGCTTTTTCTAAAAGAAATAAATCCCAAGGGTTATAATTATTTGAGATGGATTTTTACTCTTTATTTTGGATGCATTTTGCCTATTTCTTATTTTAATCAGACAGCAGGGAAAATGTTTTTGCTTGTTGCATGGTAATTCAGTAATTGCTCTTATTTCATAGGGAAACAAAATATAAATAAAATATTTAATGTAAAATCTGCCCAGGAGAACTTTATAATACATATATTTGCCTATATTCATCCCAGTTCACAGTTTACCAAGGTAAAAAACCTTCAGTAAGTCACAATTAGTTTAATTGTTAACCTTAAGACTATGCAAACAAATTATTCCATTCAAAAATTGACCATATCCCAATTTTAGGCATCTACATGTAAATATTCCCTTTACTTGTTTTATGAACATGTTATGATAAATCTATGAAAATGTTTGCTATGTGAGGTGGCCAGAGTTTACTGGATAAGGCCATGTCATGTCTATTGCCAGAAGATGTGGCAGGAAATCCATAGTAGATAGATGTGTTGGATTCTGAGCCTATATCATGAATTAATGAGAATAAAGAGCTTCATAATACCTGAGAGGTTTCTTCTAAAATCTGAAAGCAGCTCATTTAATTCTTGAGAAATTTTCCTTATGTTTGATTTTTATTCCAGCAAGTCAACATCATTTCTGAAGGTGAGGTTGATGTTAGAGAGGCATGCAGTCTTGCAGCACAGAACCAGGACCTTCAGCTCACCAGGTCCTGACCTACTTATCTCTCTGTATCAGTCCCATTATGATGAATATGCTCTAACTTGGACTATTATGTGTTCTTATTTCACAAGATTTCACAAGTTAAAGGGGCAGAAGCTGGCTATTAGGCCCATCGAGTCTATTCCATGACTCTACACTAAGCTGAATTATGCTCACACCTAGTTCCAATTTCCAGCCTTTTCCCCATATCCCTTGATACTCTTACTAATGAGATACATCCATTTCCTGTTTAAATACTCCCAGTGATCTGGCCTCCACTGCTTGTGCGGCAGTGAGTTCCACAAATCCATGACCCTCTGACTAAAGAAGTTCTTTCTCCTCTCTGTTTTAATTGGACAACTTCTAATTTTAAGACTATGACCCCTTGTCCTCAATTCACCCATCAAGGGAAACATCTTATCTGCATTCACTCTATCAAAACCTTTCAATATTCAAAATGTGTCTCTGAGATCCCCCTTCATTCTCCGATACGCCAATGAATACAACCCAAGAGCTGTCAAATGCTCCCAATATGCCAGCCCCTGCATTCCAGGAATCATCCTAGTAAATTTCTGCATCCTCTCCAACAACATCACATCTTTTCTATGATGGGGGCCCAAAACTGTGCACAGTACTCTAGATGGGGTCTCACCAGTGCCCCCCCCCATGGAGACTCATTAATAACTCTCTACTCTTATACATTATACCTCTTGAAATGAATACTAGCATAGCATTCGCCTTCTTCACGACCAATCACAGCTGTGCATTAACTTTTAGATTATGTTATAACATTTGAAATAAAGCAATGATAGTTTTGCTTTGAGGAGATATTAATTATATCATGTTATTTATACAGCATCAATGACATTTCAACATCAAAGGCAATTTGTGCAGCGCAGATTTGCAAGGTTAGTTCCAGGGATGGTGGGGTTGACATATGCTGAAAGGCTAGAAAAACTGGACTTGTATCCATTGGAGTTTAGAAGGATGAGGGGGGACATGATTGAGGTATACAAAATCATCAGGGGGATAGACAAGGTGAAGTCTGATTACTTGTTCCCAATGATGGGGGAGACGAGGACGAGAGGGCATAGTTTAAGAATACAGGGTAGGCCCTTTAGGACGGAGATGAGAAAGCATTTTTTTACTCAGAGAAATGTGAATCTGTGGAATGCTCTGCCACAGAGGGTGGTAGAGGCAGATTCGCTGACTATGTTCAAAAGAGAGTTAGATAAGACTCTTGTGGGTAACGGAGTTAAGGGTTATGGGGATAAGGCTGGAAAGGGGTACTGATGGTAATGATCAGCCATGATCTAAAATGGCGGTGCTGGCCCGACGGGCCAAATGGCCTACTCCAGCTCCTATTGTCTATTGTCTATTGTAATTCGTCAGAGTGACACTGAATTTTCTCACTGTTACCATTTTCCAAATGTTTGACATGTCCTGCCCTTTAAATATCGGCCTTCTTTTTTAGGAGATCAGACAAAAACTGTGCATTTGTTACAATAATATATTGCACAAAATTCCACAAGTAATCTACACAGAGCCCTGAAAATATACAAATACTTTGCACGATCTCTTCAAGTCTAATATGAGTACTGTACACTTGTGAAAGAATAAGTTTTATGAATAAGCCTAACATAGGATTAATGGATTAGGTAAGAAACTACCGTAGCTGCTTGTGGAAATATGATTGCCTTCTTAACATCTGTGCTACGGTGAGATAGTAGCTGACTTCACAAGAATGTCAATAAACCTTGAGTTCAAGACAACCTGACTTTCCCAGCATATTTGTAGACATTAAAAGGTTACACATAATTGTAAACACAAAATGAAGGTGTGTGAAACCCGTGTGAAACTTGTAAATATCTCATGCAGGCTCCACCCAAATTGTGTATAAATGTACTGTGATGGTACAGATTCTATCACCAATGTGTATATGTATAGGTTGTAGTGTAGGATGACTGTGATTGGCTGAGAGTGTAGCCACACCTACTGGCAGGTCTTAAGGATTGCTCCTAGCCAGACCAGGTCATTCTGGACTGGTCGGCCTACTTGTGATATGCTCCAGTCTTTTAGTTAATAAAAGCCTTGGTTTGGATCAACAAGTCTTTGGTTCTTTCAACGTGCATTACATGTACTATGAACCCTCCGATGCTTTGAATGTTTGGCTCAGTGTAGAGAATGAGTTACTGAACTCTCTTGAATCCCATCACTCCCCCTAGGTTACAAAAGGTTAAATAAAGAAGCTGTTTTCTGTTTAATTGGGCTCTGCTGTGTTTTCTGCTGTTGGTTAACACACCCTACAATTGGTCTTGTCAGAGGTTAGGAATCCACGGAGTGTACAAACCCTAAAACCAGTCATGTAATTCTTAACAATTGATGAGACCTTGAGATAATAAAGTGGTCTGAATCGTATTAAAAACCTATGAGTGACTGTGATTTTGCAAAATCACAACAGATAGCCTGGTTCACATTTCTTTGAATTTTATTTCCATCAACTTTATTTACTCATCTAAAAGAAGTGTTTGGAGCGGCTCTTAAACCACGTGACTGGGCTGTGCACAAGCCCAAGTTGACTGAGAAGCTGAATTTCCCTCCATCTTTTCCCTCATTCTTCAAAGATATCAATACAGAGCAAGTTATTGCCTGAGGGGGGCTCTACCTCGACCACGATTCACTGTGTTGATAGTCGAGTCACGTAAAAAAAATACTGACATTTTCACAAGTGCACTTCTTTCATTTATAGAAAGGTGATTCAAAATTTAATTGGGAGCAAATTATTAGCTATAGCATTGGTTTGCTTGGGGCAAAATTTTGATTTATATCTTAAAATCATCTGAAGCTCACATTATTTTTACTGCAAAGAACTTATAAAGATTCATTAATAATTAGAAAGCAACTAATGAGGCAACCAATTAATGTAAACATCGGAAACCTCACTAATACACTGCTCGGTTAAACAATTGACAAAGAGAGTGGCACAATTGAATGCACAATGTGTCCCAGTTTCAAACTGATCCTGAGCATACTGACAGCAAACACGTTTAGTAAAAGTAAATTAGCTCCTGTATATGTGAAGTAGGCGTGGCAGTCTGTGACAGAGAGAACCAGTGTGATGCTAGCAGCTCCACCAATTGAGGTTAAAAGAGAACATAGGTAAGGATATATATGAAACAAGTAGAAATAATTATAAATATATGCCATTATGTTATGGCATGGTGAGAATGCACTCAGTCAGCTGAAAGAAAAAAAATGCAGGCTTACATAATTTAATAAAGTTGCTCCATGGGGAATGTATTGCAGAAATGTTTCCTCACAGACCAAGTTGTCTACTAATCTTTCCAAATGATGTAGATTGCCCCACATTTCATTTATTTCAATAGTGACTATGTCTCAAAAGGACTTCATTAGCTGTAAAGTGCCGTAGGAAAATCATAAGGCATTAAAATGATCTTTACAAAGCCATGGTTTTAAGTAACACTGGACAACAAATTTTTACAAAAGGTTGACTTCCTGAAAACTACTTGAGGAATGTAATAGACACATTCAAAGATAATTTCCAATTTACTGTATCGCATAGGAAGTTGGAGAATCATTAAATTAAGTTTTATTGAATTTAACATGTTTAATCGCATAATGATGCTGAGCCAAGCTCTCAGGTTGACTGCACATGTTGCACAATGAATGTAAGGACCCCAGGGTTTGTCTTGGTCACCAATTTTACAATTGAAGTAGAGCTCATAGGCTTTCTCAATAAGTGCAGTCATGATGTATCTTTGAGCCTTAAGTGTATTTTTGCCACAAATGTAACAGAATATATCGCCACTGTTGTCACATTGATGGTACATTTCTGCTGTATTGAATCTTTCTGAAGACATTAAATGCTATTAAGTACACTCACTATGCTATTGTCTGAAGAACATATGCATCAACATGTTTTCAATCTTTCTTTTTCAATCTTTTTATTAACATTTCATAATATACACAGGATAAGGAGAATAGAAATGGCACAATTAAAATAGTACATTCAAGTTGACATAGTATAAGTATCATATATAAATTCCAAAGAGTGAAAATGTGACATATTATAAATAATTCTCCTAACAAAGAAAACAGAGATAAAGATATAATTATAATATTATATTAAAGAAAACAACTAATCTACTTAAAAAAATAACTGAGCGGCCTCTCCCGAGGATGAGCTCAATCTATATACAAGTAATGCACAGCATCTGTATAGGTGAGCTGCTTTTATAGCCTGTCTGCATCTATCCTGACAAAGCATGCCCAGGCCAAAGACAACATTTACATTGCACTTGCACTGAGTGCATGCTTAGACTGACCAAAACAGCTTGCTTTGTGCTCAATATACTGGTAGACTTAAAATATGACAGGAAATTATAAAAATAGATTATATCTAAAAAAAAGGTACTGGATGGGAATATTTTAATGTGATTTTCATGATCAGCAGCCAAAAATCCATAAAATACCACTCAAAAATATTTAGGAAGCAAAATCTTCATTGTCTAATGTAATTAGATGTCATTCAACAAAAGGTCATTCGCCTCAAATGTTAACTCTGCTTCTGAGTTCATAGATATTAACTGACCTGCTGATTGTTTCCAGCATTTTCTGGGGTTTTTTTCCCACAGAATTACTGCATCTATTGAATTTTGCTTTTGATTTCTTTGGATTGTTTGCTAATCCATTTTTAAGCTAAAAATACCTTAGAAAGAATTTGTTTTAATTCATAACACAATTAGTCCTCACAGGGTACAATTCTTAAAAGTTTTTAAGAAGACTGGAGCAATTTGGCTGAGAGAAGATTACATCTTGTCCATGACCAAGAAGCACTCGGGAAGCATCCATTGAGATTTGTGAATGGGACTTACAAGAGCCTGGGAAGCCAATCTGCACCTGCACTGTCTACCTGCTCTTCACTATTTAAATTTAAAAATTTTAAATTTAAATTAAATTTTTTAGACATACAGCACAGTAACAGGCCATTTCAGTCAACGAATCCATGCTGCCCAATTTAAACCCAATTAAGCTACACCCCTGCTACGCTTTGAATGGTGGGAGGAAACTGGAACCACTGGGGAAAACCCACGCAGTAATGGGGAGAATGTACAAACTCCTGACAGACAGTGTGGGATTCATACCCCAGTGCTGATTGCTGGTGCTGTAAAGGCATTGTTCCAACTATTAGACCAACCATGCTATCCTTTTAAGAAAAATTCTGTGGTGAACTAATCTTTCTTTGGCTTGGCTTCGCGGACGAAGATTTATGGACGGGGTAAAATGTCCATGCCAGCTGCAGGCTCGTTTGTGGCTGACAAGTCCTATGCGGGACAGGCAGACACAGTTGCAGCAGTTGCAGGGGAAAATTGGTTGGTTGGGGTTGGGTGTTGGGTTTTTCCTCCTTTGTCTTTTGTCAGTGAGGTGGGCTCTGCGGTCTTCTTCAAAGGAGGTTGCTGCCCGCCGAACTGTGAGGCGCCAAGATGCACGGTTGGAGGCGAGATCAGCCCACTGGCGGTGGTCAATGTGGCAGGCACCAAGAGATTTCTTTAGGCAGTCCTTGTACCTCTTCTTTGGTGCACCTCTGTCACGGTGGCCAGTGGAGAGCTCGCCATATAACACGATCTTGGGAAGTCGATGGTCCTCCATTCTGGAGACGTGACCTACCCAGCGCAGTTGGATCTTCAGCAGCGTGGATTCGATGCTGTCGGCCTCTGCCATCTCGAGTACTATGATGTTAGGGATGAAGTCGCTCCAATGAATGTTGAGGATGGAGTGGAGACAACGCTGGTGGAAGCGTTCTAGGAGCCGTAGGTGATGCTGGTAGAGGACCCATGATTCGGAGCCGAACAGGAGTGTGGGTATGACAATGGCTCTGTATACGCTTATCTTTGTGAAGTTTTTCAGTTGGTTGTTTTTCCAGACTCTTTTGTGTCGTCTTCCAAAGGCGCTATTTGCCTTGGCGAGTCTGTTGTCTATCTCGTTGTCGATCCTTGCATCTGATGAAATGGTGCAGCCGAGATAGGTAAACTAGTTGACCGTTTTGAGTTTTGTGTGCCCGATGGAGATGTGGGAGGGATGGTCGTCATGGTGGGGAGCTGGCTGATGGAGGACCTCAGTTTTCTTCAGACTGACTTCCAGGCCAAACATTTTGGCAGTTTCCGCAAAACAGGACGTCAAGCACTGAAGAGTTGGCTCTGAATGGGCAACTAAAGCGGCATCGTCTGCAAAGAGTAGTTCACGGACAAGTTGCTTTTGTGTCTTGGTGTGAGCTTGCAGGCGCCTCAGATTGAAGAGACTGCCATCCGTGCGTTACCGGATGTAAACAGCGTCTTCATTGTTGAGGTCTTTCATGGCTTGGTTCAGCATCATGCTGAAGAAGATTGAAAAGAGGGTTGGTGCGAGAACACAGCCTTGCTTCCCGCCATTGTTAATGGAGAAGGGTTCAGAGAGCTCATTGCTGTATCTGACCCGACCTTGTTGGTTTTTGTGCAGTTGGATAACCATATTGAGGAACTTTGGGGGGCATCCGAGGCGCTCTAGTATTTGCCAAAGCCCTTTCCTGCTCACGGTGTCGAAGGCTTTGGTGAGGTCAACAAAGGTGATGTAGAGTCCTTTGTTTTGTTCTCTGCAATAATATATGAACAAGGAGTTTTCTATTAGATATAGTTACCAACTGAAAAGCATGGATACAGTTGGTAATTAACATGGATAAAGAGGACTCATATTTAGTTTTGCTTCCTTTAGGGGCAATGATATCCATGGAACACAAGCATCTATACTCTTTAAACTATATCTGTGGGTTTCAGTAAGTGTTTCACTAAAATGGCAGGGTAATTTAACACCAACATAGTTCTTCATACCAAGTTGTTCAAACCAAATAATATTTCCAAAGTCTTCACAATAAAGTGGGTAAAAAAATATTAAAGGATGTAGCTCTATACACCACATTAGAAATGTTAAATCTTTTTTGCTGGGCTGAGAAACTGCAGATAACCAAAATAATGAACCATTTAGGTGGAAGTTCTAAGCTGGTAATTTATTGCACACCCAAATCCTTTAGAAATCATGAGGAAAACATTCAAAATTTAATAACAAATGTGGGTAAGAATCAATGTAAGACCATAGGACCATAAGACATAAGAGGAACAGAAGTAGGTTCTTTGGCCTATCGAGTCTGCCCCACCATTTAATCATGAGCTGATCGATTTCTACACTCAGTCCTACTGCCCACCCTACTCCCCATCACCTTTGATGCCCTGGCTAATCAATAACCTCTGTTTTAAATACACCCAATGACCTGGCCTCCACTTTCCTTTATATTATCTGCAAACTTTTTTTTAATTATTTAATTAGTATCAGCAAACATTGGCCACAAAGTCATTCATTCTATAATCCAATTTCTTAATATACAATGTAAAAAGAAGCAGCCCCTACACTAATCCCTCTGGAACACCACTAGCAACTGGCAGCCAATCCGAATATGATCCTTGCATTCCAAATCTTTGCTTCCTGCCAAACAGCCAATGCTTTACCCATACTAGTATGTTTCCTGTTATACCATGGGCTCTTATCTTGTTAAGTAGCCTCATGTGCAGCACCTTGTCAAATCCAAATACATCTTCTACATCACTCTTATCCAGCCTGTTTGTCAATTCCTCAAATAATGTCAAGAGGATTGTCAAGCAAGATTTTTCCTTAAGGAAACCACACTGGCTTTGGGCTATCCTGTCATGTTTCTCCAAGTGCTCTATCACCTCATCCTTTATCATCAACTCCAACATCTTCCCAACCACTGACATCAGTCTAACCAGCCTAGAATTTCTTTTCTGCTGCCTCACTCCCTTCTTGAATAGTGGGGTGACATTTCCAATTTTACGGTACTCCGGGACCATGCCAGAATCTATTGATTCCTGAAAGATCATTGCCAACTCCTCCAGAACCTCTACCATTAGTTCGTTTAGGACCCACGAATGGAATCTATTTGGACCAAGAGACTTATCCACCCTTAGACCTTGCAGATTTCTGAGCACTTTCTCCCCTGAAATAATAACTGCACTCAATTCCCTTCCCTGATACCCTTCAACTTCCAACACACTGCTAGTATCTTCCACAGTAAAGACTGATCCAAAATATTAATTTGGTTCCTCTCCCATCTCCTTGCCTTCCATTATTATTTCTCCAGCATCATTTTCTAGTGGTCCTATATCTACTCTCACCTCTCTTTTATTCTTTATATACTTGAAAAAACTTTTTGTATCCTTTTTGATAATATTTGCTCACCTACTTTCATACTTCATCGGTTCCCTCCTGATGAGTTTTTTAGCTATCTTCTGCAAGTTTTTAAAAACTCTCAATCCTCTACATTCCTACTAATTTTTGCTTCCTTGTATGCCCTCTCTTTTGCTTTTATGTTGGCTTTGGCTTCCACAGTTGTGACAGTTTTCACATTTTTTTTGGAATGTGCTGTGTCTATCCATTTCTTGCAGAAACTCCATCCATTGCTGCTCTGCTGTTTTCCCTACTAGTGTCCCCTTCCAGTCTACCTGGCCAGTTCCTGGCTACTGCCAGTGTAATTCCCTTTACTTCACTGAAATACCAATACTTCTGACTTTATTTTCTCCTTATTTATCTCAAATTGAATTCATTTATACGGCTATCACTGCCCCCTAAATGGTCCTTTACTTTAAGCTCTCTAATCACCTCTGGTGCATAGACAGCATCCAATCTAGTACACCTGATCCCGCTCATCAACAAGCTGCTGTAAAATCTCATCTCGTCAGCTTTCTACATATTCCTTTCTTGAGACCCAGTCCCAACCTGGTCTTCCCAATCCACATGCACATTAAAATTCCCCATGACTACCATAACATTGCCCTTTTGACATGCCTTTTCAATCTGTTGTTAGAATTTGTTGCCCACATCCGCTACTGTTTGGAGGTCTGTATAAAACAACCAACAGTGTCTTTTTACCCTTGCCATTTCTTGACTCGACCCACAATAATCCTGATCCAATGTCACACTTTTTCTAAAGATTTAATGTTGTTTCTTACAATCAGAACAATGCCAATTCCTTTGTTACCTGCCTTTTCTTTCAATAACCTGTATATCCTTGGACATTCAAAGCATCCATCCTTAGCCTCAACTCCATGATGACCACATCATACAATCTGTAGCTGTACTACAAATTCACCCTTTTTATTTCTTATTTGAATACAAATCCTGAGGCCTTTATTTGTATTATTTTACTGTATCCCTGTTGCAATGCAATACCTCCCAATGGCTGCAATTTTCCCCTATCTCTTTATCCTTGCACACAAACTCCCGACCAGCTGTCCCTACTTGTATGCCAACCATGTCTTCCTCTGCTTCTTCATTTTGGTTCCCACCCCATTGTGAAATTTTGTTTAACCACCACCACCCCGAACCACATTAGCAAACGACCCTGCCAGGATATTGGTTCCCCTTGAGTTCAAGTGGAATATGACCTACTTATACAGGTCACCCCTCCCCCATGAAAGGTTCTAATGATCCAAGGACTCAAAACCCTGCCTCCTGCATCATCCCTTCAGCCATACATTTGTCTGCACTACCTTCCTGTTCTGATCTTCTCTGGCTCGTGACTCCAAGAATAATTCCTTTGGGGGTCCTTCTCGTCAGACTCTTTCCTAATACCCTAAATTTACTTTACAAGAACTCTACCCCACTCCTGCCTATTTAATTGGTACCACTATGTACAATGTGAGTCATCTTGGACACGAACACCCGAGAGGTAAATAAAATCTTCTATGTGTTCTCCTGACTATCGAATCCTCTGTGACTATCACTCCATCTGACTTTACCCTTTCCTTTTGTGGCTCAGAGCTGACTACAGTGCTGTTGGTCTGGTTGCTGCTGTCTGGCTTGATAGGTCTTTCCCCCCCACCCCCATCCCCCCAACCCCCATTGGTATCCAAAGAGGTATACTTGTTGTTGAGGAGAATGGCCAAAAAAGTACCCTGTACTGCCTGCCTGTCCCCTTTCCCTCTCCTGACTGTTATCCAGCTACCTTCCTCCTGGCTTCTAGGTGTGATTATAACTCCTGTCTGTCACCCCCTCAGCCTTGTGAGTGATCCATTCATCCAGCTCCAGCTCCAAATCCCTAACGTGGTTTGTAAGGAGCTGCACTTAGATGCACATCTCGCAGATGAAGGTGTCAAGGATAGCATTGGTTTCCCTGACAATCCACATTCTGCAAGAGGAGCATGTCCCTGCCCTGGCTGCCATTCCCACTATCTATTAAAGAGCAAAGATGTAGAAAGATCTGTCCTTACCTTGCCTTAACTCCTGCACATTCTCCTTGGTCTCTGCTCACCAAAGTCTCAAATTTCCACTCCTATACCAAGCCACTTATACACTGGCTGCTCCAACCACTTGACATGGCACAAAATGAGTGTATCACATCCAAGGTCCCTTTTCCCACTTAAATGCATGTTCAGTTGCTAAGATTAACCCTTGCTCTGAGCAATAACTGACAAACAATGTTATTTATAACTGCAGCATGGCAGTACAAACAATGAGTCATCAGAACAGAATTATTTATAGATTTCAAATCTTTTTGATTCCAGATCCCATTTCTGGGATGGACAGAAAGATCAAAAGTGATTTTGTTTGGAGAAGAGAATTGCTGGGTTTTTTTAGTAAAACAAAAGAAAAAATGAAATATAATTATTGGTATTAGTAATGTGTACACATTGAGAGTACAGGCGAATGTACTTTGCAGAAGGCAGCGGACTTCTAGCCTCAACAGCTTCTTGCATTGAAGACATAAATCTATTTATTTAGACTATGTTAGAATTACCCATCACCATATAATTGCTGAAGAATCACGGTTCACACCATTCCTTTCAAATTCTCTGGAATTCAACCATCACTTTCCATTTTTGCCTCTGGATTACCAATCACAATTGAAAAGATAGGGTCAGGAGACACAACTTTTGCCCTCACTCCTACAGGCATTTTGCTGCTGGAATCAATTTTTTCTTTTGTTCTTTTCTTGAAATCGCAGCAATCTTTAAGATACCTGACTGTTCAAATTCCATCTTAAAATTTACAAATGACACCACAGTAGTAGGCCAGGTGTCAAATAACAACAAAACATAATATAGGATAGAGATTGAAAGTTTAGTGGCATGGTTTTCCATAACAACCTTTCTTTCAACATCCAATGACAAAAGTGATAATCATAGAGATGGGAGACGGAGCAGAATCAGCAATCCTGACCACATTAATGTTGCTGAAGTGGAAAGAGTAGATAGCTTCAAGTTCTGAGGAATAAAGGTCTACATTGACCTGGCCTGGGACAAGCACAGTCAGGAAAATGCACCAACATCTCTACATCTTTAGGAGACCAAGGAAGTTTGGTATGGCCCCCTTGTCCCTTAACAAAATCTGCGAGTGTGCCGTTGAAAACATTCTTGATGGACGCATTAGAATGTGTAACAGGAGCTGCTCTGGTCAAGATCAAGGTAGCGAATGCTTCATCCCTTCCAGGGATTCCAGGAAGTCATTCCATCTACAACTTCTGGAAAAGGCAGCAAGATCCATCATAACCTAGATACACACGCTTCTCCCTCTGAGAGAAGGATGCAAAAGTGTGAAAACACGCACAAGAAGGCTTAAAGCCAGTTTCTTCCCTGCAGCCACCAGGCTCCTGAAAGAGCATTAGGAAAGGTAGGTGCTTGTTAATTTCTCAATGGGAGCTGTGAGAGCAGGACTTGTTTAAAAAACACTGGGACTGTTTAACTTTCTCCATTGGCTAATTAGCTGTAGCTAATAAAGGGAGGAGAAGCTTAAGTGAAGTGACCGGGGGTGGGGGGGAGGGGGCAGTATAAGGGTGGGACTTTGAGGCTTTGGCAGGATTAGCAAACACTAAAGGGTAACAGTACAAGGTGAGGGGGAGGAAAGTTTAGGGTAGATGTTAGGGATCAGTTTTTTTTAAGAGTAGTGGTGCTAAGAATGCATTGACAGGGGTGATGTTGAAGGTTGGTACAGATATCTAAAAGACTCTTAGGTACATGAATGCAAGAAAAAAAAAATAGAGGGTTATGGGTGTGAGGTAGAAGAGGTTTAGTTTGTAAGTAAGTTTATGTAAGTCGGCACAACATTATAAGCCTGTACAGTGCTGTAATGTTGTAGATTCTAAATACAACAATGCTCTCAAGCTGCCCTTACTTGGTACTAATTAATTGCTCTTTTTGCTGTAACTCTATACTCCATAAGCAGTGTTCTCCACACGGGTGTAGAAATGTTAGAGATAACCTGCTGAACTGCTTGCAGAGGAGGGCATTTTCCAGGTGTAAAATGACAAATAGACTTCAATATAAATATCTGCCTGTGTCCACGATGGAAGGAATTCACAAGGTGGAGGTTTCTATCAGAAAATCACTCCCAACCCAGCATAATGTCGTCTATTTACGATTCTATAAATTCTTCATCTGTAAAATAGGATTGAGTGAAGTGGAGCTGACAATCTTCCTTGTTGGAAATTAAAGTAATTCAGAGGATTACAATAATGGTCCAGCAATCAGTGTTTCACTGTCACACATTGGCAGCTGGGAGCATTATTGTTAGATTCCAAGAAATAATTATTTCTGCCTCTAATAAAGTTCCCCTTTGTTTGTTGCCAATAAGGTATACTGAGAACCATTACTTCCATTATCAAGGCTACAAAAGAAATGTCATTTAGAACCCAAGGGAAAATAAAGCTGGTTTTGAAATCATATGGCAATTGTACAACTGTATTGTGATAATGCACAGAAATAGACATTTCAACTGGAAATCAATTTGATTGCTTTCCCTCAAGTTGTGTCTCAGTTAATCTTTAACTCCCTGCATGGGATGCATATATTAGTTTTAAAAGTAATCCCATTTCAAATTGTTCTCAATTCAAGTGACCAAAATCAGAACGGGAGCACAATTGCTGGAAAACATAAAATGCCTGATGGTCAGTGTGTTAATCAACTCATAAATCCATTCAAACAAGATGTTGGAGAGTGTACAGACATGCACTTTGGTAGAAGGAATAAAAGGGCAGATTATTGTTTGGATGGGGTGAAAATTCAAAATTCAGAGGCTCAAAGGGATTTGTGAGTCCCCATGCAGGATGCCAGAAAGATTAACCTTCACAAATCCAATGTTGACAATCATATAAAAGCAAGGATGTGATGTTGAGGCTTTATAAGGCATTGGTGAGGCCTCACTTGGAGTACAGGGTGCAGTTTTTGGCTCCTTAACCAAGAAAGGATGTGATGGCATTGGAGAGGAATCGTAGAAACTTTACAAGAATGATTCCTGGAATGAAGGGATTAGCATATGAGGAACATTTGATGGGTCTTGGACTGTACACTTTGGGGTCCAGAAGAATGAGGGGAATCTCATAGAAACATTTAGAAAGTTGAAAGGCCTAGATTAGTGCTTCTCAAGCATTTTTTTTACACTCACATTTAAAACAGAGAGAATTTGTTTAGCCAGAGAGTGGTGAACCTCTGGAATTTTCTGCCACAGGCAGGGTGTACTTAAGGCAGAGGTTGATAGGTATCTAAATAGTCAGGGTATAAAAGATTATCTGGACAAGGCAGGGGAGTGGGACTGATTGGGAGAATGGATCAGCACATAATGGAATGGAAGTCCAGACTCGATGAACCAAAGGGCCTACTTTCTGCTCCTATATCTTATTGTCTAAAATCATTTAGTAATTAAATTCTTGTCTGTTCCTTTTTAAATCCAGATATTCACGTTCACTGTGCAGAACATTTTTTTTTAACTGATAGAAAATTCTACAGTGAAGTTTGACATTCCTTAATTGTGACAAACAGAAATCTTCAAATCTTTAACAATCCCATGTGAAATAAAATTATGCCAATTTTGAATTATTTAACATGAATAAGAGAAAGGATTGATAATTGGATAAATTTCAGATGGCCCACAGAAGTTCCTAATTTCAGAATAATTTCTTCAATGCCCAAAACTCCATGGCTAGGAATGGTTTAGTTTGGCGATGACTCTGAGAACTCTACTCAAAGCAGTCAAGTTTGGTTAGTTGCTTCTGTACATCCCTCCTACCAACTGCATTAAAAAAACTTGTTATTTAAGGTGAAAACAAAACAAGGTTTAGAGGGACAGGGGTCAATGCAAGCAAATAGGATGAGCTCTGGTAGACAAACTGGTTGGCATGGAAGAAGTTGGCCTGTTTCTGTGCTATATAATTCTGACTTTATGACTCCTATGGCAATATTTCTCATTCATCAATGGTAGCACATTATCTCCTGGGACTGATTTATGTCACTTGGTACTTTACTTGGCTATAGCTCTTGGCACTTCATTTGAAGCCACAATATATAAAATTGATAGATCTTGCCATAAAATTGAAAAATTATTTTCTCTTAAATGGTGTTTTATAACAGTAACTTCACTGGATCTCAGCATGTAGTACCTCACACGTCGAAGCAGACAAATATAGAATCACCTATAGTTGCATAAAATTGATGAGAACACCCCTTTTTTTTAAACTGCTGGGATCTAATTTTATTTTCAGTTTAGAGTGAAGAAGCCTCTTTTCTCCAACAAAAAAGAAAATGCTGCGTCAGGTAGCATCTTTTTTTTAATGTTATTTTAAATGTAGACATGCAGCACGGTAGCTGGCTCTTTCGGCTCACAAGCCCGTGCCAACCGGTTACACCCAATTGACCTACAACCCCCTGGTACCTTTTGAACAGTGGTAGGAAACCAGAGCACCTGGAGAAACCCGACACAGACACCAGGAGAACGTACAAACTCCATACAGACAGCGCTGGATTTGAATCCCAAATCACTGGTGCTGTAACAGTGTTGTGCTAACCATGCTGCCCTGTGCAAACAGAAACAGAATTATGTTCAGGTCAAAACATAAACTCTGTTTCACTTTCCACAAATCCTGCCTGGCTATTGAGTATTTCCAGCACTTTCTGTTTTAGTTTCAGCTTTATAGTATTTGCATTTTTTTAAAACATCATTCTCTTTCAAATGTGTTCAGTTGAAGATATCCAAAGCAAATTTAAGCTCCATAAATGTAAACTTTCCACAAAAGACTAAACTAATGTAATTTTCTCCAAAAAGCTACAATGAGGATTAGTCATAAAATTGGGGTAGTGGTTCAGCAGTCTCTTGCAATAGTAATCAAATTTCATTTTTTTAGAAAGAATAGCCTGTTTTGTGGACCTTTCCTCTCACCTTCCACTATTTTGCATGTTCTCTTCATGTCAGTAAATTAGTCAGTTCATGATACAATTAGCACTCGGATGAGTGTGCAGATGAGTTTTTATATAATCTAAACTGATAGGCCTTAGCATCTAAATGAAAGAAATTGTGCATAAATAAATGACTTCTTCAGATCCATGGTGATATCAAAACATTTCCGAAGTGTTGGAAAAGTAATGATCGGAAAGCCCATCATGACCACTTCTGACAGCCTACATTTCGCTTCGCTCAATAAGGTGAATATGATCTCAGTGAGCATCAGATTTGAAAATATTTGATCTTTCCATCATTAATAGAGTAGTGATACCAATGAACCCATGGTCTTGACACAAGCATTTCTTTCTACAACTGTATGAGCAAACTCTATTATTATTTTCCAGTTCCATTGAGTCTCAAACAGATATCATTTTAACTACATACACAGTCTATTTTCAAGACTAATCTTTAAGGATCTCATCTGGCCCAGTACACCTCCTCTGTTTCATAGAACAATTCTTTGGTGCTCTAAATGTGCTGGAGGTCCCTGAACTTCCTAATTATGCTTTCCAAGTTCAAAGTTTAGATTTGTTGTCAGAGTGCATTCATGACTTTGCATACAATACTGAGATTCTTGTTTCTGTAGGCCAGTTCTGTGATCAGTGTGACAGAGAATTAGCCTATTTACATTCTATCTGGAGCTTTAATTATTACAAGGGTTAAAATGGCTTGCAAGCATTTTCTGCAAGAAGCCAGCAGATATTGTTAACATTCCTTTAGTGTCTTTTTGTAACAGCCAGCTTCAAGGTTGTGGCTAGCTTTCTGCGTGTTTAAGAAAAACAATCAGTTTTGAATTTTCCTTTGTTCTGTGAAGATGGAGAATGGAGATGGTCTGAATACTTCCATTGACCATTAGAATCATTGTTTTAATCATCATTTTATTCAATTTTGTTCAATCATTTTATCATAGTTTTTTGTACCGTATAAGAAAGTAGCAGTAATGTAGTAACTGATAATGTTTTATAAACTGTAAAAAACTCATCTGCAACATTAATATGGACTTTTCTTTGAACGAGTCATAAACATTGGCACTCTAGTCTTTCCAAGAGATTATAAAGGAAGATCGTCTCAATAGAACAGTTGTGGTAACATCTGGAAAAGATCTGTCCAAAAGATGACACTTTTCTCCTACTTTGCACACGTAAAAAGGTGAAAGATATTCACGGAACAATATTAGAAACAAGAGGGGGAGTGGGACTAATTGGATAAAGCACAGTTATAGAAGCTCTGCATTGAAATTTTCTTTTAAATCTAATAAATTGAGGTTGATGAATAAATAAAAATTAGCGCAATGTGGGTTCCACACTGATTTATTAACATTTTCACGTGACTTCACAAAGTAATCATCATATTCTGCATCGCACTGAGCTTCAAGTGGCTGTCCCAACCAACCAATACAATATATAGTAAAACCCCTGCTATCCGTCACCTATGGGAATTGGTAGATGCCAGAAATGTGTATTTTTCAGGTGCTTGAGAGATTTACTTGCAATGATGATTGATATTCCTGCTTTAAGAATGAATAGTTTAAAAGACAAAAATGCTATACTATTACTTACACTGAACAAACTTCATTTTTATGAATATATAAACCTTAAAGTGTTTTACTTTATTTTCAGTCATATTCTTTGAAAACATTTAACCATTGCTGCATCTGCAGGTCCTTCCCCTCCACGGATCCACCCGAGATATGAACAATAACATTATAGATAATTAACACCTCCCCACCCCAAGTTTAGAGATAAAGCCTCTGCAATAAAGCAGAGATTGTAAAGGTTAAAACCTTATGTTTTTGATTTTTTTTGTTAATTTTGTGATTATCCCTTTAAGAAAGATTGTTATTTGTAGTGTTACCATAGCTACTGTGACATCATATGTCATCGTATCCGGGCGTACAGGGAGCTTGCTTTCATTCTTCGAAGAATCATGAGAGATGTAAGATTTCGAGATACTTTTCTTTGAATTCATCTTTTTTTCATTTTAATCAACTTAATTTTGTTTTATCTGTGTAAAGTTAAATAGTGTTATTATTATACAGTATGCCTTGCTACTCATCATATGAAAATCTCAACGTGAAATTGTAACCAATAAAGGTTACATAAAGCTACAACTACGAAGTTTGATTTATTGGAAATAAGATAGTAATTTGGAATATCGTCACTTAAGTTTCTGTGAAGATTACATGCTTTGAAATTGGGAAATACACAAACATGGAAAGTGTCATCTATAGGGATGAGGAGAAACTTCAAAAGAATTACCCCAAAGGTGAATAGGAATCAACCAGCTCTTCACCATTGCTGTTTCACACAACTTTATTCAAACAGCTGCTACGAGCAAAGCTGGCTGAGTATTTGCTCGCATCTTCACCAACGGTTTATGTGTTATTTCAGAGAGGATTTTCTTTTACAATTTTAAACGTAAATATTTTACCTATTATTTTACAGGTATTCTTATTGATTTTAATTTTTTTTAAATTAATTTTCCTCTTTTTTTGGACAGTTGCTTGAAGCTGCCTGTTGCCAGAGGTTTTACTGTATAAATAAAATATAGAAATCGCAACGTCTGGGAATCAGAAATAGAAACAGAAAATACTCAGCAGGTCAGGCAGTATCTGTGAAAAGGGAAACATAGTTAAAATTTCAGATTTGAGACCATAATCAAAGCTGGTTTACTCATTTATTTTCTATAGATGCTACCTGACCTGTTCAATATTTCCAGCATGCTTTAATATAATCGCAATATATATTATTTCATAATAATGTTAAATTAATTAATAAAAATACAGTTCTGATTAAAATTTATTTGAATGACTAATTAAGATATATTTTAATATATTAATATTAGGTCAGAATCTTCAAAATAATACTTAATTCTGAAACTCTTAAGCCTCATGTTTGAGAATTACAATCCAGAATGTTAATATGATGAGACTCATATGATTGCAACATCACCTAAAGGAAAACTGGGACAGAATCAGTCCTCATGAGACATAAATTAAAACTGTTATGAGCTTCTAATTAGGTTTAAATGAATCTTGCCTTCTTAATTTATATTCTTGACCCTGTTTTATCTGTAAATAATCTTGCAAAATACAATAAAGCATAAAGCACTGAACAGACATAACCTCATAATTCTTCTTGTCAACACATTTTTTCAAGAGCTGTCATTGAATTCACTTCAAAGCTCAAAAGCAGTGACACAGCACAAATAAAAAATATATATAAGGAGGGTTTAAAAAGGATGAAATTGTGCATTATTTTAGCTGTGGAATCCAGAAATGCAGGGACCCACATATTAAACATGAAACTGCCATGTTACCTGTTGGGAAGATATTAAAGTAAAACATGAAGGTCTGCAGAATCCATGGTTGATGTAAAAACACAATGCTGGAGAAACTCAGTGGGTCAAACAATGTGCCTTACCTAGATAAAGATATATAACCAACACTTCAGGCTTGAGGCCTCCATCAAGCTATGAGCAAAATGTAGACAGGAGTCTGAACAAAATGGTGGGGTGGGGAAGAGGCAGGGGGAGCACAGACCCACAGACAGGAGGTAATAGGTGGATAAGGGAGGGAGGGCACACCAGCAAACAGCACGGAGGGGAATGGCTCTGTGAGTGGAGAGGGAAGGGAGTGGAGAGCTGGAGGAAAGAAGACTGAGGGATTGAGAAGAGTAGGGAAACAGGGAATGGGCTAGCAGAAACCTGAGAAGTCAATGTTAATGCCATCTGGTTGGAGAGTGCCCAGATGGAATATTAAATGTTGCTCCTCCTTGCTTTGGTAGTGCATGAAGCCATGTCAGTATGGGAGGGGAGCACAGAATTGAAATGGTTGGCCACTGGGAGATCCCTGTCTTTGCTCAACAATGTGATCTCCCAGTCTGAGCCCAGTCTGTCTGATGTAGAGAAATCCACAATAGGAGCACTGAATGCAGTGGATGACTCACAGATTCACAAGTGAAGTGTTGCTTCCCTTGGTAGGACTGTCTGGGGCCCCAAATGGTGACAAAGGAGGAGGTGTAGGCACAAGTGTGGCCCTTCATTTGGCCAAGGGGATGATTAATAGGAAGAGATGAGAGGATGAGGATGAGGGAGTCATGGAGGACCCATTCTCATGAAAAGTGGAGAGGAGCAGAGATGGGAAGATGTGTTTGGTGGGAGATTATGCTGCAGGTGGTGGAAGATATAAAAGCCTTCATGTTAAAGTTCTCTTTATAGGGTCAATTGCTTCAACCTAAAGGTGTCTGAGGCAGTTGTTCGTTATTCTGTTAACTCTATTGTGGTGTATAAAACATTGGCGTTTCTCTGGTGTCTCGTACTCCAGAAAGGGGTTTTAAACCACAATTACTACATCAGTTGCTCAAATCTGTAACTAAATTTAATGAAACGAGGACTCGTGCTGACAGATTATTTTACCTCACTGAAGTAAATGAAGTCTGCATTCAGATGGATTAGCATAATAGGGCAGGACTGGTGTCAAAGTGAGCTATTTTGGGGAGAAGGGAAACAGCCCTAAGCACACATATAAGCAGGCAAGGACTCTAACCTGATTATGTCATAATTAAACATTAAGAAGGCAAATTAGAATGTATTCATATAAATTATTCATACACACACACACACACACACACACACACACACAGACACACACACACACACACACACACACAGACACACACACACACAGACACAGACACACACTCACACACACACACACAGACACACACACAGACACACACACACAGACACACACTCACACTCACACACACAGACACACAGACACACACACACACACACACACACACACACACACACATTGACATACTGTAGTACATGGGTTATAAATGATCTGAGTATGGTATATTATGAATAATATAGTATGGTATATTATGAATTATTCTTGTTATTTCAAAAATCTTTAATTTTACCAACAGCTATTTGCTTCCTTTGCTACACGTTGCTCAGTTTTATAATATTTCTGAATCAAGCTTGATATCTGAAGGAAACCTGCTTCTATTCTGATTGTTTACATCTCAAATACATAATGGTGTAGGACAGGTTCTGATATATCTGACAACCTTCCAGGCCTCTGCAGCCTTTCCCCTCCATTCCCTGACAGCCACAATAAATCTTCTTTCTGGGGCTTGCAGTGGAAAATTTCATGATGAAAAATAAAATTTGTGATTTAATTCTCCCTCTATATTAAGCTGGAATTACAATTGTCTGAGGTCCTCGCTTAGCTCAATCAATAGTCAGAGGTCACCTTCACACATGTAACTCCATGATTTCTGAAATCCCACATATTATCTGGATACAAACTAATTATACTCAGATGCTCAGCATACAATCGTCTGAGGAGATTCAAGCTGCCAATAATAAGTAATTTTGTTTTCCTCACCATTCTTATTACAGACGTGTCTACGACTGAGAATATAGGCTTGTGGTCAGAGGGTGGAGGCTTCAAGTGAATCTGATAGGTAAGTAGTTCTTACAATGTGTACACGGAGCTGCCTTAAGAGAAGGCAGATGCAGTAACAATATAGTTGATTGAGACATGAATGGATAAAGAAATAATACAGGCGCTGGGATTAGTGTGATGGTTGAAGGCTGAATATCTATTTCTATCCAGTACAACTGTATGACCCTAGAACTCTACTCATAAAAACAGAAACACGCATTTATAAAATATGCACATCAGATCCGGAGGTACATTCAAATGTACTTCCAAATGTAGTAAGAAAAAAACAAACTGAAAAAATATAGCATTTGGAATCCTTTTTCTAGAGAGTCAAGAATTTAATGAGCTGAGATCACACAACCTCTTCAAAAATACAGTGCCATTCAAAAAAATAATGGCTAAACTTTTACATCAATTTCATCTCTCTTCCCCAGTCCAAAAACCCTATTACCTTGGTGCTTAATGATCTTGAATCTAACCAATGTCTAAACATCTGCAGTCCTCTGAAGAGAATATCAAACATCGACAATAAATTTAGAGAAGAAATTTCTATGCCCCAATTCAATGAATGAATCACCTCTAAACAGTTCAGTGTCGATGAACCACTTTAATCATGATGAAGGATTCCAGTCCAAAACAGATTGTTTGTTGCTCCAGGCTGCTGCATGTGCAGTCTCCAGTGTGCCTCTAAAATAAGTACTGCATGTTCTTTGCCAAAGAGCCCAACACGATGGTTGTACAGTGGTGCTATCAGTAGAGCTGCAGACATTTAAGGCCAAAGACCCAGATTCAATCCTGATCCAGGTGGAATTAGCTCATTTTCCTTGTACCTGCATGGGTTATCTCCAAGTGCTCCAGTTTTCACCTAGAAGCCAGAAAGAGATGTGGGTTGGCAGATTAAGGGGTCACTATAAATTGCTTTTAGTGATTAAGGAGCAAGAGGGTAACCAGCGAAAATATATGTTGACTCAAGGATAAAGGAGGAAATGTATGCTTGGATTGATTAACAAGAAAAAGGGTATAAATGATGTGAGACTGCAGGAAAACTCAATGACAGGCAATGTCCACAAAGAGAAATTTGTTAAATATTTCCTGCATTTTTGATTTTCAGCTTAGATTTCTAATGGTTATGTGATTCGATCCAGCTGCTAGAAATCTCAGAGAGGAAAGAGAAAATGCACAAATAAAGGAATAGAACAACTGAAAATGTAGTCAGAAAAGTCAACACATCAGCCCCTGCTGGAGAAGAAAGAAAGAATGAAGAAAACTGAGGCAGATAGATGACAGAACCTGATACAAACAGAAAAGACAAAGCTGCAGCTATTAAATTCAATGTTGAGTTTGGAAGGCTGCAATGTGCCACGAAGGATGATGAAATGCTACTTCCAGGCATATGTTGAGCTTTGTTATAACAGTGCAGGAGTCCACAGAATGGGAGTGAGATGCAGAATTAAAGTGGAAGGCATAAGAAATATCAGAGCAACACAGGGATATGTGTGGTCTCTCAAACTGAACACAGGCATTTGGTTTCTACAGTGGAGAAGAGACGAATTTGTAAGCACTAAGTGCACCACACTAGATTGGAAGAAGTACAGGTGCTCCCCGACATATGATCTTTGTGTCTTATGACAATCCATGCATAACACTGAAAAAAAAAAGCTGCATGAGTGTATGATAGTGACTGGCTCTCAGTTGCCATTCGATAAATGCAGTAAGATGGTCTGTACAATTTTAAAGGACAAAGTAAATATAAGGAAATCAGTGAAAGGTTCGTCAAGTATGAAGACCAAGATGTTACCAAAATACATGCCATGCTAACATTAGGTCCATTTTGAGATACAACCGGTTGGTCAGAACAGAACAGTCGTAAATCGGGAATACAAGTAGGAAGAGGTTTCGATGACAGAAAAGTCCCTTCAGGTAATTTGAAAGGGGAAAGAAAGAGGAGTGGAAGTTCATTGGCAGTAGCAGAAATTTAAAAGGTGATCAATGAGAACTTGCTCTGTTCAAAAGGAGAGGGGGTGAGAGCAGAGTTGCCAGAAATAGATGCCAATCGATCAAGAACCCTGCTGAATTATAGTAGAGGAGAACCTATAACTTAGGAAAATGGAAGACATCACAGGAAATGTGTGGAAAATATCATCTTAACCATTCACTACTCTCTCTCAGCAAGTTAAAGCTTATATTTTCTCTCTTTACTAATTTTAAGGAATGGTCTTTAACCTGAAATGTTAATTCTGCTTAATTTTCTATAGATGTGGCTGATCTCAAGTCAAGTCACCTTAATTTACCGTTCATACCATGCTCGCACGGTAAAGATGAGATAACATTTCTCCAGGACCATAGAGCATATTTACATAAATATAAGAATAGAAATTAGAATAGAAGTTAAACACAAAAAAATTAAAATATTAAGACATATACAGTAAAATTCCACAGTTCGCTATCCACCTATGTGCTGGGAATTCAGGAACCTGATGGTGTGGGGAAAAAAAACTGTTGCCCAATTTGGACGTCAGGGCCCAAGTGCTACGGTACCTCCTTTCAGATGGCAGAAGGGAGAACAGTTTACATGAGGGGGTATGGAGTCCTTCACAATGTTTATTGGCTTTCACCTGCATCAAGTGTCGTGGATGTCCTTCAGGGTAGGAAAAGAGCCCCCAATGATCTTTTCTATTGACTTCACTATCCTCTGAAAGGTCTTGTGGTCCAAGGTGGTACAGCTTCCAAACCAGGCGGTGATACAATTGCGCAGGATGTTCTCAATACATCCCCTGTAGAATGTAGTGAGGATGGTTTTCTGCTTTTGTCGTGAGTGGTGTCTCATTTTTCAACCACCATAAACCTCAGGTCTGCCGAGGTAATCTGCTCAATCCAATCCTGCACCAGGTCTCAGTTGAGTCCTAGCCTTTAATGACCTAACTGGGTCCAAGATTATTCTCAGTCCCACAAATTTAAAATTCATGCAGCACACAAAAGTGCTGGAGAAACTTAGCAGGTCACACAGCATCCATAGGGAGTAAAAGGTAGTCAATATTTCAGACCTGAGTCCTCCTTCAGAAGTGCTAAAAATCAGGCAGATCCCCATGGGGGATGGGGAGGGGAGGGAAGGGGGAGAAAGACAGGCTAACAAGTAAGAAGAACCTGAATACAGGTGGGAGGGTAGAAGAGAAAGAAGTTGAGAAGTGATTGGTGAAGAAAGATAGGTCTCTCAGACAGAAGAAGGAAGGGAAGGGGTTGCAGTGCTGAAGGGAGGGAAACAGTGGGACCTTCTTTACCACATCAAATCCTGAAACCCTCGAAAATATAGTTTCTGAATCACCGAATCAAATAATCCAAAATAATACAAATGTTAGCAGAAGAAAATAAGGACACAATATTTTCTGAGTATGTTCTGCAAATCACAATTGTGAAAAATCTTCTGCAACATACTAAGAACTACTTCCTACCAATGTTGCCCAATACAACTGGTACTATTCAATACCAATTGAAATGTTATGATATTTTATAATTTTTTTTCTTTAAACACATTATTTGGTATATAATTATTTGTTCATCCTAAACTGATCAATCTTCTTACCATTGATGAAATATCTTGTCAATTTAATTGGGGAATGAAACATTAGAAGAGTGTTAGTGGGAAAGAGAGAACTTCTGTTTTCTGCTTGGAAGATACTTACTCTTCAGTTTGTGTAGTTTGTTTTCCCTCTGATTGATTAAGTGTAGGAATTCTCATGATTTTTCCATAAACAAAATAAATGATTTATTTATGGAGTATCCTTCAGGATTTTAATCTTACCCAAAAATTTTCGTGCCATATTGAAAGTTTTGGCACTATAGATGACCACAAAATGAATGTGAACATAATTGACCTATGTCAATAACCAAATCCCCTTCACCAAATGGTAGGATCAAATACACTGAGAAGGACATCAATATGCTGGAAGATTCTTTGGAAGTAGTGAAACTTGGTCATAACACCTTTTTTTTCATTCACTTATGGGACTTTACAATTCTCGTTTGGTCATTAGAAAGCAGTATGGAATGTTAAAAGGGTGTTGCTGGTCAATGAAATGCTTTAAACTAGCCACAAATGTAATGAGAAACAAAATCATTTTGCTTTCAAAGTATTTCCAAGCCAAGTATTTTTCCATCTTCCAGATATTTTTCCTTGCTGCTGATTGGTTGAAATGGTAAATTACGAGGTTGGAGTATGATAAATATGGTTTCTTGAGAGTAGTGGATAAAGAGCTGTATTCCATGCTGCTAAATGGAAGGACTTCAAATTTTCCTCATCCACAGAAAGAGAGATTAACATTCTGTGGAATGTTAAGGGAGGCATGCTCGTTGCCCTCTGATGCTAGAAGCTCAGGAGTGCCACCAATTGTCCTCTATTAGTACAGCAGTATTTTATAATATTTCCTCCTACACTGACCTGATCATTGGGCTGATTTTCCTATCAGTAGCCATTCATGTAGTTAAGTCAACTGCCCATGTGACTCCAGCACATAGTCATCAGTCTTTGTTCGAGAGTTATTAATTAGAGCTGCTGGGCAAATTAAGAATGATAGAGCTCACTTCATGATTAACTTTGTGTTCTTAAATTTATACATCCTTTTTATCATTCATTAATTTATACCATTTTTTTATCATTCATTAAATATTGTTACCATACTTTCACTTGGCTCCATGTGTCTTTTTATTCTTTAATCTCTTCTGCCCTGTCACAGAACTTTCATTGATTTTTCTCTATTCCTCCTCCCTCCAACTTGTTTCATTTCTACTTTATTTCCAGTCAAAGAAAAGGTCTTCATCTTAAAATATTAGCCCTGGTTCATTCTCCACATATGCTCCATGAACTGTGGAAAACTTCCAGTAGTTGGTGTTTGATTTCCGATTCCCACCATTCTGCTTTTGGGTCTTTTTCTGGAATGAAGAGAAATAGAAACTGAAAAACTTCAAAATTTCCCCCAAAAACAGGGGACCATTTGATCCAACTTTATTTCTCTCCAAAAGGAGTTACCCAGTTCATGCCACCTTCCAGCTTGGCCTGTGATGTGTACATCATAGCTTTCCAAGGATATACCCAAGAACCTTTAAAATGTTTTAAGGGTATCTGCCTCTACCATGCTCTGGGTGAAACAATTTTCTTTTCTTATCTCCCTCTACTCTTCCTACCAATGACTGAATCTGAAAGAAATCATTGCTTTTAATCTAACTAGTTCCCCCCCCCCCCCCCACCCTTAATTTTATACATCCTAGTTGCCTCAAACTCTTCTGTTCCAAAGAAAACAACTGCTTACATTTTCCATTTTGGATGTGCTTAAAATGCCGCAATTAAGGATGACCTATCTATTGAACACTTAGTGTGGATGCTGCACAATTGCTCAGCAAAAGGAACTGTAAGGTGCTCCTTGCATCCAATAGCCTACAGGCCACCTTGGGCAAGGTGTAGTATCTGTTTATCCTCCCAATCAGGGTCACATGAAGCCATGGATGGCAGATGGTGGATGGATTTTGCAAGCAGATTCTACAAATTGGAATTTATTGCTGTAAAACTAAAAACACTGAGCAGATGAATCTGCTGATCAATGGCCAGGGTTATCTGTCCAGTATGGTTTAACAGTCTGTTAAACAGAGTTTAACAGTGTGTTTTGGACCACAAAGTAAAGCCTGAGATTAGGATGCTGGGATCAGGGCATGGAATAAGACCAGCATGTTTAAGTCTAGAGGTTTAGTGCAGATTAGTTTTTCTCAGACTTAGGTGGTCAGCTAAGATAAATGCCTATGTCCACTATATATCCTAAGATTAGAGTGTCTCAGTCCAAAAACTGGGGCGTCTCAGCCAGAAGTATAGGTTTACAGTAGACCAATGGGCATGGAATAGGGTGACAGATGGAGAGACATGATCACCCACGCCGAACAACAAGGCGTCTGAATGAATGATCTTTTAAACAGGAACTATAATGCAAGTTTGAGCAGCAACTGAGGAGGAGGATTGTTTTATTAATGATATGAATGATGGGTTGTAAAGCTGATGACAAATAATTGTTAGGTAATTATAAGAAATATTAAGAGATGAATGAATGAGCAGTTATAGAGTAGGATTAGATTGGATGCATTATAAACAGCATCTGATGATCCATACACCGAATCACTGGAATTTCTGAATCAAACAGTGGATTATCAGAGTTTGATTCACATTGGCTAAATATAGCAAGTCCAGGAACAAGATTATAGACTAAGATTAAGATGTTTGCCACCAGGGATATAGACAACAATAATGAGAATAGGGTGCTTAGGGTGAGAGTTGTAGGGTAATGTTGGGGTGTTTAATACCAGTGGTAAGGTAAATAGTATGACCAGAGGTTTAAACTGAATATAAGGTGTTTAGAACCAAAGATATGGACTGATAAAAGACCAGAGGTTACAGGATGAAACAAACATACTTTGAGTCAGAGGGTATTGTCTGTTCAAGATACTTGGGTATATGCCAAGATTATGGTGCCTAAGACAAGAATTTAGTTGAATGTTAGTTTTAATCTAGGACTTAGGTAATACACGAAGACCAATGTATCTACAACCAGGGGCTAATGCAAAGGTTAGAGTGTCAAGGACCAGAGGTACAGCTAAGCTCAAGATATGTAGGACCAATATATTCACTGAGATTAGGGTTATAAACAATTTGAAGTACAGGTTTAGGGTGTTTGGGATCAGAAGGATGTAGGCTGAGATGACTGGGAAGGGGGTTCTAGGCTGGGATTTGGAGATTAAAGGACAGGGATAGAGGCTGGTTTCAGGGTATTTTCTACCAGGGGTATAGACATGGTTAATGGTATTTGGGACCAAGATACAGGCTAAGTTTAGGCATTCTAGCTGAGATGGGTATGGGCTAAGATGCCTGGGATCAGGGTCTTGGAATAAGACCAACATGTTTAAGTCTAGAGGTTTAGTGCAGATTAGTTTTCTTCAGACTTCGGTAGTCAGGTAAGATTAGTGTGCATAATACCAGTATGTATCCTAAGGTTGAAGAGTCTCAGATAAATGGTTTCGATGAAAAATAGGGAGCCTTGGCCAGAGGTATAGGATTACATTTAGTGCAGATAGAATCACTACCATTATTGCTAGGAACGGGGTGTTTAGAACTACATGACATGTAGACTAGATTTGGGATTCTAGGACCTGGTTTATTTACTAAGTTTAGTATGGCTACACCAAGGGGATACATGCTGAAATAGTTCTGTTGAGAATCTTGGGTGTAGTCTAGAATTAGGGTGTCAAGGTCCTGGATTAGACTAAACCAAGAGTGTTTAGCACCAAAAGCTTTATGCCAAGCTAAAGAGTTTCAAGATTTTGGGAAAAAAAATATAATTTCAGTTAACCCTTTGATAAATCCATAAAGATCTCGCATACCCATTTATACAGTGAGCAGATTCTTACTGTAATGCTCAACAGTAATTGGGATAGGCTAAATGTGAAAAGCAATAATCTGATTGGATTCTGTTTCCAAAGTTCTGAAGTGTTTACCACCCATTCTTCACCATATGTTTGATACTGAACACAAGATTAATTTCTCTTTGTGTTCCGTGATCCTACCCAGGCAAAGCTTGTCACTTTATCAAAAACTGATCAAAAATGCTGATGTCACAATAAGAAACTTTTAATTTTTAAGAATTACCTAGATATCAAAATATGTTAAATTGTCATTCTACATTTATACACGTGGTGGCAGCAAACAGTGAAGAGAAGCTTTGTCTGGGAACACATAGGCACAGAAAGAAATTCATCCAGTGTTCTGTATCAAACATATGGTGAAGTATGAATACTGAACACTTCAGAACTTTGGAAACAGAATCCAATGAGTGCATATTATAGCTTTGCACATTTATCTTACCTCAATTTGGAAAGTCCGAATTGTTCAATGTTTGTGCAAGTTTAGAGGCCTAGAAGATGTGACAACAACTTAACAACATAAGATATAGGAGCAGAAGTAGGCCATTTGGCCTGTCAAATCCATTCCACCATTCCATCTTGAGCTATCTATTCTCCCACTCCCCTGCCTTCTCCCATAACCTGACTATTCAGATTTGCTATCGATCTGGGCCTTAAAAACACTCAGATCTGACCTTCACAGCTGTAGCAAATTCCAGAGATTCACCACTCTCTAGCTAAAGAAATTACTCTCTGTTTAAAATGGGAGCCTTCAATCCTGAAGTTATGGCCTTTTGTTCTGTATTTCCATACCATGGAAAACAACTTTGCCACAGCTACTCTATCCAGGTCTTTTAACATTCCAAATGCTTCATTCTTCTGGACTCCAAGGATTATAGTCCAAGATCTGTCAAACATTCCTCATTTGTTTATCCCTTCGTTCCAGGAATCACTCTTGTAAATCTTCTCCAAACCCTCTCCAATGCCAGTACATCCTTTCTTAAATAAGGAGCCCAAAACTGTACTCCAAGCGAGGCCTCACCGGGGCCTTATAAAGCCTCACTATCACATCCCTGCTCTTGCATGCTATTCTTCTAGATATGAATGCCAACATTGCATTTGCCTTCTTCACCACTGACTCAACCTGGAGGTTGACCTTTAGGGTATCCTGCATGAGGTCCCCCGAGTCTCAAATTTTGTGTTTTCCCTCCATCCAAATTATAATCTGCTCTTTTATTCTTGCTACCAAAGTGCATGATCATACACTTCCCAACATTTTATTTAATTTGCCACATCTTTACCCATTCTCCTTGTCTATGTCTCCCTGTAGCCTCTCCATTTCCACTTCATTTCCTGTCCCTCCACCTATCTTTGTATCATCTGCAAATTTAGCCACAAAGTTATTTATTCTGCAATCCAAATCATTAATATGCAAAATAAAGATAAGTGGCCCAACACTAATCCCTGCTGAACACCACTGGTAACCGGTAGCCAACCAGAATAGGAACCCTTTATACCCACTCCCTGTTCCTTGTCGATCAACCAATGCTCTAGCCATGCAAATATCTTTCCCATTCCATTTCTTGCCATCTTGCTCAGCAGCCTCACGTGCTGCACCTTTTCAAAGGCCTTTTGAAAGTCAAAATATAAAATATCCACTGCATGTCTTTTGTATAGCCTGCTTGTGGTTTGCTCAAAATTAGTTTCAAAATTTAAACATACAGTATGGCCCTCTCAGCCAACAAGCCCATACTGCCCAATTACATTCAATTGACCTACAACTGTGGTATTGAATGGTGGGAGAAAACCGGAGCACCTGGAGGAAACCCTTATAGATACAGTAAGAAGGTGCAAACTCCTTACAGAGAGCGCCAGATTCAAATCCCTGTTGCTGGCACTATTACAGATTTACGTTAACTGATATGTCAACTGTGCCAACTGATGGAAGACTATTTGGATTGGAATAAGGGGAGCAGAATTGAACTTTCTGCTGGCAGAGAGAAGTACTAATTTTATTTCCCATGCATCCCTATGCTACGCTGTGATACTTCAGCAGTTGGGAGAGGAATTTATCAGAAAGAAAGGTTCCATTTTACAATTCTGAAAAATAGGATATATAGTTTTCAAAGCTGTTATCTGGTTGATGTTATAAGATTTTTAAAAGTCACTAAGACTTATAGAGTCATACAGCATAGAGCAGGCTCTTCAGTCCAACTCGTTCATGCCAACCTATATAGTATTCTGAGCTAATCCCATTTGCCTGCACTTTGTCCATATCCTTCCAAGCCCCTTACCCATAAATTTATCCAAGTATCTCGTTATTGTTCTACAGATTCCTCTGCAGCTCATTCCAGGAGTTAATCACCCACTGAGTGAAAAATATGCTCTCAGGTTCCTCCTTAATCTTTCCCTGCTCACCTTAAAAATAATCTATCATCAGAATATTTACTTCAATCATGCCTCTCATAATTTTGTGAGCATCTGTAAGATTACCCCGCAGCTTCCTTCACTCAGCTGCTCCACTCATAACCACAACCCGTTGAATTTCATTTGTACCTCTTCCAATTTATTAATGTCCTTCCTATAGCTGGGCTAGAACAGCACACCAATGCATTATACAGCTAAATGATGAGTTCCCATCTTCTTTACTTTGCCCAACGAAGGTCAGCACACCAAATGCCTTAACTACCTTATCCATCAGTTGCCATTAGGAAGGAAGTGCCTACCTGTGCCCAACAGGTGTCTCTATTCTTCTTGTTTTTGTTTCCATGTTTAATCTGCACCATGGAATGCAAAATATTGCATTCTTCCTGCAATTTAATATGAATTTATTTTCTCAATTTCCCAGTTCTTTGAGCTGAAATATGTTTCTCTTTGCATGCACACTGCCAATGCCTGACCTTCATTTTCTGTCATTTCAGGTTTCAATGATCTGCGTTTTATTTCAATTTTCAGAGAATTGCATCAGCTCATCACTCACTAAGTACAAACTTTTTTCTCGTCATTTTGTTTAATCCTATATTATGGTATATGATGCATTGTCCTAGATCCTACTTATGGCACATCCTACATATTCTCCGCTGCCACATCCTGTACATCGGCTCTTGCATTTTATTCACCACTGATCATAGACCAACCACTTATGAGTTCTAGCTACTCTATTTTCTCTAGCAGTCCTTCTTGAATAATGTCAATTTCTTTTAATTCATCCTTTTTTCGTTAGACTTTTGCTTCTAATGTATTTCTGAAAAGTTATTTGTATCCTCTCTCATCAGCAATGAATCAAAATATTTAGTTCAATGCTTTGCTATTTCTTTGGACCCAATTAGAAATTCTCCCATTTCTGGCTATCAAAGACGTACATTTGCGTCTTTACAAGACGTCTCATTGTTCTTTACTTCCTCTGTTGCATTAATTGTGAGTTTACTCAGATAGTCTTAATATTTTTTCTCTCTTGAATACTCTTGGTTGCTCCCCGTCCTGTTGGCCACCCATGTCTTCACTACAAAGACGTGATCAAGTGTGATCTCCAGTCATTCCATGTCAACCATACTGACTGGGAGGGCCTCGCAAAAAAAATCCCATTGCATGGCATTCCGCGATTCGCAGTGGCACATCACAATGTGCCAACAACTCCAAAAAGTTCTGTGAGGGCAGAAGAGCTACAAGGCACCGTGTTCATCTTCGCTCGTGAAGGGATGGGCCATGGTGATGATGATACTTTTGGTTTAGTTTCGTAGTATCCAAGTCTCAGGCTTGTTACTTTATCTGATGACATGAATTTAATCACATCCGTGGTTGCATCGTAGAACTATTGTTCTACATTTGATATTTAAATGATAGCCATTGCTGATCCAGCATCATGCCTTACTGATTAATTCTTTCCTTACACTTTTGTGGATACCATTGATTAGATTTAAAACCCAAGATTTGGATTGAACTAATTCCTTCTCCATCTCAATGTAGAATTCTATCATGTCATAGCTGCTCTTACTAAAGGATTCCTCATAACAAGATTTCTTTTCATTTGATAATCTGTTCTTTTGTTGATTTCTCAACACATGGATTGAAAAGTCATCCCAAATGCTCATGAGGAATTCATTTTCCACGCTGGCATTAATACCTTGGTTTGACCAACCTCTATGTGTATTAAAGTTACTCATGATTACTGTTATACCTTTGTTACATGTATCTCTCTTTTCCTATTTGATGTTACCTTTTATGTTATCATTACTGTTTGGAGCCCCAGTGACAACCTCCCAAATATTTTCACTTTGGATCTGAAAAATCAACTCCTAATATTTGATAAGGACATCAACTTCTGGGCAGGTTGGAGTCAAGATATGTTATTACTGACTTGGTAGGGTTTGGATGAAACATATTCCAGTTTCTACCCCATCCTTCTGGGAGCCAGATCAGACACATGCTAAAAGTTGAATAGGAAATAATAGTGAGTGATCTTGATGTTGTTGAATTACTGTCTGATCCTTATGGTTAAATCCATGTCACAGATCCCAAAATACCATTCGAAATGGAGATTAAATTTCTTTGCTCAAAACTTTTTCCTTTCAACAATAGCTGTGCCAAAATGAACATTTACTCAATTATTTATCACATTAAAAATGTGCTACTTATGGTCCTAATAAAAGTGACTCTCCAAAATCCAAAGAAATTCTTTTAGGACTCTATGCTGGGACATTCCCTCCTTGTAACAGGAAAAGAGGGTTGAATGAGGAGAAGTGATAGGAGGAGTTTTGCAGGTATTCTCTGATTATCTGCTTTATCTTCAATGATGTAACTGAAAGACCTTAGTGTCTATTTTATCTCCTCACTTTTTATAGACTGGCACCATAATGCCAACTTTTATTCATACCTTAACAAGGGGCTCAAACCCAAAATGTTGGTTATGTACCTTTATCTTTGCTTTATTAGGTAAACTGTTTAACCTGCTGAGTTTCTCCAACATTGTGTTTTTACCATGATGTGCAAACTGCTGGACCTCTTCTTATCAAAATTGCATTGAAACCCCCACCACAAAACCCATCCCCCATCCTGTAAAACTACTGTCCCAGAATGTAGTAAATATGTTTGCCATCATATTTTATTTGTGATGATAACATTCCCCACTGATCTTCATATGTTCTGTAAAAGGAAAATACAATTGCTGTCTTCTCAGAATCAAATCTTCTTCTTTTTCCTGAAGATTTTGGAATCTGTTTTCCACATGAAGAATCTGCCTTCTTTTCAGAGACAGTAATGTGGCTATTTTCTTCCATGATGAATTCACAAACCCAGACAAGGGTTCAACAAAATGGCCATACAAAAAGGACCCAGTAAAATTCTGTCCTCTTTTCCAAAGAGACATCAAAGTGGTCTTCCTTATTTCAAGAGCAATTATTCTGTGTTCCCCATTTTCCAGGAGTAATACACAACAGCACCTATTCTGTTTATTGTAATTCAACCTTGTCTTTCACAAGGTTCCAATACCCGTGTGTCACAGGGTTTGACTTCTGAACACTCAAAACTGAACTGACCAAAAAATGACTGAATTTGATAATATACTTCTCCAAATCACATGACAGTTACATCATCAACCAGGTCAGTCCTAATTCTTGGAAACCAGATGACTATCAGTTTTATTTCTACCAAAATTGGGTTTCATAACAACCTCTGACCTCATCTCTGTTCAAGAGGTTTAAGTGGTTTGGTTTAAAAGCAGATGGCTTTCTCAGCAGTTCTTATTGAGTACTTAGATACATTGGTTTTTAATAAAGCAAACACTCCATTGTTCTTGAATAATTAAGAACCACTTCAGATCCATTAGCTCTGTCTTTCCAAGAAGCTGCAACTCCAAGAATGAAATCTCTTCTCTGCGTACAATGGTGTATCTGAAAATGTGCTGACCTATGTGTGACTTTGTACCAGCCCACAACTAACTTACTAAGAATATTTATCTAGATAAAATAGTTTTAACATTAAACTAAGGATTCATATAAACACAGATCAATTACACCTTGAACATCTGAACAGCAAAGATGCATACATCAGGATGCTCTTTATTGACTGTAGTTCAGCATTTAACACCATCAGCCCCTCAAAACTAATTAGCAAACTCAAAGACGTTTGCCTCAATACCCCACTATGCAATGGATTCTGGATTTCCTCACCTCCAGACCCCAATCAATGTGGATTAAATAGAAACATTGAAGATAGGAGCAGGGGTAGGTCATTCGACCCTTTGAGCCTGCTCCGCCATTCAACGAGATCATGGCTGATCTTAAAGTTCAGTACCCCGTCCCCACCTTCTCTCCGTAACCTTTAATACCCTTATACTGAAGAAATATATCTAATTCCCTCTTAAATATATTTAATGAACTGCCTCTACTGCCCTCTGTGGCAATGAATTCCACAGATTCACCACCCTCTGGGTAAAGAAATTCCTCCTCATCTCAGTCCTAAATGGTTTGCCTATTATCCTCAAACCATGGCCCCGGGTTCTGGATTTTCCCATCATTGGAAACATCCCATCTGCATCCACTCTGTCCAGTCCTGCCAGAATTTTATATGTCTCTATGAGATCCCTGTGATAGTACAGATCTATCACCAATGTACATAGTGTATATAGTTACTGTATCTAGACTGTGCTTACAGCGATTGGCTGAGAGCTAAGCCACACCTATTGCCTGGGCCTTAAAGGGTTGTGTCCCTAGCCAGGTCGGATCATTCCGGACTGGTCGGCCACCTGTGAAGAGCTCCGGTCTTTTGCTAATAAAAGCCTTGATTTGGATCAACAAGTCTTTGGTTCTTTCGACGAGCTCCACAATCCCCTCTCAATCTTCTAAACTCCAGCGAGTACAATCCCAATTTGCGCAATCTTTCCTCATAAGTCATTCCTGCCATTCCAGGTATCAGCCTGGTGAATCGCCTCTGCACTCCCTCCATTGCAAGAACATCCTTCCTTAGATAAGATGACCAAAACTGCACACAATACTCTAGGTGTGGTCTCTCCAAGGCCCTGTACAAATGCAGTAAGGTATCCTTGTTTCTATACTCAAACCCTCTTGATATGAAGGCCAACATACCATTTGCCTTTTTAACCACCTGCTGTACCTGCATGCTCACCTTCAGAGACTGGTGTACAAGTACCCCTAGGTCTCTCTGCACTTCCCCATCTCTTAATCTATTGCCATTCAAATAGTAATCTGCCCTCTGGTTTGTATTACCAAAGTGGATTGGCTAGAACAACTCCTCCACTACCTCTATCAGCTCTGGAGCACCACAAGACTGAGTACTTAGCCCCTACTTGTTTTACTTAGCTCTACTTGCTTTACATCTATGACTGTGTGGCTTGGTTCATCAATAGCACCATTTACAAATTTGCTTATGGTACCACACTAGTGGGCTGTATAAAAAAGGTTGACAAGTCAACATACAGGAAGGAAACTTGGCTGGATGGTGTACTAACAACAATCTCATGCTCAATGACTTCAAAGCTAAGGAGCTGATTGCAGACTTTAGGAAGGGAAATCCAGAGGTATATGATCCAGTGATCACTGGGGGATCAGAAGTGGAGAGGGTGAACAAATTTAAATTCCCGTGAGTCACTAACTTTCCTGAATCCAACATACTAATGTCATTGTGAAGAAAGCACTTTAGGACCTCAACTTCCTTAGGAGTTTGTGAGGGTACTGTATGAGATCAGAAACCTTGGAAAGCCTCTTCAAATGTATATTGGAAATTGTGTTGACCAGCTGCATCATGGCCTGGTATGGGGGCACCAATAACTGAGCAGAAAGTCCCACATAAGATAGTACTACAGACCAGAACATCACAGGCAAAACTCTACCCATTATTGAGAACATCCACAGGGAATGCTGCTGTTGGAGAGCAGTGACAATCAACAAAGATCCACACCACCCAGCATATGCTCTGTTCTTGCTGTTGCCATCAGAAAAGAGGTATAGATGCCACAAGACTCACCACACCAGGTTCAGGAACAGTTGCTACCTCTACAACTTCAGACTCCTTAACAACAAACTCATCCAGAGACTCATTTAAGGACTCTTACTTTGCACCTTATTTATTACTGTATATTTATGTTTTCTATATTTTGCAGACATTTTGTTTGCATTTCTTACTTTGTTTATATTTCTCTCTTTTGTATATTTATTCTTTTCTCTTGAGTACATTTTACAGTTGCTGATGAGTAAAAATTCTGTCTGGCCTGGAGGAAAAAGAATCTTAGGGTTATATATGATGGCATGTATGTCCTCTGGCAAAAAATGTGAACTTTGAACATTGATATGCTTGGTCAATTACAGAAATTTCAGCGGTACATTTGACTCAGTAACATTTTGTATTATGTTGGTCCATTATCCTCATATTCACAATGAAATGTTCTTAATTTTCATAAGTTAATTTGAATCAACCACTTCCTGCAAGTGGCTTGCATTATTACAAAGTGCCACCCAATCAGTGAAGTGCTAGAATTTTAGGTTTTCACACCCTCTTTTTAAAATTAGCTTGCTCTTTTGAAACTTTGGGTGAATGAAATGTCCCTTGGTCCAGATTTCTGTTTCCCCAAGTGCGAATGATATCAAATTAAATTAAATTACAATTATTAGGTAATAGATTTATTTTTCCAACACCAATTTCTCTTGATAAGATAATTCTGCATATAGTTTGTCAGAACCAATCAACTGAGTAGAACCCTCTGTGTAACTATCACATGGGTTGATTTTTTTTTAAAACACCTCTGAAGGTACTAATCCTACAAATCTGGGAGATTGAAGATATGGTCTTATGGCAATGAAGGAAATATATGAGCAATATTACATTGATCAGTTAACTTTTACTAAAACAGAGATTAGATATATTGTATGTGGTCATTTCAGCTTTGGAAGCTGTAATTTTGGGTTGTACTGGAACTTCAACAATCTACAATTTAAGCAAAAGATTTTCTGTATTGTAGTAAACATACAATTTTATAATATGAAAGGTTTCCTCCCACATTACAAATTGTGGTGCTATGTTAATTGGCTACTGTAAATGACCTTTTAGTGCAGGTAAATAGCAAACAAAACAAATCCAAGTAGAATTGATGGAGTCATGTAAGAGAAGATGAGTTTCAGGAGTGCAGGGAAATAAAGGAAAGGGGCAATAAGACTGAGAGATGATGGGGGAGACCTCCTCTGTGTTTGTAAGTATTGTAACACTCCCTTGATCTTTATTGCCCCTTCTTTCTTTTCTTTCCCTATTCTTTATTCTATACATCATCTAACATTTTTTAACCAAACTTCACTTTTCAATGTTTTCATTTATTCATTTAAATGCTCCTTAGATGCTTGCTTTCTCCTTCTTTCCTCTTAGGCTAGATTCTCAATCTGAGGAATTAATTCTCTGATTTAAAACATGCTATAAAAGCCACCTTTATTCGTGGAGTGAGACGTTGTTTGCACAAAACTTCAAACTTCATAACGGTCACCAATTAACCTCTTTAAATCTACTGACTGAGCAGGAATGTTTTGTGGTTTAACTCTTGGCTTCTGTTAGAATCTGAGCATCCAAATTTAAAACCATAACTTGGCTTTTCTTTTGTACATTAATATTCTCATGATTCCCCCTACTTCTTAACAAAGGATTAAATGTCATCTGAATGATATTGCAATGCAACATTTCACATGCTTCCAGCTATTTTCATTTAGTATCATAAAAAGTGGAAGCAACGGAAAATATTTTCAATCTAATACATTAACCTGTTTCTCTTTCCACCATCGAGGTGCGCTATTTCATCTGTTGACATTTTCCATCATTTTATGTTTTCATTTCAAATTTCTAACATCTGCAGAATTTTTGATTTTTGTTTGTATTTGCAGGCTGTTTTGCTGCACCCTGACTAATTTATTATTTAAATAGTTATTCATGGAATCTGGGCAACAAAGAAAATACGTCTTGACAGATCTTGCTTGGAACAAATCTCTTGCAATTAAAAAAAAATAGGATTTAATAAGAGAAAACAATGTCACATTTATGCGGTGTTTTAAAGTAGTGGAACACTTTAAAGGGCTTTCTCAACCTGAATGAAAATAACAAAGTAGTTGTAATTTTATCGTGGCTTTACTGATGCCAAAATGTCCGGCAGAGATCTACATCAAATGAAATACACTGGAAGTAAAGTCATCTTACACACTGCAGGCAATGTGATAAAATCTAGTAATCATTTTAATGCTGTTGATTGAAGGATAAATATTAGCCAGGCTCTGGGGCAATTCACCTCTGGCTCATTGAAACAGTGTCATTACTTATTTTACATTAACCTGAGAGGGAAGACATAGCTTCAGTTTGTTATCCCAATCAAAAGTCAGTAGCCATTTTTCCACCACTGCCCTGGAAAGTAAGTTTACATTTTTGTCCCACAAGCCTACAGAGTGCAACTTGAACCCTCCATTTACTAACTTTGGTATTATGATGTGACAAGAACTTCAGCAAATGTGTGGATTCTTCAGAGGAACTTCGTGGATAAAAGAGAGGTGGACAGTTGGAAAAATGTAGAAAAATAATTCCAGAAGTTAGAGCTACAGGGACGGAAAACATGATTAACAGTGGTGGGATGTGCACAGAGGAGATCAGAAACCCTGGCAAATTTCTAACAGATGTGTGGTTGAAATTGTGCTGACTTGAAAGTCTGAGGATAGCAATACCCCTGAAGAAAAGTAGTGGACACAGCCCACAACCTTCCCCACCACCAAGAACCTCAACAGGGAACACAGCCGTCATAGAGCAGCAGCAATCATCAAGGATCCAGATCACCCAGCACCTGCTCTGTTCTCGCTGCTCCCATCAGGAAAGAGATGTCGGTGCCACAAGACTCACACCACAACTACTACCCCTCCACTATCAGACTTTTAAACAATAAACTCAATCAGGGACTCATTTAAGATCTCTTACTTTTGCTCTTTATTAATTTTTTTTCTCTCTCTCTGTATTGCATAGCCAGTTTGTTTACATTTCTTTATTTGTTTTCATGTGTACATTGTGTACAATTTTTTCTTGCTCTACCAATAAGTGGTAATTCTCCCTCAACTGCAGGGAAAAAAATCCTCAGGTTGTATATGTTCTCTGACAATAAATCTGAATTCTGAAATCTGAGATACATAATCTTTGATTTTCTTCTCTATTACTTAATCTACCTGCTAAGGTTAAAATCAAGCCAGAGTCTGTGTCCAATTCCAACATAGTGGTTTTGTACATGGTTTCCAGTGTCCAATCAATTATTCATGCCGCTTAGCCTAAATATCAGGAATGCAGTCTAACAGAACAAAGTGTTGTGTGACATGGTGGTGCAGACATAGAAACAAAGTGTTTGCGGATGATTCCCTGTACCTGTATTAGTCAAAGAGGGTGAATAAATCTTGGGAAATGTCTGAGTGATGGCATCAGGTTACCTCCTCAATGAATACATCAACCGCTTCACACAAGACCACTACCTGCCGAAGCTTCTCTGTAAGCGTGGCAATTGGCATGTTTCCTCCAAGCCTGATTTTGTTCTGTTAATTTCCAAACAGTGTCAGGAATTTGTGTAAAATTTTTAAAAATATTGGCCATGTCAGGGAAAGCACCCTTTGTCTGTGATCTTTCTGTTTGAAATGTCAGTCCTACCCTGGGACTGAAGAGATTTATCTTTGAAGTGGCTACAATGGAACCTTTAGCAATTCAGAAAACTATCAGACCAAGCTCAATAAATGATTAATCATTTATGATTACGCAAGCATTACTCTCACCAAGAAATTCTGATGTCACGTTGTTTTTGTGAAGTTCACCCATTCATTTGACATAAATATCTCAGTTTATTGTTCATTCAACAATTTTTAAAATAATTTTGGAGACCGTTTTGATGGAGGATTCTGACCCAAAATGCACTGCTGCTCCACCTGCTCAATTCCTCCAGCAGATTGGTTTTTTAAAATTATTTTTATTGATTTAAAAATTTAAATTTATATCAGTAGTTTTCAATTTTTTTCTTTCCACTCACATAGCATTTTAAATAAGGAATTGTTTTAGGGGATATGTGATTGGGTTAAGCACCACTGCTCTAGACCCAATTGTTACTGAAGTATTTTGCATGAGAAAAATTGGCATTGGCCCATTTTCCTTGGAGTTAAGAAACAGTGCACATAATGAGATAATTAGGAATGATTAAAACAGTGGTCTTCAAACTCACATACCACCTTAAGAAATCCCTTACTAATCACAGAGCACCTATGGTAGTATGTGAGTGGAAAGAAAATATTTGAAAACCATTGAAAAATGATATGTAACAACAAAAAAATAATCAACCCAATACTGTTTGGAACATAAAACACTACAGCACAGTACAGGCCCTTTGGCCCTCTTGTTGTGCCAACCTATATATTTCTACAAACAAAATACTAAACTCTTCTTACCTCATAACCCTATAGTTTTAGCATCTCTTCTGCTGTTCCAAAAATGATCTAAATTCTCTACAATACACAAAAATGCTGAAGTAACTCAACACATCACACAGCATCTATTGGAAATAAAGAGTAACCTTCATTTCAAGCACTGCCAAACCAAGGCTGTCTCTTTTTTATGGGTAGCCTTGGTTTGACAGCGCCCGAAACATTGGTTAGCCTCTACTTCCAATAGGTACTGCGTGTCCTGCAGATTTTGTGCAGCACTTTTGTGTATTGCACTTCAATCGTCTGCAGACTTATTTGTTTAACTCTTTAATTCACTTTTGGTTTTCAACTCTTTATGGTTGTCGGGTTGAATGTCCACCAAATCAAGAACATCTCAAATAAATAAAAGTTCAAATGGTTAATGATTCTTCTGATTGAAGTTTCCCACTTTTATACTTATAGAACTTGTGTCATTACAACATGGGAATTATTGGCTGTATTAAGATTTCATTGAGCATTAATGTGCTACACCAAAATAATACTCAAAGCATTCTCTGCAAAAATAATCCTGGTAAATATGTGCATTTTTGGCAAACTTGCATTCTTTCCTCTGAAATGTTTGAAAATATCTAACTTAAAAAGGAATAATAATGTCCAGATCAAAATTATATTGCTTGATAATTTAGAATCATACTGCATTTGCAGTTAAAAGTTCAATAAAAATGCACCCCAAACCCAGACACAACATGTGACAAATGTAGGAATCAGGAGTGAGAAGCAATCTGCTGGACAGCTCAGTGAATGAGCAACATCAGTGAGCGGAAAGCGTCAATACCTTTCATCAAGACTGATCAGTCTTGTTAGCTTAATACAAAAAAATGCAATGCAAATCAATTTTGTATTGTAGAGGAGAAACGGACTTTACAAAGGCTCTGACTAAATTTGGAATCTGTATTAACACTTACATTTTCTCCTAGATGGAGTACATTTAAACATATGGAAACCTGACAGTATTTTGTTCACCACAATTTTTTTGCAGCTGTTCTGGTTCCATTTCCCTCTCTGCCCACTGTTTAACATCAAAGTATAGACTGTTGGCAACTCAGGTCCTCTAATGACCCTTACTATCAGGTTCTGAATCTCCATCGTTCAAGCTTATTGTCACATGTAACAAGATGCAGCAGTAGTTTGTTTTACGAGCAGTCCAACTCATGCCATGTAGCAAGTAAGATGCAGTATAGAAGTAAAGAGTTACAGAGAGAGATATGCTGTTACAGAGCAAAGGCAACACAATTTCACTATTGTAAGGTTCATTCAGTGGTCTGACAATGACAGGAAAGAAACTGTTCTTCCTGATGAGAGGGCAATAAAGAGAGTGTGGCCAGGGCTATTCCTATGTTGGCTGCTTTTCCAAGGCAGCAGGAAGTGAGGGATGTATGGGTAATGGACTGAGCTGCATTCACAACCCTCTGCAGTCTTGGACAGAGCATGTCCTGTGCCGTGCACCCTGACAGGATACTTTTAATCATGCATCTGTAGAGCTATTTACACATGCAGCTAATGTGCCAAATTTCCGCAGACCTGAGAAAGTAGAGGCGTGAGTAGGCATTCCGGGCCATTGCATCAATGGAACAGGTCAAGTCATTGGAGATGTCTACTCAAAAGGACTGCTTATTTCATGGTCTGTAATATTGCCTACCTCCTTCCTTCCCTCTGCCTAACTACTGTTACATCCTTCCTTCTCTGCTTATCTATGTCAATAATGGTTTGCATTTCACATTCTGGAAGTGAAAATCTTATTTTAATGTTCCAATATCTTCAAGGACTTGACATTGCCATGCAGCACTGCAGCCCTTTGAAGATTTTGCCTCCATAAGGGTCTGGTCTTTATGAATCATCCCCACCATTATCAGCAGTGTATCAGGGAGTCTGGCCCTGCACTGTAATGGATTTGTGTTAATCTTTAAAGTTGAAATCTTTACTTATAAAATATTTATTTTCTTAGTAAAGTAAGTTATAGAGTTATAGAGTTAAATATATTAAGTAAGTTATAGAGTTAAATATATTATAGAGTTAAATATATTAAGTAAGTTATAGAGTTAAATATATTTCTAGTGAGGGAATTGTGGGCTGGACTGTGACACAGGCCACAGCACATTTGCAGAAACACCCTTGCAGTAAGAGAAAGAGTTCAGTTAGAGTCATCGTGTCTTGAAAACATAACCATAATAGAACTGCTGTTCTTAATTGAAACTCAAGAATCATGGTGTGTTTGCTTTATTAAAAACTGAAGTATTCAAGTACTCAAGGAGAACTGCTGGAGGAGGCCATCTGTTTAAACAAAAACAGGTTTTTGCTTGTGGTCATCAGACTTTCTGGCATCGTAAACCACTAAAGCCACTTGAACAGAGTTGAGGTCAGATGTTTTTATGGATATTGGAGGGTTTTGCAGAAAGGCAGGAACTTTGGCAGAAATGAAACTAAAACTGTGGTGATGTCATGTCACTTGATGTCAGAGAACTACATACTGAAGGCAGAGAGAGATTTTGAATCAGAAGACTGAAGAGGCTGAAAAAAACAACATCCTGGAAAGACAGAATTGCGGCAGTAATCTCTGGAAAGAGAAATGCTGTTCGGTATTGTATCATCTTTACCATAGGAGATACACAACATAAGTGGCTTTTAAATAAATAAGACCACTTCTGACTGCTCTTTTAAGAAAAGAGAGGTAACCTCATTTGTGTCCAGTCTCCTGTTTGAAGAATATCTCTCTGAAAGACAGTTCATCAAGAGACTTGTGAGTTTAAAGAGATCTGAAGATATAATGTTTTAAAGTGCTTCATAATTACTACTGAACTGCGACTTAAAAGGATCCTCAAATCAACACGATGTTTGAAATTGGACTTTAAAATTGACTTTTTCAGAACCAAGCTTAAACTGTAATGGTTTGAATTTAATTACACACACACACACACACACACACACACACACACACATTTACACATAGTGGCGTTTTAAGTTTAGAGATAAATAAGAAATGTTATGTTATTAATATTTTAATAAAAACTATTATTTTTGATTTACCATTGTCTGGTGAATTTTCCACTGCTGTTCCTTTGTTTGTGCTAATAAGATTTTATTAGTTCATAACAGCACCATATTTGTTTTTGGATCATTATCTCTTCTTTAATATTCACTTTTCAGTCACTCTCCCAAGGCATTTTATCTTTTGCCTGAGATCCATTTTTTGTGGGTTATAGTTTTGTGACCTGCCTTCAGACAACATTATCTAAACTCTCAAAATCTAAGTCATTTTTCTTATCACCTTAAAATGCATCCGAGAGACAAGATGCCATCACAAAGTTTAGATCTCATGATGATCTGTTAATTATGGGTCAATAATTACTGGCTAAAAGAGTCATTGTCAATAGAATTCATTCAACCAGTGTGAATGTGGACTGAAGAGTTGGTCATGACTGAAATGGACACACCTGTGTTGACAGGACAAATGTAGGCAGACCAGTCAGGATAGATCAGTTTAAAGATGGCATATGTAAAGCAATCTAGAGTGTAGAGAGGCCCTGTGGAATGAACCTGTGTGTGGTTAGCTAGTGTGTACAGATATGTTTGGCACCCAATTATGGATCGGATCCTTGCAGAGACAGGCATATACAGTATAAACCCAGAGTTGATTAAACCTATTTATTGTGCAATATTTAGTATCCTCATTTGAAATATTTAATGTACTTTTATAACACCCATTGTACCTTGCTTATGTTCATATCGCAGTTTTGGTGGTGAAACTCAGAGCAGACAGTGTGGAAGGGAACATGACTTCAGTCACATAGATGGCAAGACAGAAGAGGGTGAGGGAGTAACTCACAAGAAGTTGTTGAAATGCGATAAGGATGCGTCCTTGTATGTTTCCTGCTTTTCAATCTGTTTCGTAACCGTATTGTGTGAGAGGGAGTACATATCCTGTAGCAAATGATTAATGACTTGTTTCTTTTGGGTAATAAAAGCTTGTTCTCTGCTTCATATGGGCAGTCTCTGTTGTGGACTCTCCAAGGTTAACCTTGTCAATAAACTCTTCTGAAATGATCTCCTGGGCTGTGTTTTCTATTTAATAATTATAGAGTCCCAAAGAAATCCGTGACAGACAGAATCAGTTTATAAATCAATAATATTTCATCAAACACTTAGGTTATGCTTTTAAAAAACCCAACATTTAGATATCTCATCATTTTTCTTTGGCTTAATGTCCATTTTCTTTGGCTTGAAATCTTTTTATGGAAAGATCACCAAAATACAATTGCAAGTTTAGTAATATATTTTGTATATGCAACAGGAAGCATGTATCATCATCGAGATAATTGTGTTTACTGTGAAAGGTTAAGCTTGTATTATTCAAAGAAGGTAAAACCACCTTGCCCTCTATGCAGTTCCTGCATTTTCTCTCTGAATAATCCTGGCCATCGGATATAACATTCTACTCAATGAGCTTGCCTTCAAAATTAAATTCCAGTCCCTTTTATTAGGCCCAAACAGTCTAACAGTGACAATGTTTAGGAGGATGAGCCATCACTTGCTCTTGCACACTTACCACCAGCACACTGATATGACCTCTAGCTAAGAACTAGGAGACTATGCCTGACACAAACGTTCAGGAGAGGATGAAACCCTGTGAATCGTTGGACCAGTTCTTTCCCAAAACTGCAATCTCAACATGGTGCAGCAGTTGTATTCATGTCCTGGTAATCTTGAGGACAAGGCCATGAGTTCATACAAGAGACTAATGATAACTGGTGCATTTAAAATTAATGAAATACATCTGACGAAAAAGTTTGATTTGAAACTGATGGAACTTGAGACTACTGGGATCTGCAACCCCCCATCCAGTCTGGCTATCTGTGGAACCCCATCCCTTCCCAGTGAAGTCAACAGTACTATTGGAATATGGATGCTTTGAGTTGACTGCCAATTGGTCACCTCCCATGAGACACTAATACCAGATGAGGCTGCAGAATTGTTGGAATACATGGGCACTTCCTTCATCTCAGTTCAGCAACTTGTTACTGTGATATTACATATAACCATATAACCATATAACCACTTACAGCACAGAACAGGCCAGTTCGGCCCTACTAGTCCATGCCGTAGCAAATCCCCACCCTCCTAGTCCCACTGACCAGCACCTGGTCCAATATAACCATAATCTTAGAATGGAGAAGAAAGGTTGAGGCAGGATGGTGATGAGGAACCGGATAAGTTGGGGGGGGGGGGGGGGTGGAATGTCTCTATCTTCTTTCTCCCTTTCCTCTGCCTGGCTCCAACTGCCTATTTCTCTGTACTTGCTGTTTCCACATCACCCATGACCCCCCCCCCCCCCCACCCCCGCCACCCTAGGCCATGACTCACCCCTCCCTTTCACCTCTTTATACTGACTATCTTCCCTCTACATTCTCAGTGCTGATGGAGGGTCTCAACCCAAATGGTCAACTATCTCTTTGCTCTCCCCCTCTCCACCCCAGATACTGGCTGGCCCATTGAGAACTTCCAGCAGTTAGTTTCTTTCTGGTTCCAAATCTGCTGAAATCAGCTCAACACAGCCCAGCCTCATGGCTTGGTAGCAAGTGTGGTTCAGGCTGTGAATGGTCCACTGGAAAAAGTGAAAGGAGGTGAAGTCGAAAGGGAAGAGGTTTATGGTAAGGGGGAATTGGTTGAGAGGGGATTGGAGTAAGAACATCTTTTACCTAGAGGGTGGATAGAATCTGGAATGTACTGAGATGGTGGCAGAGACAGGAAGAGTCATTAAATCATTCAACATGGACAAAGGCCACCATGTCCACGCCAGCCATTGGGAACCCATTCATATTAATCTTATCTACCAACATGTGGCCTGTAACTTTCAATACCCAAACAAATGAAGCACTCATCTGCACACCCCTTAAATGGCTTTCACCAGGCACTGCATTTCATATACTCATTACTATATGGGTAAAAAAGGGCTCCTTCAGTTCGCTTCTAGATATTTTACTTCTTATTCTAAATCTATGTCCACTAGTTTTATCTACCCCAGATATGGGGAAATGTTTTCTGCACTCCACCTAATCTCTACCCCTCGTAATTTTATTTAGCCCCTCCTTAACTTCTTCCTCTCCAGGGAAAACAGATCCAGCTTCTCTAGACTCTCCTCATAACTGAAATGCTCCATCCCAGGCAACATTTTGGTGAATCTCCTTCCCACACCCTCCAGAGTGATCACATCCTTCCTGCAGTGTGGTGAACAGAATTGGACATAGTATTTCATGACCATGTTATCTACCTGCACTGGCACCTTTGAGGATCTTTGGACTTGTAACCCGTCCCTCTGTTCTATACTCCCAGGACCTTACCTTTCATCATGTATGGCATAGACTCATTATTACTCCCAAAATGGATTGCCTCACATTTATCAGGATCAAACTTCATCTGTCATTTCTCAGCTCTTTATAACCAACAACTCTGCCAAACTTTGAGTCATCTGTACACTTACTGATCATGCCACCTACAGCCACATCCAAATTATTCCACTTATATTACAAATAGCAAGGGTCTTAGCACTGATCCCTGCAGAACACTACTATTCACAGACATCCAAATGCTAAAAAAAATCTCTATATCACACTTTGTCGTCTATTGCTAAGCCAGTTCAGAATCAAAATCAGAATCAGGAATGTATTGTTATGAACAGGTCATGAAATTCGTTGTATTGCAGCAGCGTTATAGAGCAAACATTCATATTATAAACCATCTTACAACAGTATTATATAAAAATAATAGGGCATGAAAAGTAAGGCAGCGTCTTTTGTTCATTGATTATTCAGGAATCAGATGGCAGTGGGGAAGAAGCTGTCATATCACTAAGTGCTCATCTTTAGGCTCCTGTACCTTTTTTCCTGATGGTAGAAGAGTGAAGAGGGCACGGCCTGGGTGGTGGGGGTCTTTGAGGATAGAGGCTGCTTTTTAAGACACCGGCTCATATAGATATTCTTGATGGAGTGGAGTCTTGTGCCTGTGATATCGCAGGCCGAGTTAACAACCCCCTGGAGTTTGTTCTTGTCCTGAGATTTGGCATCTCCATACTAGACAGTGATGCAACCAGCCAGAATGCTCTCCACAGTACACCTGTAGAAGTTTTCGAGGGTCTTCGGTGACATACTGAATCTCCTCAAGCACCGCACAATGTATAGCCACTGGTGGCCCTTCTTCATGATTGTATCAGCATGGAGGTTCCAGCACAGATCCTTGGAGTTGTTGACACCCAGGAATTTGAGGTTCTTGATCCTCTCCAGTACTGAGCCCTCAATGAGGACTAGATTAAGTACTCCTGACTTCCTCTTAAGTCCGCAATCATCTCCTTGGTTTTGCTAACATTGAGTGCAAGGTTGTTGTTGTGACACCACTCAAAGAGCTGCTCTATCTCCCTCCTGTATGCTTCCTCATTGCCATTTATGATTCTGCCATTAACTGAGGTGTTATCAGAAAGCTTGTAGATAGCATTGGAATTGTTCCTGGCCATGCAGTCATGTGTGTATAATAAAGAGTAGTGAGCTATGCATGCATCCTTGATACAATAGATCAACTTGCCCTGGATCTCATGGGCTCTAACCTTTGGACGAGTCTCCATGTGGAGACCATGTCAAAGTTTTACTGAAGCCTCATCTGACCCTATGAGCCCACTAAGTTATTGAGTCCCTCCTCTTTATTTACAAAGATCTGTATTAGAATTTCACCTTCCCCTCCAACTACAAATACCTTTAATTTGTGAATACTGATGAAAGTTATTTATTTAGGACCTTACCAATACTTCCTGATACCACACACTGATTACCCCTGCTGTCATAATGTGCCATGGCCTCCCCTTAGTTCTTTTTTACTTAATATATTTCACGATTCCTTTTGATTATCTGTAATTCTGTCTTCCAATTATTTTATGTGACCACTCTTTAACTTCCTAATTTCATTTTTAAGCATCTCCCTTTTATGCACTTTTTATATTCTTGACAACCTTCCCTTCACTTTAATTCTCTTTAGAGAATAGTTCTCTTTAATAATTATTCTCTTTGCACAATAGGCGGCCTTTTGTTCTTCATTCAACCTTTGTGATTCCAAGATATCCACTATTCCCTGTACTTATTACACATGACTTTCACCCTTACAGAAACATGTTGGCCCTGAACTCTGCCATTTTTTAACCCAATTAATTTCATTTTGTAGATGTAGACTTAGTTGCTCCCAGTTTACCTTTGCCTGGTCCTTTCTTATTTTAATGAAATTGGCTTCCTCGCTTTATTCCTGGTCCATTCCTATCTTTGTCCGTAACTTCTTTAAAATATGTGGTGTTATGGTCGCTACCTCTAGAATCCACCCCCAATGACCTACTGACATTGTCAGGATGGTGTTTAAAGTGGAGGTGTATGTGTGTACAGTAATTCTCTTGTATCTGAAACCTAGGTTTTCTTGGTAAAGTAAGTTACAGAGGTACAGTCAGGGTAGCCCAGGTAAATAACTGCAGTACATATTGTAGATGAAGCACAAAATTCAGCAAATGTGTGCTGGTGGTGCTGAGAAAGCATGTTTGGGGGTGGAGGAGAGAGGGAGGGAAGGAAGGAGGGAGGGAAAAAAGGAAGGAGGGGGAGGGAGGAAAAAGTGATCATTTAATTTAGGCATACAGCACGGTAACAGGCCATTTTGGCCCACAAGACCATGCCGCCAAATTTACGTCCCATTAACCTACATCCCCGGTACATTTTGAACAGTGGGATGAAACCAGAGTCCCCAGAGAAAACCCACACAGACATGGGAAATACATACAAGCAGCGCGGGCCTTGAAACCCGGTCCAGTCCTGATCGCTGGCACTGTAAAGGCATTGTGCTAACAGCAATTTGAAAGATTACTTTATCCTGAATGATGTTGATGTTCATGTGTTGCTGGAGCATTCAGGAGAGCATTCCATCATTTGTGCATTTTAATTAGTGGTAGGAAGAAACTGGTTACTTAGCCTTAGACCTGACCTTGTAACCACAATGCGAATGTGGCTGGTCCTAGTTGAGATTATGGTCAATGGTGACAGCTAGATTGTTGATAGTGGAGGGCTTGGAGGTGTAATGCCATTGAAGCTCAAGGGTAAGTAATTGGACCTTCTCTCTTGCTGGAGATGGTTTAGATGTAATCCTGTGTGTTGGAGTGGCACTTTGTGGTTAGGTATACATGATGCTGTTCTCTGCTTGTTCATCTGGTCTTGAACCAGGATTGCTCTCTTGATATGACAGTAGCAGTAGAGTTAGGAATAAGGTAAACTATGAGGTTAGACTATGACGGTGGGCACCTTTGCTTTTGTTGATGTTTCACAGTGCCTCATTGTTGTCCAGTTTTGATTTTGCCAACTTGTTCCAAATCTAAGTCACTGAGCAAATCTGAAAATACTTCATTTCATCATGGAGTGAATGCAGTGTGAAGAGAACTGTGCACCAGTCATTTCTACCAAAGCAATGATGGCTATGTTCTTCAGTCACTGGAAGGTATATGAAGACATAGGTGTTTCCTATATGTTGTTTCATTTAGTACCTACAGCATCCAAAATCTGGTAGCAATGCTTATCAGGACATGGTCAGAGATGGTGACACAAAGCCATTTTCTGTGATGGGCATTGAGTTGCCCACCTAAAGTGCCTGTGAAACTTTCAGTGATACACGTTTTCCGATGAGAGAGCAGTCCACTCCTAAACAGTCAATCCATCAACATCTTCCCATCACTAATCAGGTAACAGTGGGGAGGGGGGGGTGCTGTCAAACAATCAGGCGTGGGGAGTTGGGTCGCCAGCTGATTGTCATCAGCCTGCCCCTTAACAGCCGCTTTCAGGCGGCTGCATTCAGGTGCCTAGGAGGTCTTCAGTGCTCCAGTGATTATCTCTCCCGGAGGAGGGTTGGAGCCACCTCCTGCTCTTTCGGGTGGCCTCCCGGCAGCCGCGTAGGGTTAGAATATGCGGCTTTACTTCGGGGTATTCTGGCCACCTGAAAGAGCCTACAGAAAGAAAGCATCATCAATTAGGAGTTATTGACAGAAGCCCAGCTTTAACACAGAGCCCAGTGTAGCTATCGTTTTACATTCATAATCAAACACCCACAATTTATTGTAAGGAAAGTGACTTGAAAAGGTTCCCCACAGCTTTACCTGAGAACAGTAATGGAAATAGCACTGACTGGACTTGTAAACATGACACCACCCACCCCCTTATACCACTATGGCCATGGCTGGGAGAAGTTTTGGTGGTGATTTGGTTCCAGAATTAACTCTTGGCAATACACTGTAATACCATCATTCACCGCCAAGTTGAATATATGTCTTTCCTATCTTCCTTTTTTATGGAAGAGACTTTGAGAATTATTTCTGGGAAATCAAAGATTTTAATTGAAGAGTAAGAGAATAGCAAATGGTTAATTTTATACATGCTGTAATCCCATTTTCAAGCAGTAGCAATAAGTACAAAAGACTTTAATGCACGTGTTTGTGCTTTCAATCAAGACTCGACCACAGTTTGCATATGTCTGCATTTAGATAAAAACATATCACACTCAAACTGCTCAAATGTTGAAATCCATTTTTGTTTTACATTTGTGGTTGTCTGTCCTCCCACCAGCGTTGCTTTTAAGAGACTGTGCAAGTGGAGCTGTTGCTCGTGACTTAACAATTTATGCACGCCTCCACAAAATCTTTTTTTAGGGTTGGATTAATAACGGGCAGCAAAACAGCCATACCGGATCCATCAATGTACTTTTATTCGTCAGTAAATGTTCATTCATACAAATGCCCAACAAAGGAATAAAAATAGCAAAGGGTGGGAATTCTCAGAATTTATGGAGAATGAAAATAAAGAGCTTTTGCTTGGAATAAAGAGAAGCAGAAATTCAGTAGGTTTTTGGGTAAGTACAGTCAAATCTCCATTATCCAGAATTCATGCAACCGGCAAAAAAAATCAGAGAAAATAAATTAGAAAAAGAAGGAAAGTTTAAAATTGGTGCCCCCTAGCAGTTACTTCTCCAATTACGCAACACGTAATCTTAACCAACTGGCAAATTCACTATCCAGCATCTACCAATCCCCATAGGTGCTGGATACAGGGAGTTTTACTTTAATAGGAAAAGTTGGAGTGTTGAAAGTGTAAACAGAAGCTTCCTGGTAGAATGGAAGGCAGGGGTGATGCAGTAGGATCAAAGTGCTTTACAATTTTTGTCATAGGCACTGCCTAAATTTTCCACAAAACCATGGATCAGCCTATCAAGAGGAACATTTTCAAGTCCATGCGCCTTACTAAAGTCCATCTGCACAATATTCAAGGCCATCAACCATCTTTGCCACCTTCTCAAATAACTCATTCAGATTTGTAGGATATGACCTGCTCTGCAGAGAGCAGTGCTAACTGTTCCTAATCTGTCCACGCCTTTCCAAGTATGTATAATTATACTATCTGACAGTTTCCTGACTTTTGATGTGAGGAAAATCTAAATCTGAAACTGTAAGAACATTAGAAAGAGGAGCAGGAGTCGGCCTTCTGGCCCATCGAGGCTGCTCTGTCAGTCAATGAGATCATGGCTGATCTAATAATATGCTCATCTCCACCTACCTGCCTATTTCCCATATCTCTTAATTCCACTACTATGTAAATATCTATCCAATCTTACCTTAAATATATTTACTGAGGGAGCCTCCACTGCTTCAATGGGCAACAAATGTCACAGCTTCACTCCCTTTGGGAAAAACAGTTCCTTCTCATCTCCATTCTAAATACCCTGAATCTTGAGGCTATGTCCCCTCGTTCTAGTTTCCCCTGCCAATGGAAACAACTTACCTACCTCTATCTTATGCCTTATATACTGCATTTCTATAAGATTGCTTTTTATTTGTGTAAATTCTAGCAATTATAGTCCCAGAAAACTCAATCTCTCTTCATAGGCTAACTCCCTCATCTCTGAAATCAAACTGGTGAACCTCCTCTGCACTTCCTCCAAAGCCAGTACATCCTTCCTTAAGTAAGGAGACCAGAATTGCATGCAGTACTCCGGATCCAGCCTCACCAGTACCTTCTACAGTTGCAACAATCACCTCCCTGCTCCTAAACTCAATCCCTCTAGCAATAAAAGTCAACATTCCATTTGCTTTCTTGATCGCCTGCTGCACTTGCAAACCAAACTTTTGCAATTTATGTGCAAGCACTCCCAGGTCCTTCTGCGTGGCAGCATGCTACAGACACTTGCCACTTAAATAATAATCTGATCTTCTATTTTTCCTTTGAAAGTGGATAACCTCACATTTACCAACATTGTACTCCATCTGCCATCTCCCACTGTTAGACTGTTAATCAAAGGTTTAAAGGACAAAGGAAAGTATCAAGCATTATGCCTCTAAGCAACCATGACCTCATTCAAAGGCAGACAGACTTGAGGGGTTTATATCTTCCTGTGTTCTTAAGGTACATTAATGCATTGAAGCCATGTGGCTTGACCAAGAATGGATTTTAGCTGTTTCTTTCCCTCGTCTCAAGGTAACAAGTTGTACAGGGCAGAAATGGGCCCTTCATCTCACCCACTCCATGTTGACCATTGTTCCTTCTTATATTTTCAGCACTGGTTCAAATACTCATCCAGGTTCTTCTAAAAAGTTGTTTTGGAGTATTTGACTCCTGCACCTTCTCTGGCAGTGAGTTCTGGATTGCAAATATTACTTGGGTTAAAAAAAATGTTTCCTCACATTCCGTTCAACCCCATAAAAGAGAAATATTTTCTCTGAACAGTAATGTGATTGGCCATGTTCTGCTCGCCAAACAGCTTTAATTACATTGAAAACAATTATCCTTTTTCGAAAGTTCATTTAGAATGGTTTTAACAGGAGCAATCAAGCAATAATTCAGATGAACCAAGAATCATTTCTCCAATACGCTCACACTCTGAGATATGAGAAGGCTTCTTATCGGAAATTACATGAAACCTTTGTTTGTCGACTACATTGTGGCTTCTTATTTTCCATGAATTATATGGGGGTGCTTGATAATTCTTGTTTACGATCATTGATTTATTTTAATTTCTTATTTGCTTACCACTTCCTGCAACTTATTAAAAATTGGGCGTCCCCGGAAATAAAAAAGGTTATTCTTTTTGGAAAAAATTGTACCAATATGCATGGAGTTTTATGACTTACTGGTTCCTTGAAACGAAACATGATCAAAATGAAGGTTTACCTTTGTGATACTTGTTTCATAATGTACACTAGCCAAAGGACATGTGGAAGCAACATCAGAGTTTTCCAATGTGGACAGCAATCAGAAATAGAAAGCCAGCCAAAATCTTTTTTTTTACTCAAGCACTTTGATTCAATTTTAAAACATTCTTCATTCTTATACCCCACCTTTGTGTTTAAAAACCATTGTGGGAAATTCCAAAGATTATTGCCGAAGTTTGATCATTTCTACTCAGTAAATCAAGCAGACGAAAGCATTGTTTGTCTTTTGTCCTCATTCCTATCAACTGGTTAATTTTAATAAAGTATTCCCGTAATTACAGATCAAACTGCAAGCAGCCACTTTCAGTTACTGAACGTCAACCATTTCTGTAAGTCCTAATTATAGACTGAGTTATGAAACAGCCAAAGATTTGAAAATGCTTCTGCTTCAGTTAACTGTGGCAGCACCATTGAGAAGTTCACTCTTCTGGACACAAATCAGCTCCAGTTCTATATTAAAAATCATCTGGGGAATCTGCACAAAATTACTCGAAATAAAACGAATAGACATTTTGAAATGAATGAAGACTGGCAAGGCATGCTTAAGTTTGAAGACTTTTTTTGAGCAAGAGATATGACTAGGTAAAAGGAATGTGAAAGACTTGGGACATTTGGATTTTCAGTAAGTCCCTGATGCAGAAATTCACAAGAAACCTAAGAAAAATTATGCATTGGCCCAAAAGCTGTGTTCTGGATGGAAAAGAAAGAATTGTGTGACTGTCTGGGGCTTTAATTATAGTAGAGGAAGTAATGTAGCCCAGAGATTGCTCTCTGGTCCACTTTTCATCCACGTGCATAATTGTTGGAAATTTAGCAGTGTTCAGTCTTGAATATCGTTTCTGAAAGGAATTTTCATAAACAGGAAGTCGAGATATAAAAGATCACAGGCAGGATCGCTTAAAATTGCTTCTATTGTGAACAATAAGGATCTTCTTATTCTCTGCCATCCAAAAGAGGCATAACATAATAGTCATGACATGTTTAAAATTACTGGAATTATTCCATTGACTTGCCTCTTGGTGTGCCCTGAGGAGCAAGTAGCAATGCAAACAATAGTTTTAATCCCATACCTGCACTGTTAGCCTTTTTTGTGTCTATAGTATGTGTAACCTTTTCATTTAGATTTCGTATTTTGTTTTACTAATGTGGAATCATGTAACTATCAACATAAGGTTGCTGTGTCAGTCCTGTGGTTTATGTCATTATACAATTACATTATCTCCATTATTGATTGAAAATGACCACATTTAGCAGCCGTTTGGAGGAGGAACAGGCTTTTCACCTCGAATTAAAGCTACAGTAAATTTGAAGACTTCTATTGGAATCAATGCTGCTTCTGGGTTTTGAAACTGTACATAGCAGCCATTCACTGATTCCAGTCAGGATATCGAATAATGAAGGAAAATAAATTGTTCTGAGATCGGGGAAAGAGATGATCCATCATTCCACGGTGAAGACACATTGAAAATAAGATGATAGATGTTGCATGAGCCTGTCAAAATTTGAACAACTGAAACTATCACTCCTTCCCAAATGTTCCCTGGTTCCTTTTTGACCCTTCTATAGATAGTGATGGGAATGCTTAGAGCCAATTAAAATATAAACTAGAGAAAATGGATACTGGAAAAAGTGTATTATACTTTAACTGCAACCACAGGATTGATGTAAATCAATATTTATTAATTTTGTAAAATTCAAATAGAAATTGCTGGCCATGGGCAACAAGAGAATGCTAATAGCTTTAGCGTGTCACCACACAAACTTGAGATTGAAAGAGAACGAGATGCTGTGGAAGGACTGGGAAGCAATTGACTGAAGGTGGGAGAGCATGACAGGGTGACCTAATTTTCATAGTTACTTTATGGTATCAGTCATGATTAAATCACAACATTTTCCAGAAATGGCATCAACCTTAGGTTTTTCAGGACCTCAGTGCAATCTGTGATTGTATTAATAATCATAAATGAAAATCATACTGCTGGAGGAACTCAGTGGGTTGAGCAGAACCTACTGGGGGAAAGGAACTGTCGACATTTCGAACAGGACCCTGCATCAGGTCTCCATCTGAAACATTAACAATTCATCACCCCACTCCCCTCTCACCCCCATCCACAAATGCTTGACCCACTGAGTTCCTCCAGCAGTTGGTGATTTGCTCCAAATTCCAATCTCTATAATCATTAAGAACTGGTTGATTGAGAGGGGATCTCTATAATCATTAAGAACTGGTTGATTGAGAGGGGATCTCTATAATCATTAAGAACTGGTTGATTGAGAGGGGATCTCTATAATCATTAAGAACTGGTTGATTGAGAGGGGATCTCATAGAGACATATAAAACTTTGGCAGGACTGGACAGAATAGATGCGGAAGGGATGTTTCCAATGGTGGGGGAGTCCAGAACCTGGGGCCATGGTTCGAAGATAATAGGCAAACCATTTAGGACCGAGATGAGGAGGAATTTCTTTACCCAGAGGGTAGTGAATCTGTGGAATTCATTGCCACAGAGGGAAGTAGAGGCAGGTTCATTGAATATATTTAAGAGGGCATTAGATATATTTCTTCAGTATAAGGGAATTGGGGGTTACAGAGAGAAGGCGGGGACGCGGTACTGAACATTAAGATCAGCCATGATCTCATTGAATGGCGGAGCAGGCTCGAAGGGCCAAATGACATACTCTTCCTCCTATCTTCTATGTTTCTATGATTTAATCATTTAAGTATTTTTTTAAACCAACATGTTCTGATTCATGCGTGCTGGCCCTTCACTATATGTTCGATCACCTAACCACAGGAAAAACCTACATCAGTTCTACTTCACTGACAGGAATATGCAAACGTATAACCAGGAATTTTGTAAATTAAACCAGATGATATTATGGAACCTATTCTTAGCACATTCATGTGATTATTCTGCAGAAGATACATTTTGTTTCCACAAAAAAATTCTGTTGGTGAAAGACTGAAAGACCTTTATTCTGATAGACCACACAGCAAGCATCTATTAGCAACATTTACCCAACAAAGCACTTGGTCATCTGAATTAAAGTGATTTTTTTTGTTGCTTTGACCAATAAAGTTGAAGGCCTGTTTGGAAAAATAATTTTATTCTATCCCTGCATAACTGTTTCATGGCTAAACAGGGTGATGAGTCAGATCGATCAGTGCCCAAGCTACTGATTTGCATGAGTCAGAAGCCATCAGATTTTCCTTTGTATGGGGACTCCCCAAATTAATGAACTATTTCATTTTTACTGGTGAAGCTAAAAGTATTTGTACCCAATAGCAATAAAAGGAAAAACAATCTATTTATAGTCCCTTTAATTTGGAGCCCCATATCAAATACCCTGTGAATTTATTGAATTGATGCTTCATCAAAGTCTAATAGTTTTTTTTATGCGTAGTTAATAATTCAAACTAGAACCATTTTTAAATCACTGAAACTTTTAATGTGTGTGCCAATAATATGTCCTAATTGTTGCTGAAGCTTAAGGCTCATTTTTTTCAACCAGTGCCCATTTCTTTTCAGAGAAAATTAGGATTTTAATGCTTTCATATTGATGCTTGTCAAGTAATGACTTCACATTCCTCATTAGTATCCCCTCATGTCACGTGGGAGACTGGGGGTTCAATTCCCGAATGGGGAGATACTTTTAGGGTGGTACGATTGGCATAGAGGTTAGCACAATGCCCTATTACAGTGCCAGCGATGGGACCGGACCATAGTTCAAGTCCCATGCAGTTTGTAAGGAGTTTGTACGTTCTCCCCGTGTCTGCTTGTGTTTTCTCCAGGGGCTCTGGTTTCTTCCTACCATTCAAAATGGGATGTAAATTAGGTGGCACAGACTTGTGGGCTGAAATGGCCTGTTACCATGCTGTATGTCCAAATTTTTTTTAAAAACTCCACCCAACATAAAGTCCAGCACAACACACACACACAAAAAAATGTCCTTGAGGAACTCATTGGGTCAGGAAGCATTCCATGGAAAGTTATATCTTTGAGATATGCCTACCTTGAAAAGTTTTCCTCCTCTTCCTAATGCAGTGGTTCTCAATCTTTTTCTTTCCACTCACATACCACTTTAAGTCATCCCTATGCCATCGGTGCTCTGCGATTAGTAAGGGATTGTTTAAGGTGGTATGTGAGTGGGAAGGGAAGACTGAGAATCACAGCTCTAGACCCAGTTGTTACTGAAATAATTTGCTTGAGAAAAATTGTCATTGGGCCATTTCCTTTGGAGTTATGAAACCGTGCACATAACGTCAATTAGGTACAATTAAAAGAATGGTTTGCAAACTTTTTCTTTCCACCCGTAAGCAATCCCTTACTAATCACAGAGCACCTATGGCATAGGGAATACTTAAAGTGGTATGCAAGTGGAAAGAAAAAGATTGCAAACCACTGGTCTAATGTATTGCACTTTTTTTGTGTGTTGCTTCGGTTTTCTAGCATCTATGAAATCCTTATTTACCAATTCCTCAGTTTTATTTATGGAACATTTTGCTTTACTTTTGCAATTGATAATGAATTGTTAAATCTATTTCTACTACACCTTTGTTCTGATAGGCCACACAGCAAGCATCTATTAGCAACATTTACCCAACAAAGCACTTGGTCATCTGAATTAAAGTGATTTTTGTTTTGTTGCTTTGACCAATAAAGTTGAAGGCCTGTTTGGAAAAATAATTTTATTTTCTCACTGTTAAAATTCCATGCCAACAATAAATGCACATGGCTTTCAAAGCAGATACATGAACTACTGCTTGTGGGTTATTCTGGTCAGTGGGGCAATAGTGGTGAAAACAATGGAAAAGGAGAAGCGTAGATGGAAAAATCTACCTCCGTTATTGAAGAATGTGATTAGCAGTTAAAAATAACCCACATGACTTGTAGGTACTGGGAAGATGCAGAGTGAATAATAAAATACATTAACTCCCTTATAAGGGATCTGAGGAAGATTTATTTTTTCACCCTTAGATTGGTTAGAATCTGGAATGCTCTGCCTGAAGGGATGTTGGAGGCAGGTACACTCACAGTAGTTAAATATTATCTATTTAACAAAGAAGGCTACAGGCTAGGCCCTGGAGAAAGTTACTAGCATAGATAGGTACTTGATGTTAGGTATGGATATCATGGGCCAAGGGGCTGTTCCTGTGCTGTATTACTCTAAGAACATGAGGCATTGGAGCAGCAATAGGCTATTCAGTCCATGGACTCTGTCCCGCCATTTAATCATGAGCTGATCCATTTTCCCACTCAGACCCACTGTCCTGCCTTCTCCTCATAGCCTTTGGTGCCCTGACTAATCAAGAGCCTATCAATCTCTGTCTTAAATACACCCTGGCCTTCACAACAAGTTCCACAGAAGTACCATCCTCTGCCTATAAAAATTCCAATGTATTTCTATTCTAAGTGGACGCCCTTCAATCCTGAAGCTGTGTCTTCTTGTTCAAGACTCTCCCACCATGAGACACAATCTTTCTACAAGCTTTACTCTGTAACTCTTTGATCCTATAATTCTTAAAATGGTTTTGGAAAACACGGTGGCTGATTCAACTGAAATTCATAAGTTAGACAGAACTGTAAAATAACTTTTATCCTTGGAATGGACTATTATTCTGGGGGCAAGACTCAATGAATTTTTAATCTCCACAAATGCTCACACATCTAATGGGCTTTATCACAGGAACTTACTGATGCTCCCAATTCGGAATAGTTCATAAATGTAAATTCTGTTCTCTCAGGGCAACTGTTAATGTGCTTCATTTCATGTGATGTCACCTCAGGTTGAATAGCAACAACCTCAATCTTGGCTTTTGTGTTCTTCAAGGTGTTCAGCCTATTTTTCATGACTTCTTCATTTCCCTCAGAACCTCCAGTAATATTCTAGTCGCATTTGTCTTACCGTAATGAATGCTCCTCTCGTCTAGGCGAATTTCAGTCAGCCAGCACCTTGCCAATTGGTTTCATCTGGAGCCTGCAACAAAACACTCATGATAAAATGTCTTTAATATTCCACTATAACATCAACGATTCCAACTACTCTTAATGCTTAGACCTGGATAGGTTTCTTGAGTTAGCCCCTTTTAGTTCTGGCTTCCTGGCCTCCAATCTATGTATTCTGTCTGGTTCTTCAGTGTTATTCTGCATCAAGTGCAAAGCTCCAATCTCACATCTCTGTTATTAACTTTCTTAACAGCAATCTGTGCCTCTACTTTTGTTAAGTCAGCCCCTTAACTTCATTAGATATTGTGAATGCTATCTCTGTGTTCATCTTCATTTGCTTTCTTTACGTAGTGAGAATTATGGAAACTTTTGACATTTTGAGAGGCTACATGTAATTTCTTATTTTGAAGCTGTTTGCTCAATGTTATGGGTAATTCAACAGGTTTTGGGTATGTGTCTCTTTTAAATCATATTTTTGAGAATTTTCTTGCCTGAGCAATATATGTTTCCCTCCCGTCTTTGTTTACCTTTTAAAAAAAAGATGGCCAGTTTACTTCAGAAGTTTATTTTGCCATTTTCTTGTACATGCTGCTCTGTGCACCAAAAGACCTCATGTGCAAGACCTGCACATCTTTACTTGCTGTTTTCATTACTGGGGCAATTTCAATATGTTTTCAGATTCACCACACATAGCAACTGCCCTTGAATCCACTCATTATTGATTCCCCTCACTAACTTGTCCCTTAGCATCTGTGAGATTGTGTTGCCATAATAATAATTCTTGTGACAACTTCCCCATTCATCTACATAATCAGCTACTCTTTCATTCAGCTTCTTTAACAGTGAATCAAATTTAAATATGAGCATAAAGTTGCTTGGCTTTGGAATACTGTATTTCTTTAATCAATCCAAAAATACCTTTCTTTTATTATCAAGTTTCTCCAAGCTCAGCAAATTTATCTCTAAACAATATATAGGAGTTCTCACCAGTTCTCATCTGTCACAACAGATTATGTTGTGTTTGTATTGTATATAGATATGTTTTCGGGAGATAAAATGGGGCAGGTTTTTTAGTGTAGGTCACATACAAACACTTCAAAACAGATCTCATTTGAAATACTGGAGCTCTGCTCAAGCCAGACAGGGCAGCTCCTGGGGGCCTTTGCAAAATCTTTGGGGAGTGCCCAAGAGTCTTCACTAATAGATTGTTGTTTTGAAAAGCAACAGATGAAAGAGATCAGAGGAGTAGTTCTGAGCCGCAGGCTGTCTGGGAGTGCAGCTTGCTGTTCTAAGAGGGTCATGTGTTTTTGCAAGCAGAGAGACTTGAACACTATTTTTCTCACAAAAATTATATTGGGACTGGGAGGCTTGAGTTATAAGGAGTGGCTGGATACATTAACACCTTTTTCCATGGTGTATTGGAGGCTGAGGGATGGCCTTATTGATATAGTGAATAATTTTTATTCCAGCGTAGAAGAGTCTAAATCCAGAGGGCATAGGTTTCAGGTAAGGTGGGGGGGGAACTGGAAATTATTTAAAATAGACCTGAGGGGGAAACTTTTTCACATGGGGTGGTCCTTACACAGAACAAGCTATCAGAGGATGCTGCAGAGGCTAGTAAAGGGGTATAGAGCTGCTATATTGGAAGAGATCTATTATCTATAGCAGTTCCATTACACACACACACACACACACACACACACTCTCTCTCTCTCTCTCTCTCTCTCTCACACACACACACACATACACTCTCTCTCTCTCTCTCTCTCACACACACACACACACATACACTCTCTCTCTCACACACACACACACACACACACACACACACACACACACACACACACACACACACACACACACACACACACACACACACACACACACACACACACACACACACACACACACACACTACACTCATGCCCCCATCCTCACTCCCTCAAGCCTCACTTAAGTTGTCGGTACCTTCAGACCTTTTCTCTCATTACCCTTTTCTCATGCTTTCAGTTCATTCCTTTGCTTTCCCTTACTCTCTGTAATTAATCCCTACACTACTCCATTCTCTACCTCTCCCTTTCCCTCCTTTCATTTACATTCCCACTTTAGACTCTACCATTCCCACCTATTTTATTACCCTCTCACCCCTTCTACCAGCCTCCAGTTACTTGTGGTCTCTTGCAGCTGAGGCTGTCCCCGTGACTGCTGCCCTTTCACATCGGGGCCATTGTACAAATCGTTGGTTAGGCTGCATTGCATGTAGAGAATAATGTCATTAAGTTTGAAAGGGTGCAGAAAGGGTTCACAGACTTGAGTTATAAGGAAAGGTTAGATAGGCTAGGACTACTTGCCCTGGAGAGAAAGGGATTAAGTAGTAACCTTTTAGAAGTTTATAAAATTATATTGGTCATAGATAGGGTAAATAATAACCCTTTTCCCCCAAGTAAAGTAGTCTAAAACAAGAAGGCTAAGATTTAAAGTGAAAGGGAAAAGATTTAAAGAAGACCTGAGGGGCATGTTTTTCATACTGTATATGGTATTCACTTCAGTGGATGTGGTAGAGTCATGTACAATTACAATGTCTGGTCAAATACATGGATAGGAAAATTTTAGAGGAATGTGGGTTAAGTGCAGAGAAATGGGATGAGTGTAGATAACTGTAGGCATTTTGATTGGCATGGATGAGTTGGGCTGAAGGGTCGGTTCTCATGCTGTATAACTATGAACTTATCAATGAATTCCAAACCAGAATCCATCTTCCAGCAGCCATGCTGTTCCATTCTGCACTTCAGAATTGTCCTTCAAGGAGACCTAACTATGCAAGAGTAGTCAAAAGCCAGTATAGAAGATACATCTGAAAATGAGAACCCACAAGCAATGGCAGATACTAAAATCTAACTCATCTTTATACTGGTTATCATTCTTCATCCAGATGCAGCTTCCTGCCCTGAAATGCTGACAATTCCTCTCCCCCACCAGTGCTGCTTGGTCCGAAGTTACTCCCGCAGTTTAATTTTTGCTCTTAAAATGGGAGATCGTTGACAAAAGAAATCAAAGCTTGGAGGTCATTTTTTTTAATAGAACTATTTCAGTAATAAACCAAAAGGGTGTGCAGTTCACACTTAATCCTTGCCAAGTAGAATGAAACTTTCTTTTTATCATTGGGTTTAATAAATTTGAATAACATAATAAATTTTAATATTATAATTTTATAAATTGGTCCTGTTTAGAAAGTGTAAAATGGAGAAATATTTGGTATAAATTGAGAAATTTGTACTTTGCTCAGATTGGACTCAAGAGTTCACGATGGGAGATACAGAACTTTGTAAGCTGCATATTGGGTGAATCAAGGACAAATTTACTTTGCATCTATGTTGGATCAAACGTACTTCATATTTAGCATCTAACAAATAAAAAATACAGAAGAATACCCCACAGGAATAGTCTTTATGGAATGCAATGCAAACAAAACTCTGTTAATATCTAGTTTATAGAATTGTATAAAAGTGTAGTTTATATTAGGATTGCTATACTAAAACTTCCCCGCCCCTCCTCCCACCCCCCACTATCGTCACCATGAATTTCTGAAAAGAACATGTGAGGTGGAGAATAATTTTCCTATCTGCCAATTAGTTAGAACTCCTGTGAACTCACGAGGCTGTGGGTGTTAAACTGCAAATTAGTTTCTTCATTCAATCTGAATTTATTTTTTCATGGTCCCACACTGTTAAATGTAATTATGAGAGCTCACTGCATTGATTTCAGTAAAATATAAATTTAGCAGCAATAATTCCCTTGCTAACTATCTAGAGTGTTTATTTTTAATCTCAGATACATATAGTAAAAGAGGTGGAGGGATTTGGTTCAGTTTGCTTGGTCTATACTTTCTCTCATAATCATCCCTGTGAATCAGAGAAGATTGTAAATGTTTCCAACTGATTCCTGCCTTCAGTATATATTTCTCTTACAAAGACTGAAACATGACAAAAGGAGAAAGATTTCAACCTTAAAGAAAGAAAATCAAAATGTCTTCACTGGTTTGTGCTTCAGAAGTTGTGTACATAGGAATATAACTTTTATTCACCCCATGAGAAAGTGTGCAAATCTGCTGAACAAGTTACTTCAGTCTTCTAGCTAGATTCACTTTGTGCTGTTAATTACAGATTAATTATAACTGCGCTGGGTGGATCACGTCTCCAGAGTGGAGGACCATCGCCTTCCCAAGATCGTGTTCTATGGCAAGCTCTCCACTGGCCACCGAGACAGAGGTGCACCAAAGAAGAGGTACAAGGACTGCTTCAAGAAATCTCTTGGTGCCTGCCCCATTGACCACCGCCAGTTGGCTGATCTCGCCTCCAACCGTGCATCTTGGCGCCTCACAGTTCGGTGGGCAGCAACCTCCTTTGAAGAAGACCGCAGAGCCCACCTCACTGACAAAAGGCAAAGGAGGAAAAACCCAACACCCAACCCCAACCCACCAATTTTCCCTTGCAACCGCTGCAACCGTGCCTGCCTGTCCCACATCGGACTTGTCAGTCACCAACGAGCCTGCAGCAGACGTGGACATACCCCTCCATAAATCTTCGTCCGCGAAGCCAAGCTAAAGAAGATAGGGGTCATTCTTGTTTAAATTGCAAAGTGAAATGTCTGTTAAGTACAAAGACAATCTGCTTTGTGCTGTTAATTACAAATAGTCTTTGTACTTGACGGACATTTCACAATTAAACAAAAATCTCACTTTGCAACCCTATTCCTATCACTCAACAACTAGCTTGAGTTGCACGTACTGTTGTTCCCGTTTCCTTCTTACAGCGAAAACATCTATCTGATAATGCTGGATCCCATTTATTTAACTTTTGGGGTGTGATATATAGCTTGTGTAACCAATTATATTGTATCATGCATAACCTCATATTTATTATATTTTTCATAGTTCCAGAGCATAACTTTTCCCATATTTCATTTTTTATCTTTATGTTTAAATCTTGTTCCCACTTTTGTTTGGGTTTACAGCTTATTTCATCATTTTCTTTCTCTTGCAGCTTGATGTACATGTTTGTTATAAATCTTTTTATTATCATTGTTTCTATCATCACATATTCAAAGCTGCTTCCTTCTGGTAATCTGTCTTGGGTAAACTTATACCTCTCATTTTGTTCATTTTAGATTGGTCACAGTGTTTGAGCTACCGAAAGAAAATAGACACACACACCGAGAGCAGTTCAGTTTATACAAATGTTTATTACTAATTCAAAAGCTGATTTCACACTACAATATGCAAGCCCTTCCCAACTATACTTATCAACGCTTGGACTGGTCCCAACTGCCGAAGCGAGGCAACGACTGCACACTTGTAGTAGGTTGTCAGGGCGCTGGTAGCAGCTTCTCCACCTCCCCCGACTGGGACGTTGCTCGGACTCTGGCTGTTCTTCCTTCTTGACAAGGGGTGTTCCCACCCCTCGGAGAGTCTAAACTTCAGCAGCAGGACCACAGGCTTATATACCCCAAAAACAATTAATCATGCGCCTACTCCTTCTAATATTTGTCAGTCAAAATCAAAACTGAACATTACATTCTACAATTTAGAAGATTAATTATTATGGAACCAGGATGTTATAATTTCCTGGTTTATCTCGTAGATACAAAGACTTATTAAAACTTCTCGAGCAAGACAGGTTGTGACCAATTCGTCAATTTCAGAGTGTTGCATTTGACAACTGCTTTCCCTGGGCCTCACAGTGGAATTCCATTTCAAAGTGTATCTTCAGATAAGTCCCCATGGCTGAGTTTAATTACATCTGCTAGTTCTGAAAGTAAGGTGACCTGCGTGTGGACCCAGTGTCGTCAGTTCCACATAAGCAAAAAGCATCTGGGTACATGGTTTTAATCCTCCATTACATCCCACCCCTTGGTCACAATCTGTCATTTGCGAGGCCTAATCAGTATTTGAGTACAGAGGGAGCGAAAAAAGAGAAATCAAAACAACAATTACAAAGATAAGCAATGACGCGAGCAACCAACGGAGGATAGTGTGGCCCAGCCCCCCAAATGTAGCAGTTAGCCATGAGAAAGGATTCCAACCAAGGCTCAAATTATCCTTGTTGGCCACAATACCCAGGTACTGGAGCTCACAAACAGATTTTGAAACATGCTGAACAATAACATATTTATATAAGCTGCACTTGAGGCTGGTGACCGAGGACTTCCTTGGTGTAATGCATCGGACCGTGTTTCCCACGGGTAACTCCCTTGGAACGTCCTCGACATTACAAATCCAATTGCTGGCATCAAAGCAGCTGTTAAGCCAGATCACCAGGAGTGTAAAATGGAGAACCTGGAACAAAGAAGCCTGACACATGTCACTCATGATACCATAAGCGTTCAGTGTTTAAACAGACTAAATCATCCTGTCCCTCAATAGCTACCCAGTGAGTGTTACCCTGGGCAGGTGTCACTATTTCCCCTTTTACAGGAGGGCCACTACCTGGTGGTGCCACCCATACCTTTTGTCCAACATTCTCTAGTTCGGGGATGGGGGGCAATGACTGTTATTCCTCTGGAATAGGCTGTAATTCAGGAGCGTGAAGAAGTCGGTGGAAAGGTGTACCTCCTTTTAAAGGGCGATGATTCAAATTGTCGACTGCCTGCTGCAGCACATGGCACCATCCCTTCTGGGTCCCCAGTGATGTTTCCAAACGAATTTGTTCCTTCAGTAAGCCGTTCATTTGTTCAACTAACCCGGCAGCCTGCGGGTAATAAGGAATATGGTGGATCCATAAAATACCGTTGTCATTTGCCCAATCACAGACTGCTTTCCTGGAGAAGTGCAAGCCATTATCAGAGTGAATCTCCTCTGGAACATCATAACGATAAATCAAATGGTTTAGTCCTTGGATAGTGCTAGCTTGGTCAGCCGTCTTGGTGGGAAAAGTAAAAACCAGGCCCGAAAAGGTGTCACCCATTACTAGGATGTAATATTTACCCATACAGTCGAGCATGGGGCCTATGTAATCAATTTGCCAGACCGCAGCTGAGTGAGCACCCCGTTTTATTCGGCCATGTGGACCAGGTGGAATGGTATGGAACTTCACAAGCTGACATTCTGGGCATGTACGTACGACCACGCGGACATCATCCTGATGGACGGATAAAGCATGTGTACGGGACCACATAGCTGATCCCTTCTCCCCCAAATGACCACTCTGTTCATGTGCCCATCGAGCCAGGGGGACGGTATCAGCACAGCTGATAGTGGCAAGCTGATCTGCTACTGCATTATGTTGAGCCATGTTAGTCGCCATATTGGTATGGGCATCAACGTGATAAACGGTTATCTCACGATGGTGGGAAGCATCCCACAACAGCTGCCACAACTCTTTGCCCCATACTGGGCGGTCATGTATCATCCAGTTGTTCTTTTGCAAATCAGGCATCCATACCACAAGTCCATTAGCCAAAGCCCAGGAATCAGTAAACAGGCGAAGAGGGTGATCATGGGGATCTAGTGGTAAAGTGACTGCCTTCAACTCAGCATACTGACTGGAGCCACCATCCCCCTCCTCCGATAAGTGAGTTCCTGACCTGGGACGGTAAGCCACCTGTTCGTGTACGTGGCCCACCCCTTCAGGCCCTCTGGTCGCATGACTCTGAATATACCACTTCCATTTAACAATAGAAGACTGCTGAGCCCGCCCGATCTTTAGATTAGCATCATTAGCCAGGACCCAATTCATTATAGGAAGTGCAGGTCGCAATTGAACATCTGCATCACCTGTCATTCTTTCAGTCTCTAGCAGGGCCCAGTAACAGGCTAGTAACTGTTGTTCAAAAACAGAATAACGAGTGGCAGCCTCGGACATGGTACGTGACCAGAATCCCAGTGGGACTCGGCGACCCTCTTGTTTCTGCCAGAGGCTCCAGGAGGCCACATCATCAATATAATGGTGAATTGAGAGGGAAGGCGATACTGGAAGGTGGATGAAGGTATACTGGCGCCCCTTCCAGGTAAAGGCGAACTGATCCTGTGAATCCTCAGCTATAAGAATACTGAAGAAGGCGTTAGCGAGATCAATGACAGCATACCATGTTCCTGAGTTCCCAGTAGCAATGTTTTCAATAAGGGTGACAATGTCCGGAACTGCTGAAGCAAGTGGTGGGGCATGTTTGTTCAAAAAACGATAATCAACTGTCATTCTCCAGGAGCCATCTGGCTTCTGGACCGGCCAAACAGGGCTATTAAAGGGCGACGTTGCGGGCCTCACTACCCCTTCTTCTTGCAGAGCATCGATGGTGGCAGTAATCTCTTCCTGCCCCCCAGGGAGACGATATTGTGGAATGCACACTGGTTTCATGGGGGCTGGCACCATCACAGGATCCCACTTAACCTGACCCACTACTAGTTTTTTTGTAATAGTTCGAATTCCAAATTCAAATCCCCCTTGGCTAGTATTAAGGGCCATACCGGCCAACATATTAATACCCAGGATACACTCGTCAGTAGCAGCCACCAGGGTTCCTTTGCCAGGGTGACCGCTCCTCCCAACCCCTCTATTTGAAAGGCCGGTCCAGTCCAGAGGTCGGGATTACCAGGAATCACCGAGTGCTCTGCACCGGTGTCGACCAAAGCCAAGTATTGGCGATCATTACCCCCACCCCAGTGGATTGTTAACGGTATGTAGGGCCGCGGATCCCCGTGTGTGCGCCGTGTCTCGATGGAGTAGACACGGGAATCCTGCCCACACCTTGAGGCTTCAGAAGGGTTCGGGGGCTTCCAGGACCACATGCTATTGTTATCTTTAAGAGCCTGTTTAACCCATTGTTTTACCTCATCATGAGTAACTGGAGCAGGAGAAGCCAGCTCGATAGAAGCAGCAGTGGGAGCAGAAAGCACAGCTGGGCCAGGACTCAGCAGCTGGGGATGATGTTCCCCTGCTTTTTGCCTAAATCGATCTCCAATGGCAGCCAGCTCTTTTACTGAGAAATCACGGATCATTGACTCCTTCCGACCCCTGTTCCCACTTTGACTCACAGGGTCCTCCACCCAGTCTAGGGGAGGAGGTGGAGGCCATCCAACAGAGGGAGTAGGCCATAGAGCATAAGCAGGGGTTTGGGTATTTTCCCCTGGGTCCACATGGGAAACCGGGGTATCTATCCCTTCCATCTCTACCCTTACATCATCCCCCCTTCTGTCTGTTTGGGAAATCTGCTGCCTTATAGGGCGGGCGTGAACAGCAGATGGAGAGGGTAGTATGTTAGACACATGCTGAGGAGTATCTGCATTATTACCATTGTCATTCCAGATATTCCCATCCCAATCCTCAATTACATCAGGATCGTTACCATTCCTTATCATGGCATGAATACGATATGGATCGGGTTCTACTCCATGCCTTTCCTTATCTGCACAGAGCTGCTGCCGGAGTTTAATATTACGGCAAATCATTTGGACATGCTTATCTTCCCATTCTTTGGCTCTGTCCTGACTGGTGCGAACAATCTCGCTCATCATGGAACAGCATTGTCGCAGGACTTCTAGCTCCTCCTCTAATTGCTTTCTTTTGCACTGAGATTCTACTTCTCTTTGAATTAATTCTGCTTCACGCTGAACGGAGTGGCGTAATGCTGTGGCCAGCAACCAAAAACCATTCGTCAGCGTTCCCTTTTTATCAGGAAATTTACTTTCTCGAAGGAGAGTGGCAACCCGCTCTCCCAGAGGTGCACTTGATGAGTCTAACTTCTCATCCCAACTAATGGGTGGTCCCAACAAAGACAGGGTATTGGCCAACATGCCAAACCCATCGTCTTTGGAAGTCCATCCAGGAATCAAGAACTGCTCAGGGCTCACCTCTTTCTTTCGGCGAAACATCTTGAGACCAACCCTGCTCGCAGCGCCAATTGTCTTGGGTAAACTTATACCTCTCATTTTGTTCATTTTAGATTGGTCACAGTGTTTGAGCTACCGAAAGAAAATAGACACACACACCGAGAGCAGTTCAGTTTATACAAATGTTTATTACTAATTCAAAAGCTGATTTCACACTACAATATGCAAGCCCTTCCCAACTATACTTATCAACGCTTGGACTGGTCCCAACTGCCGAAGCGAGGCAACGACTGCACACTTGTAGTAGGTTGTCAGGGCGCTGGTAGCAGCTTCTCCACCTCCCCCGACTGGGACGTTGCTCGGACTCTGGCTGTTCTTCCTTCTTGACAAGGGGTGTTCCCACCCCTCGGAGAGTCTAAACTTCAGCAGCAGGACCACAGGCTTATATACCCCAAAAACAATTAATCATGCGCCTACTCCTTCTAATATTTGTCAGTCAAAATCAAAACTGAACATTACATTCTACAATTTAGAAGATTAATTATTATGGAACCAGGATGTTATAATTTCCTGGTTTATCTCGTAGATACAAAGACTTATTAAAACTTCTCGAGCAAGACAGGTTGTGACCAATTCGTCAATTTCAGAGTGTTGCATTTGACAACTGCTTTCCCTGGGCCTCACAGTGGAATTCCATTTCAAAGTGTATCTTCAGATAAGTCCCCATGGCTGAGTTTAATTACATCTGCTAGTTCTGAAAGTAAGGTGACCTGCGTGTGGACCCAGTGTCGTCAGTTCCACATAAGCAAAAAGCATCTGGGTACATGGTTTTAATCCTCCATTACATAATCTCAGTCTGCTTCCCAGCTTGTCCTTTAAGTAGGTTTTCAGTTGATGGTATGCAAACATTGTACCATGAGTTATTCCATATTTGTACTTCATTTGTTCAAATGATAATAAATTATTTCCCAAAAAACAATTTTCTATTCTTTTAATCCCTTTTCTCTCCCATTCCCTAAAGGAAAGGTTATCTATTGTGAAAGGGATTAGTTGATTTGGCGTCAATAATAATTTTGGTAGTTGGTAGTTTGTTTTTTTCCTTTCTACATGAATCATAATAGGTATTGTATCCTTGGGAAGATATTCATTTTAATACAATTTACCCTTCCTATCAGTGTTAGTGGCAATTCTTTCCAATATTCTAAGTCATCCTGTAATTTCTTCATTAATGGCTGATAATTTAATTTGTATAGATGGCCTAGATTATTATCTAGTCTAATACCTAGGTATCGGATTGCTTGTGTTTGCCATTTAAATAGTGATTCTTTTTTAAACTCTGTGTAATCCGCATTATTCATTGGCATCACTTCACTTTTATTTGCGTTGATCTTGTACCCCGATATTTCTCCATATTCATTCAATTTCTTATGTAGTTCTTTTATTGATATTTCTGGTTCTGTTACATATACTATGATGTCATCTGCAAATAAACTGATTTGGGCATGTGAGAAAGTGAAAAAGTTTGGGGAAGATCTAAATCAGGTATTAAATGAAATCACAAAAAGCAACATACCAAAAAATCCAGAGATCTTTCTTCTAAGTAATATAAGAAGTAAAGAATTAGGCCTCAAACTGGATGAAGCACAAAAAAGATTTATTATGATAGCCTTGGCTGTCGTGAAAAAAATGTATAATGTCAACTTGGAAATCAGAAGAGAGCCTGAGAGTACAGCAATGGTACATAGAAATGAATAAATGTATTCCATTAGAAAAAATAACATATAACTTAAAAAATAAAGTCACATTATTCGAACAAATTTGGGAACCGTACATGGAACACAACAGAGAGGGCCTACCGCGGACCTCCACCCTCTAAAATGATAAATGAGAAGAAGACAAAATGACCTAATCCAGTGTGTAAATGTAGATGATACAATTTTCTTGTTTATTTTCATTGTGTGATGGCATCATTTAATGGTTTTATTGTATTGTATATGTTGAACGTTCAATGGGTTTGGAGGGGGGTGGGAAGGAGGGAGGGATGGGAGGGGGAGATAAAAGGGGAGAAAATGCCACTGTGTATATTCAAGAGGGAAATGTTTGTATGTATTTTGATTGATATGGTTCATAGTGTGAAAAATTTTTTTTTTAAAAGAACAACTCGCTTGAGTTAAAATCACATCTCTTCATTAAGAGCTGAAATTTTAAGGTGATTTTTGTGATCAGCAACCCAAAATCTATGAAACAAACAGTGTTCAGGAAGCAAACTTTTCATTGTCCAGAGTTTATCATGTGCTGCAAAGGTTGCTCAAAATTACAACCTTGAGGTCAGAAAGCTGAGGACTACCTTTACCTTGACCTCCACATTGGGAGCAATCCAGACATTATGATTACCCTACAGAACATCACAGATCACAGTCAAATGTTCATGCCGAATAAAAAGAACAATATCAAAACATTGTATATGAAGACTGTTGCAATGGCTGGCATTTGAATTTCCCAAACAGTCACTGTTCAAAGCAACTCCCCACCGGAGAGATTATCTTTTATAAACCAACTACATTAGTTCAAACTGTTGCTCAGAACAGAACTTACTGTTTATCAATCACCAATGAAAAAGTTACTCCTTGAAAGGGATCTCCCAATGTGCAGGTGTTAGTTTTTGTTTGGTTTGAATTGTACATTATTTTGTAGGAACATTTGGGGAAAGTGTGTGCAGAGGCATTGTGATACCTGTGCTACTTGTTTCGGGAATTAATAGCAGTCAGCAAATATCGTAATGGTTATCCTTCCAATGATGTCATGTCAGGGGCTGCCCTGACCTCAGTTAATTGTGCGACATAAAAATTGAATGTGAGACCTGTACATCAAAGAGGGGAAGCTCATATTCAGCAAGAAGGTTTGGCTTCAGCTTGGAGGGGTGGTACAGACCACATTTGCAGCCTGTCACTCACTTGTGAAAGAAACTAGTTTGCAGGAATCCTAAGCACAGAGCACAGTGATCAGACAGCTCTACTCCTTCGTGGGTCGGTTCTCTTTGAAGCTATGAAAAAGATGGTCATAATACTGTTGGCGCATCAAATCTATCTGGCACTCTCTGTGCCCTTCTGGCAAAATGCTGTGGGTAAGTGCAAGTTTTATTTTGGCAGTTTTAGACATGTTCAATATTGAGAAGAAAGTACATTTTTTAATCACTTTTGCTTTTGTTGGTTTGATACTGTGAAATTTATTTAGAAGCGAAGTCCATTCATCTAGTGCAGTAAATGTTATCTCAATGAGAAATTATCTTTCACCTACTGCATTTGAGTAGCAGCTATCCCAGAAAAGAGCACATTATTTTGTATTTTCATTGTATTTATTTCCAATTTTAGCAATAATTTCTTCAGAATACCAAGGTGTTCTAAAAAAAAAATCAAAGAGCGGAATTTGAGAGTGATACAATGTCTTTACACAGTAACATCAGTCTTAGCAATTCCTAGGTCAAATATCAATCCTCTTTTGTGATCTCCAAAGGTTTGGTGGTCTTCAGTCTCTCACCATGAAGATTTCTTTCAATCTGAAGTTTCAGATCTAACGTGTTAAATAGGGTTTTTGCTATTGATACTTAAATACCATTAATAATATGAATGCAAGTGAGAATTTGATTCTATATGTCTGGGAATAGAATTAAAGGGAGAGCTGCAAAGCAGACATAGACTCAATAGGCAAAATAGCCCCCTTCTAGATCATGAGAAAATAATTGAAATAAAATATATGACAGTTCACACCACAAAACAATGTCTTACATTCAAATTAGTTGGTGGATGATACTAATTCAATCCATTATACAGCCTGTGATGATATTCAAACTTAAAGATTTAAAATTCCTTTACTGTCTTGCAATAGTATAGAACATGTAGTATTACATGAAATTGCCTTCTGTCTACTGTAAGGCCAAGTCATCACTAGTGAAGCCCAGTGCCCCTTACAATAAGAGAGAAAGAAGCAAAAGTGAGTCCTTCAGAGTCACTGCGTGTCCATGGAGTTCCCTCCAGGGCTCCCTCAGCCTCTGCAGCTGCGCAAACTCCTGTTTGATTCAATAGCGACTCGAGCTCTCGATGCAAACCTCCGAAACAATCAGGAAGCTATCAGTGCCCAAGGTCCTTCAGGAGCCCTTCTTAGTACCTACTTGAATACCGGCTCTGATACCTGATTCACGAGCCAATCAACAGCAACCTGCAGCCCGTACCAGTTCTCTGACCGCAAGTGGCTTACCACCCACAGCCTGTGAGGGTCCCTCAGCCACTGAGCCCCTCGCTGGTCCTTTGCTATGGACACCTTCCCTGTAGGGCTGCCTCCTCTGCTTCTTCTTCTCAACAGAGTAGGGGAGAGGGGTAGCATTCTTCCCTTTTTTGATTCACTGCCTTGGTCTGCTGGTCCCCAGTTCCTGCAATCCCTCGTGTCCACTGCTGACCACAGGCTATCTTGGGCACAGACCTTGCAGTTGTAGGATTTTACTTATAAACACTGTCAGCTCTTTTAACAAGCTATTTAAAGCCTGTATGGAGCCACTGGAATTCAGAACAGTGCTGTGTCTCCGCTCTCCAGAGTTCGCACCAGTGTCAGTGCTATTGTTACAGCAGCTCTGGGAATGCCACCAATTTTTTAAATACAATTTTCAGTATTAATTTAGCATACAATTTATATGCATTCATACTAACATTATTTTTTCTATTACTAATTACTAATGAAACAAGATGAAAAACATGAGAGAGCTGTTTTCCCTTGTTAATTCTTTCCACGATGTGGTTGAGTTGAACCTTTGTGTCACAGTATTTCCTTGACTTCATTCAGCTGTTGTTCAGTGACTGGAAAGCACACTATAAGGCATGAAACTGAGGTGGGATGATTTGTTCATATGCATGATTAGTCGTTGCCCAGCCATCCACCATCCTCACACCCCACCCCTCCCCTCCAACTGTGTTCATTCAGATGCATATATATTTAACTTCCTCCAGGAAACATGAATCATTTAAGTTTTCTGCACACATTCTTATGTGAAAGAGTAAGAATGTGTTGAAAACTCATCCCGGTGATGCTAAACCACTTCACGTAGTTCCATAAATGCACGCCATTTTACTTAAGAGTCATGGAGTATCATACAGCATGGAAACCGGCCATTTGGCTTATCACATCTGTGCTGACCTGTGGGCACTCATCTACATTAATTCCATTTTTCAGCACTTGCCCAGTAATCTGCTATGTCTGGGTGATTCAAGTGCTCATTTGAAAACTTCTATCAATGACTCTGCTTCTACTTCTTTCTTAGGCACTATATTGTATATGCTCACCACTGCCTGGCTGAAAAGGTCTCATTAGATCCGTTCTAAACCTAAATTTATCCTAAATCTATATCCTCAAGTTGTATCTATTCAGCTCCAGAGATTTCTTTGGAATACAATTTCACCCCAAGTAAACAATGGACTGCATCAAATATATACTCATTGAAGATGAGATTCTGTGCAAGGTTCAGATCTTATGAGTTATACAGAGGCCAAGGAAAAGTTCTTGTGTGAGTGTTTGAACTAACAGCACAGGTTAAGGAGAGACCAGGTTGAATGCATTAAACTGAGATAATGATGGAAAATGCAATTTATAATTCATTCAGTTTAACTTCCAACGTTAGTAGTAATACCTAGAAATGTATCCTCATTTGGTATAACTAAGTCCGGCACGTTGGCATGTGAGACTCCGGCTTCCAAATGGAACAAAATCCAGAGGCAGAATACAGCAGTATTCGTCATGTTGAAATTGACGATTTAAGTTTACGAAGTATCACATAAAATGAAAACTAATTCTGACATTGTATGCATTGACTACCAACCAACTGCACTTAACTAATTCACATCAGAAGACTGTGACAAGATAGCAGATAATTACAAAGCGAAACATGAAAATCCACAGATGCTCTAGTTGTAATAAAAACACAAAAATGCTGGAGGAACTCAGCAGCAAGTCACGCAGTGTCCATAGGAGGTAACAATATATAAACCAACGTTTCGGGCCTGATCTCTAATTCAAGGATATTTGTGTTAATTTCAAGCTCTTTTTTTTTTGCAATGTCAAATCCAAATAATATCAGACAAATTTCCCAGGAGTAACATCAGTCTGAATGTTATCAAAGGCATACATTTCCATTAAAGATCCTCCAAATAATTTTACAATGAATTTCTAGCATGAAAGAATCTGTGTTTGTTTTCAATATCCAATTCCACCAAGAAACTTGGCTTTCCTACCCTTTTGCGACATGAATTACAAAAGAAAGGTGTGCTGATGTAAGAAATTTTTTTTTGGTTAAATCAAGTTTCCCTCTGGAAAGTCAGAAGAAAAATCCTTATTTAATGTACTTTTAAAAACAACAAATTTAACTGCAAGATTTTTCACTTCTTTCAATGAAGCCCAGTGCTAACAGGAATAGGGAAAAACTATTACAAAAGTATTGCTCTACTTTGGGAGTATTTTGCTTGAAATGTAAAACATAACATAACTGTGGTAAATGTCAATAATGTTTTTTTCTTGAGAGTGCTTTTAAATCTCTCACACCTGGCTAACAGTATTATTCAAAGAAGAACCCATTCATTCCCAGGTAACATTAGAAATTAAATTTGTGCAAATTTTTTTCAACATACAGTAATCATTGACCCACATTTGCAGGAAATGGTGTTTCTGCAACTTTCTTGTAGTATGTAATGCAGACTCGAGCTCTATGTCTGCCTCCGAAAATAAGGGCAACAAAATAATCTGTGCTCGGATTGATTTTAATTTTAAGAATTAAAAAAGAAACAAAAAAATTTATAAGGGAATGAAAATTAAGAGTTATTAATTCAATGTTAAAAGAGGTACAGAAAGAGAAATAAAGCATTGAAAAAATGATTGGATGAAGAGCAAAAAATGTTAACAGAAGAAAGTTTAAAAAATGTTATAAATTACATGCTAAATTATCTACAATGTTCAATGAGGGAAGGAATTAGACTCTAATATAGATAGATATTTATCACGGTTAACTTTGCCAAGATTATGTTTGGAAGAGCAAACTTAATTGAGTGATCCCTTTACCTCAGTTAGAGGTAAGGGAGTCTATGAATTTAAAACAATAAATCCCCAGGAGAGGATTCCCACCTAAATTTTACAAGGAATTTTTAATTTTTTTTTTATTTTTCACACTATGAACCATATTAACCAAAATACACACAAACATTTTCCTCTTGAATATACACAGTGGCTTTTTCTCCCCTTTTTCCCCCCTCCCTTCCCTCCCTCCTTCCCACCCCCCTCCAAACCCATTAAACATTCAACATATACAATACAATAAAACCATTAAACAATGTCATCACACAATGAAAATAAACAAGAAAATTGTGTCATCTACTTTTACACTCTGGGTCAGTTCATTTTGTCTTCTTCTCATTCTATCATTTTAGGGGGTGGAGGTCCGCGGTAGGCCCTCTCTGTTGTGTTCCATGTACGGTTCCCAAATTTGTTCAAATAATGTGACTTTATTTTTTAAGTTATATGTTATTTTTTTCCAATGGAATACATTTATTCATTTCTATGTACCATTGCTGTACTCTCAGGCTCTCCTCTGATTTCTAAGTTGACATTATACATTTTTTTGCTACAGCTAAGGCTATCATAATAAATCTTTTTTGTGCTTCATCCAGTTTGAGGCCTAATTCTTTACTTCTTATATTACTTAGAAGAAAGATCTCTGGATTTTTTGGTATGTTGCTTTTTGTGATTTTATTTAATACCTGATTTAGATCTTCCCAAAACTTTTTCACTTTCTCACATGCCCAAATTGCATGTACTGTTGTTCCCGTTTCCTTCTTACAGCGAAAACATCTATCTGATAATGTTGGATCCCATTTATCTAACTTTTGGGGTGTGATATATAGCCTGTGTAACCAATTGCATTGTATCATACGTAACCTCGTGTTTATTATATTTTTCATTGTTCCGGAGTATAGCTTTTGCCATATTTCATTTTTATCTTTATGTTTAAATCTTGTTCCCACTTTTGTTTGGGTTTACAGCTTATTTCATCATTTTCTTTCTCTTGCAGCTTGATGTACATGTTTGTTATAAATCTTTTAATTATCGTTGTTTCTGTAATCACATATTCAAAGCCACTTCTTTCTAGTATTATTCTCAGTCTGCTTCCCAATTTGTCCTTTAAGTAGGTTTTCAGTTGGTGGTATGCAAACATTGTACCGTGAGTTATTCCATATTTGTACTTCATTTTTTCAAATGATAATAAATTATTTCCCAAAAAACAATTTTCTATTCTTTTAATCCCTTTTCTCTCCCATTCTCTAAAGGAAAAATTATCTATTGTGAAAGGGATTAGTTGATTTTGAGTCAATAATAATTTTGGTAGTTGGTAATTTGTTTTTTTCCTTTCTTCATGAATCTTCTTCCAAATGTTGAGCAGATGGTGCAGTACTGGTGAACTATAATGCACCAGTTTTTCATCCCACCTATAAAATATATGTTCTGATACCTTCTCCCCTATTTTATCTAGCTCTATCATGGTCCAATCTGGTTTTTCCCATGTTTGATAAAAATCTGATAGATATCTTAATTGTGCTGATCTATAATAATTCTTAAAGTTTAGTAGCTGCAAACCACCTTGTTTGTACCATTCTGTTAATTTATTTAGCGCTATCCTCGGTTTACCGCCTTTCCATAAGAATTTCCTTATTATTTTCTTTAGCTCATTGAAGAATTTTTCTGTTAAGGGAATTGGTAATGATTGAAATAGGTATTGTATCCTTGGGAAGATATTCATTTTAATGCAATTTACCTTTCCTATCAGTGTTAGTGGTAAATCTTTCCAATGTTCTAAGACATCTTGTAATTTCTTCATTAATGTCTGATAATTTAATTTGTATAGATGGCCTAGATTATTATCTAGTCTAATACCTAGGTATCGGATTGCTTGTGTTTGCCATTTAAATGGTGATTCTTTTTTAAACTTTGTGAAATCCGCATTATTCATTGGCATCGCTTCACTTTTATTTGCGTTGATCTTGTACCCCGATATTTCTCTATATTCCTTCAATTTCTTATGTAATTCTTATATTGATAATTCTGGTTCTGTTAAGTATACTATGATGTCATCTGCAAATAGACTGATTTTATATTCCTTCTCTTTTATTTTTATCCCTTTTAGTTTATTTTCTGTTCTTATCAGTTCTACCAATGGTTCTATTGCTAATGTGAACAGTTTGGGAGATAGTGGACATCCCTGCCTAGTTAACCTGCTTAATTTAAATTGGTTTGATATATATATATATTTACTGTCACCTTTGCCATTTGACCCTTATATAATGCTTTAATCCAATTAATATATTTCTCTGGTAGGTTGAACCTCTGTAATACTTTGAATAAATAATTCCATTCTACCCTGTCAAAGGCTTTCTCTGTGTCTAAAGCAATAGCCACTATTGGCATCTTATTTCCTTGTACTGCATGGATTAAGTTAATGAATTTACAGACATTGTCCATTGTTCATCTTTTCTTAATAAATCCAGTTTGATCTAGTTTTACTATTTTTGGTACACAGTCAGCCAATCTGTGTACTAATAGTTTTGCTATTATCTTATAATCTGAGTTAAGTAGAGATATTGGTCTATACGATGCTGGTGTTAGTGGATCTTTCCCCGTCTTTGGTATTACAGTAATCATTGCTGTTTTACATGAATCTGGCAAGTTTTCTGTTTCTTCTATCTGGTTCATTACTTCTAGGAGAGGAGGAATTAGTAACTCTTTAAATGTTTTATAGAATTCTATTGGAAGTCTGTCCTCCCCAGGTGTTTTATTGTTCGGTAGCTTTTTTAATATATCTTTTATTTCCTCTATTTCAAGTGGTTTTATCAATTTGTTTTGATCCTCTTCTTGCAATTTGGTAGTTCAGTTTTAGCTAGAAACACATCTATTTTGTATTCTTTTCCTTCGTTCTCAGTTCGGTATAATTGCTCGTAGAATTCCTTAAAGTTTTCATTGATCTCTGTTGGGTTATATGTAATTTGTTTGTCCTTTTTCCTTGATGCCAATACCATTCTTTTAACTTGTTCTGTTTTAAGCTGCCAAGCCAGTATTTTGTGCATTTTTTCTCCTAGCTCGTAATACTTCTGCTCTATTTTCATTATGTTCTTCTCTACCTTATACATTTATAGTGTTTCGCTACAAAGAATTATTAATTCCTATTTTTATGGAAGGATTAGAATAGGCTTTGGAAACCCAGAAATATTTCTGATGGTAATAATTACAGTGATATCAAAAAAAAGATAAGAGACCCTTTAAAGCTTTCACCTAATAGACCCATTTCATTATTAAATGTAGATTATAAGATTGTTGCAAAAAAATTTGGTAAACAAAATGACTAAATTGTTACCTCAATTAATAAATATGGATCAAGCAGGTTTTGTTAAAAAGGGGCAGCCAGCTGAAAATGTGGCTAGATTACTTCATATAATTTATTTAGAGCAAAAAAGATGAGATTTGAGTGTTGCAGTGATTCTAGATGCAGTAAAAGCATTTGATAGACTGGAATGGGACTTTTCATTTAAGTGTTGGATAAATTTGGATTTGGACTGCAAATTGGATTACGGCACTATATAAAAATGCTAAACCTAATGGGCAAGTATCTGCACCGTTTCAGTTAACAAGATCAAGTCGACAAGGATGTCCCTTGTCTCCAGTGCTGTTTATTTTAACAACAGAACCACTTGCAGAACCAATTCAGAGTGATTTAGAAATTTAGGGTTTTAGAATTGGTCAAGAAGAGCATAAATGTTAGTTTATTTGCAGAAGATGTTTTGATCTATTTCACTGAACCTGAAGCTTCTTTACAAAAATGATATGTTAAATTGAAAGAATATGGGAAAATTTCGGGTTATAAAATAAATTGGAACTAAAATGAAATGATGCCATTAACAGAAGGAGACAAAGGGATACTCAGTTTAAATGGCTGGAAGATGGTATTAAATATTTAGGGATCCATGCAGATAATAAATTGAAGAATTTATATAAATTGAACTATTTATCATTACTTAAAAAGATTGAGGAAGATTTTGTTAAATGGATTAATTTACCTATAAATTTAGTAGGAAGAGTTAATTGTATTATGATTAATATATTCCCAAGACTACAGTATCTTTTTCAAACTGGCAAGAAAATTAATTTCAGTTACTTGGAAATCAGATATGCATTTGAGCATGGCACAATGGGATGCAGAAATTCAAAGTTGTATTACTTTGGAAAAAAAATTACATATAATTTATGAAATAAATTTGCTGTGTTTTTTACAAATTTGGTACCCATATCCTCAAATATTAGATTTGAATTTATAAGGTTGTGCTTCCTGTGCCTCTAGACCTGTGAGAATCTCTTCTGAAATGTATTTTTAAAAATGTGTTTAAATATATATGTTAGATGATATTCCTCTGTGCAATCCTGAAAGTTACTTTTTTTCCTTCACTTTATATAACTGTATTTTATTTTCACATTAACTATTCTGAGGGTGGGGGGATTTGGGGGGAGGCAGGTTGGGGGGAGATTATATACCATCACGTATGTAGTTTTAGGTTGTTCTTCTATTTGTATTAACATATAAAATGTGACTATTACATGTATGGAGAAAATTTTAAATAAAATATTCCAAAAATAAAGCCTCTGTAAGTCAGTAATTTTCAGTGCCAGATGGATTGGCAGCAATGAATGGGAACCTGTACTTGCAATGAAAAGACTTAACTTCCTGTAATGTTTTTTTTTGTTGATACTGGAGGGGATTCTAAGGATCTACCAGCACTTGGAAAGGCCAGCACTAATTAAAGAAAGTTACCATGGCTCTGTGTGTGAGAAATCGTGTCTCACAAACTTGACTGATTTTTTGATGAGGTGACCGAGAGGATTGATAAGAGCAGGGTAGTGGGTGTTGTCTGCATGGTCTTCAGCAAGGCCTTTGACTAGGTCACTCGAGGTAGGCCAGTACACATGATTCAATTGGATACAGAATTAGCTTGGTGGAAGAAATCATGGGGTGGTAGTGGAGGATTCTTTTTTAGATTGGAGACCTGTGACCAATGATGTACGGCAGGGACTGCAGCTGAGACCACTATTGTTTGACATCTGTAGCTATGATTTTTAAGTTTACATATGTCACCCAAATTGGTAGTATGGTGCATAATGAAGGTTATCTAAGATTATAACAGGAATGAGATCAACTGGGGAAATGGGGCAAGGAATGGCAGATGGAATTTAACTCAGACACATATAAAGTGCTGCATTTTTGGATGTTAAATCAGGGCACTGTAGGGCTCTTAAGTGTGTTAAAGAAAAGAGAGAGATCTTGGTGTAGAGTTATATAGTTCGCTGAAAGTGGCAACCCGGGTAGACAAGGTGGTGAAAAAGGTGAACAGAAAAAGAATTGCTGGAGGAACTCAGCAGGTCAGATAACATGGTAGAAATGGTCAGTCATATTTTGGGCTTGAACCCATTATCTAGCATCTGCAGGTTTTGTGGTTTTCATGGTGAAGAAGGTATTTGACACACTTGCCTTTTTCAATTAGGACATTTAATACAGGAGTTGCAACATCATTCTGCAGCTATACACGACTGTGAATGATCACAGTCTTTTCCTCAGGGTAGGGGAGTCTAAAATTTGAGGTTGAAAGTGAGAGGGGAAAGATTGAAGAGACCTGACAGGCAGCTTTTCCCATGCAGAGGGCGTGGGTTTGTAGAATAAGCTGCCAGAGGAAACTGTAGGGGCAGAAAAAATTATGACATTTTCAAAAATATTTGCACAGATACGGGGACAGAAATGATTTAGATGGTCTTGGGCCAAATGGGACTCATGGCTATACAACTTGGTTGGTATCAACAAGTTGGGGCAAAGTGCCTCTTTCCTTACTGTACATGACTCTAAAATGAGGATAATTAAATTGTAGTTGTAAAACACTACAGATGTATAAAAAGCAGAAATAAAAAATACTGGAAATATTCATCAAGTCAGGAACCATCTGTGGGAAGATAAACAAAATTAGTATTTCAAGTCAAAGACACTCAATCTCGGTAGATTGGAAAATCATGAGCTTCATATTGATTGCAACTTTAATTCTCCATCTGACACCCAGCTTGGTCTTTCTATCTATGGCCTCCTGCATAGTTGTAATGGGTCCCAACCAAGCTTGAGGAGCATCGCATCGTGAGTCTGGACACACTGCAGCCACCTAGACCCATCATCAAATTCTCTAACTTCAAGTAACTTGTTTTCTCGTACTGGATCAGAACTGGCCAGTTGTGCTGTACGAATCTATCCGTGATACTGATTCTGTTGATTTTTATCCTTTAATATGATCTTACTGTTCAGAATTTTGCATCTTTGCATTTATGTGTCTGTATTCCTCTTTCTAACTGTCCTCGTATGACATTTTCATGTTCCTTTTTGCATGTGCTATCTCTCTAACTGCCCTCATTAGCCTGTCAACTGGATGCCTCCATCCGTAGCTCTGAAGCTTATTCCTAGTGCAACCCTGGCCTCGCAGTATTCGAGATCTTCCTTTTACCTTTTGCATCCCTCCCCACATCTCAGCAACTTAAAGCTAACTCATCTGACAAAAAGTTTTTGACATGAAATGTTAAGTCAGTTTCTGTTTCTACTCATGCTGAATGAACTTCTGAATGATTCCAGAATTTTCTGTTTTTATTTTACATTTCCAGTATTTATAATTTTTATACAGTGGTTGAGATCTAGTACAGGGCATTCATTATATTCAAAGGATGGATTTGATTTATAGAAAATGGCCAATAATGGGCAGCATGATTAGTGTAGCAGTTAATGAAATGCCATTGCAGTGCCAGTGATGGGTTCGAATCCAGCTCTGTCTGTAAGGAGTTTGTAAGTTTTCCACCAGGTGGTCCGGTTTCCTCCCCCATCCTTCAAAACATACCAGGTTAATTGGAATATTTGGACAGCACAGGGCTAATGGACCGAGGCAGAAAGTGGAGAATGTTTCCTGATAACACCGGAAAATGATTTTTTTCTGAAGGTTTGCTCCCTGAAAAAAAATTGAGGATTGTGATGGACATCTTTAAGATGAACACCTTCAAGATGAACACAAAGATAATTTCAGATTTTCTGTATCATGTAGTTAGTTGGAGAAACATTAAATTAACTTTTATTGAATTTAACATGTTTAATCACATAATGATGCTGACACATTGCAATAGTTCAACTGACCTAAAAATGTTTTGCTTCTGATTTTCATCTGTACTCAGCATCTGATGCCTTTTGTGTCTAATAATAGTCGGCCAGTATTAGTGAATTTCAGTTACGCTGATACCATTTTTCCATGGTCACAATGTCCTGGTGAAACCTTTCATCATGTTTGTCTCTGACTGCACCAGCATCAGCAGGGAAGAAGCCCAAGTGCGAATGCAGAAAATGAATTTTCAATGACACGTTGCACTTCATGGTTTTGTATGGTTGAGGCAGACTCAAAATATGACAGAAAATTACAAATATAGGTTATAACTAAAAAAGAAATGGTTCTTGATAAGAAAATTTTGAGGTGATTTTCATGACCAGCAGCCCAAAATCCATAAAATACACCCAAAAGTGTTCAGGAAGCAAAATCTTCGTTATCCAGTGCTATTATTTACATAACTTTTGGTTCATTTTCATTATTAATTTCAAGGTTGAATAACATAATTTACAAAATAAATATCAAATATTTTGGAACAAAATGCGCCCATATTTACAAAATGTGGGTATGAATATTTAACAGACTCTCTGAAGACCAATCTCCAGCATTATTATACTATTAAAAACTTTAGGATATATAGTTTATACTCTTGAAATTCTTCAGTTTTTCCCTCTTCTATCTTCTTTTCTTTTTTGGGGATTTGGGGAGGAAGGAAAGGGAGGGGAATTTTGTATACCACATGTATAATTTTTGAAAGTTCTTTATTCAAGAAATATATTTATTGCTGAGGTTTAAAAATTGTTAAATAAAATATTCAAAAAAGAAAGGTTGAATAACAAAGCGACTTCATTAGGCTGGACTGTAACTGACGTCATTTATACATGAGCTTCCTCATTCCACTACATGAATAACTCTACTGTTTTTATTGGTAGATGAAACTCTTACTCTTTGGCAATACCCAGCAACAATTAAGAAGAACCACGGGGAATCAGCTACCATCAACTGTAGGCTTTCTGAGGGAAATATCACTGAAGATATGAGGCTGGTGTGGTACAAAGACCAAAAAAAAGTTGGAGAAATCCATCTAATGACAAGAAATGCCTCGGCTATTGACCAAATCCATTTGTTATGGGACCTTGACAAACACATAGCGACAATGTCAATTGAGCAGCTAAAGAAGAATGACTCGGGAACATATGGGTGTGAACTGCTTTCAGTTGCTGAGACTTTCAAAATGAAGAAAGCCAATGTAACAAACATCACTGTTACCTTTACTGGTATGTCTGCAGCTTCTTCAAGCATTCAAGTGATTCCATGAAAAAAATCTTTGCATATATTGTTACAAGTTTATCCTCTGGAAAGATATAAAAATTAGCAGGATGATTTATTTTAAAGATAAAATTCCTTTGAGCAGATATTAACATATCGACGCTTCATAGGTCATCATTTCGTAAAGTCTAATAGATCAGCTGCTTTCTTAATTCGATATGCATAGATACCGTAACATTGATAAAGTTAGTGAACGGAGGCACAATATACACAAAAATGTTATTAACAAATACACTGGCAGATGTATCTGTAAAGTTTGAAACAACCATACAAAGAGTGTTATATTATAGTTAAAGACGTTCACATTAAATCATAGTTTGAAAGCCATCATACATCAGACTCTGTTTCATGGTAGTTATCTCCCTTTTCTTCCATTATTTACAAAATTGCACCTGGTTATTTACCAAGTTACATTCATCCTTTTCTTTAATGTCCCTGTGTTTCATGAAGCTTGTTTGCAATTGTGCAAGATTGTAAAAAGCTTATTAAAATAGCAATGAATATTTTTCAGCCTGCTATAGATATGCGTGGCACAGTTAGTGTAAGGGTTAGTGCAACACTGTTACAGCACAAGTGATCCGGGTTTGGATGCAGTATTATCTGTAAGGAGTTTGGATGTTCTCCCCTTGTGTGTGTGTGTGTGTGTGTGTGTGTGTGTGTGTGTGTGTGTGTGTGTGTGTGTGTGTGTGTGTGTGTGTGTGTGTGTGTGTGTGTGTGTGTGTGTGTGTGTGTTGTGTGTGTGTGTGTTTCCTCCAGGTGCTTCGGTTTCTTCCCACCATTCAAAACGTGCGTGGTTTTAGGTTAATTGGTGTATTTGGGGGCATAGAGTTGTGGGCTGGAAGGGCCTTTTATTGTGCTCTATCTCTAAATTTAAATTTAAATTTAAAAATTATCTCCACAATTTAGTTTCTGCTAAAACAAATTAGAATATTTATTCTGCGTTATATTCATTTCTGAGAACGAATGAGTCATTTTATAAAAATAATGAGGAAATACCCTTAATCATTACCCATACATCCATCTTCAATCCAATGTGAGGCACCATCAATAATCACAAAAAAAAGTTGTGAAACTGATAGGCTTTTATTAACTATAGACTGGAACAGCCATCAACCTCACTGGCTAATCAAGGCAGAATGAAATGCAGCCAATAATAATATAACAGTGGTTTATCTCAGTGTTTATTCACATGAAGATGGTTTTTTGTGTTTTTTGGGATTGGTTGGGTAGAAAAGGAAAAGGTTGTATCACATAGGGAACTAAAAGAGTTCTTTGAAATGGTACCTATTGAAGACAAACATAACATTAGCAGTAGCTTTGGGAGACTTTTTAATTACTTAATTAAAATACACAGATTGAAATTGCTGCTGGAATGGCTCTTTTGCCAGTGGAGCAATGAAAATTTTGTCTGAAATTTGTTTCTATTGAATTCAAAGGAAAGAACATTTCAAAACAAACTTCAACCCCTATACATAATCATATGAAATATTAAGCAGATATTCCAACCTTGGTGATTACATAGGATTCTACATTAGAATGATTGATAGCTCTTGGACTGTATTTGTTGGAATACAGAAGGATGAGGGCGGACATCCTAGAGTCATTTCAGATGCTGAAAGGCCTGGACAGATTAGATGTGGCAAGGATGTTTCCCATGTAAGGAAGTCTAGGACATGAGGGCACAACTTCAGGATAAAAGGGCGTAAATTTAAAATAGAGGTGCGGAAAAAAATTAGTCAGAGGGTCATGAGTCTGTGGAACTTGTTGCCATAGGCAGCTATGCAAATGAGGTCACTGGGTGTATTAAGGCAGGTATTTTGATTAGTCAGGGCATCAAGGATTATGGGGAGAAAGCCAGGGAGTGGGAATGAATGGGAGGATAGATCAGCTTGTGATTAGAATTGAGCACACTCGACGGGTCAATGGGTCTACTTCTTCCTGTATCTTGTGATCTTACAGTTTTGCGAACTGTAACCTTAAAGACAAAGCAACCACTTTTAAAAGAAAAAATTGATTCCCCACTGCACTCTAGAATTTAACCAGAAGTTATATATTTTCTAGTCTTCAAAGATTGATATGCACAACATGGCTTCAATACCTTTTTATCAAACTAAACAGCGAGCAATTGAGTTTCTCATTACTGAATTTAACTGGCTTTCCCTCTTGCTTTTACGATGTTAACTCCATACACAATTGAGAAAACCCCTCCTAAAATTAAAGTGGTGTAACTCTTCAACATTTAAAAAAATTGGTTGAACAGTTGAACAACTAAAAGGCAATGATTTTGTGCACTCTAATGCCAGACAGGAAGATATCTCTGTCAAAAATGATAATCAGTAGGAAAACTTGAAATTAATCTTACTCATTCAAGATATTACTCATGATTATTAGAAATCAGACACATTTATAAAATTGTGAGCGTAGGCTGTGAGTCATGAGTCAGTGAACTGTATCTTACATAGACTAGCAAACAAACTCCAGAATCATTCTTTCTCAATGAATATTCCATTCATGTATGTGGGCTCAGGTATAAAAATGGTCAGTGAGCTAATGATCCTTTACACTTTTTAAGGAAAGAGCAGTTTCTGTGGTTTTTCAAACCACATACTGTGTAAAATAATTGGTAAAGGAGTTTCCCAACACGTTATGTTTTTTTAACTTGACAAAATATCCACATAAAAATTACATTTATCTGTTATATAATGAATGATATGTTATAGAATACATTATGACTAATTGCAAAAGTCAAACAAGCAAGATTTGTCAAAGTAGATATTATGAGGTAAATAAAAATGCCAGATGATGAAACAATTGGACCGAGCACACTATTGCATACCAGAATACTCTCTCAAGGTAGAGAGTTTCTATTAATAGCTCAATTGCTGGGGAAATTTAGATGTTGCAAGTCTTCAGATTTTTGTTTGTCTGTCAACATTTTGCTAACATTTTCTTGTTCAGTGGTTATCTCTATAGTGTAACAAAAAAGAACACAATGAAAGCGTGAAATAATAAAAGTGCACATTGTCTACAGGCTAGAGCTTTCATCTAAATGAATGCCTTTTTCAACACATGCAGTTTTTGCATTTCTTTCAAAACTAGTCTTTGTATGAAGGGGATTATAAATCTTAGAGTGATATACCACAGAGATGGACCCTTCAGCCCACTCAATCGATACTGACAATCAAGCACCCAGATACACTAAACCTACAGTAATTTCATTTTATCCTCCCAACATTCTCATCTAACTCCACACACTAGGGGAAACGACCTTGGCCAGGATGTTTCTTTTGAAATATGGGAGGGAATTGGAGATGCATCGCCAGATGCACACAAACTGTATGCAATCGTCACTAGAAGTCAAGGTTAAACTAAGGTCACAAGAGCAGTGAGGCAGTACCTCTACCAGCTGTGGCACAGTACAGTCCCAGTCTTTATTTGTTTCCAAAGCTATTAAAACCAGTTTCTATGTTTTACATAAAATGGATAATAGTTTTGTCCCTCCTTCTTCTCTTTCCAATTAAGTTTTGCCAAAGGCCAGTTTCTTCATTATTGCTGTTGTACCAAGCCACAAGGCATAATATAATTAAAATTATGCTTCAACAATGATAATACAGATGCTGAAATATGGAGCAAAAAAAAAACCAAACTGCTGGAAGAATATTATGCTGATCAAGAAGCATCAGAGGAGGCAAAGTGTGGTCAAGGTTTCAGGTTGAAACCGAGCACCATGACTGAAAATGTAAAAGGGAGAGAGACATAAAAGTAAGAGGGAAGGGGTGAGACAGAAGACTTCAGTGACAGGTGAAACCACATAGAACCATAGAATGCTGCAGCACTGAAAACAGGTCATTCAGCCCCTCTATACTGCGTCGACCATCATCTCGCTAGTCCCTTGGACCTGATCCCATTCTATAACCCTCCAGATCTCTCCCATCATCTGTCTAATTTATTCTTAAAACACAAGATTGAGCCTACATTGACCACATCAAATGGCAGCTCATTCCGCACTCTGTGTGAAGAACTTCTCCCTAATGTGGTCCCCTCTAATGTTCCCCTAAACCTTTTCCATTTCAGCTTAAAACTATCACCTCTCGTATTTATCTCCACCAATCTAAGTGGAAAATGCCTACTCATATCCACTCCGTCTATGCCTCTCATAATCTTGTAAACCTCTACCAAATTTCCCCTCATTGATACATGATGGGGAGATGCAGACACGTGGGAGAAGGATAGAAGAGTATTGAGACAGTGTCGAGATGACATAGGTGAAAACAAATGATTTGGGGGAGGGGAATTAATCAGATAAAACTCAGCAGGGGAGGGTGGAGACAAGAGTTAATAGGTGGAACCAGATAAAAGAAGGGTAATATACAGATGGAACCAGGGTGGGAGGGAGTATAAAAATTAAACTAAGGGAGAAGAAACCCAGGTAAATAGATGTGTAGATGATGGGCAGCTGGACCAGGAGGGGGAGGGGTGGAGGTGGTAGAGGATAATGTATCTTGGTAGTGAGCGAACCCAAGGATTTTTTTAAGTTGAACAAAGGAAGGGAACCTGGATGGACTGTAGGAGTGGAAAAAGGAACACAAAGGGTGTGGGTTACCTGAAAATGAGAAAATTCAATGTTCATACCATTGAGTTACAGGCTATCCAAACAGAATGCTTGGCACTGTTCATCTAGTTTGCATTTTGCCTCACCATAGCAGTGGAGAAAATTGAGGATGGACAGGTCAGTGTGGAAATGTGAAGGAGAGTCATCATGGCATGCAACTGGAAGATGACCATAATGAATAGAATGCAGGTGCTTTGCCAAACAGTCAACTCATTCATGTTTGGTCTTTTGTACAAGATATATATGCAAGAAGAGTTGCAACATTTAGCTCTTCATCTCCTTCCTCACCACCATCCAAGGATCCAAACATTTCTTCCAGGTGAGGTGGAGATTCAGATTTATCTTGTCCAAACTATAGCCTTTTATAGATTGGTAACTGTAGCCTTTTATACATCGGTGAGACCAAGTGTAGAACCATGAGTTTAAATTCATATTCACTGAGTAATTACAGACACCTAACACCATACATTTTTAAGTGAACAGAAAGCAAGTACCGTCATCACATCAAAATATGTCATTTAATGTAAATATGAATGCAGTTACAGAGACAGATATGTGGACTATGCAAATCACAATTACATATTTTAAACCAACACTTGCATAAAGCACAAACTGTTTAATTGTATAAAGTTTATGAATACATTTGAAGAGAAATATTATTTACAAAGTAATTGAATTGAATTTAAGAATGTTATATTGTAACTGCTCTCTGAAATTTTATAGCAAACCATTTAGTTGTAACAAATAGCTGGGAATCCACATTAAAAGGTCAATGGCAAATACTTCTCTGTCGACCCTCAAAAAGATCAGAAGGCTTGTGATGAAATCAGCAAAGCCGTTCCACAGACCAGGCAAGCATTAACCTGATGTTGTCATACCCAGAGAATTATACCTTACAGTCAACATCCCAAACGCCACCATCTCTATCCCTGGGGACGTCCTGTCCCACTGGAAGGACATGCCCAACAGAGGTAGCAGTGGGGAGAGAAATGCCATGAGAGTTCTCAACATTGACTTTGGGACCCATTATATCTCATTCCATCAGGTTAAACTTTCACTAATTACTAAGCTGGATGAGTACCAAAGGATATTGCTGCTAGATTGGGTCTGTGACAGGAGATGAGGAACCAAACACTGTTCATCAGGTTGTGCAATCAGATAACAATGAACTTGACTTAAAAATACACCATTTTATTGAGCGGCACTACCTCCATACTAAATGTGGCAGTCTAAAAACAGATCTAGCAACTCAGGGCTGCAAATCCATGAGGTGCTGCAGGCCATCAGAATTGCACTCAACTGCAAAATGCAACCTCATAGCCCAGCATATTCCTTTGCTCTACCATCACCATCAATCCAGGGATCAAAGCTTTTAATGCAGTAAAAAGAAGTCTATGGCATTTCACTGAAATTTCATTTTGTATTTTTATATATCCTTTTCTTCATTATTTCATCCCTGTCCTCTCCATCCCCAACTAGATCCCATTTGCTTCATTTAAATCGTTCAAAACATAACCAATGAATAGAAATACTCCACTATCAATTATTTTCTTCCTGATGATACATACTGCTGGAACATGTGGCAAAAAATGTAAATTTTCAATTTGAATATTACAAATTATAATACAGTTTCATCAAAACCAACTTTTGTACAAGATACATATGCAATAGTATCAGCTTGAAATGTGATAGGGCATGATAACTGAGATTTCCTTTTGACTGAAATTCAATTTACTAAATATTCTGCTAATATCAAAATAAATGAGATATTGTCCATTTTTTGTAGAAGGATCGCCGACTACTCCAGAGCAAAAATACACCTCATTCAACGTGACAAATTTCAGAAAAAAGGGTCCAAGAATTGACATAATCCTTGCAGTAGTAATAACTGCTTTTGCCATCATCAGTCTATTAATTTACATTTTAATCAGATACCAACCCAAAAAAAAAGGTGAGTTGTACAACTTTTTTCCCTTCGGATGAACTAAAGCAACAGATCAGGTAAAGAAAATTCCACTCATCGCTTTATAAAAAGCTGTTTTGGGATATTACCTGACCAGAATATTTGCAAATCTTGCTTAGTTTGCAGTATCTGCATAAGTGAAGCAAAATGAAATGCAGATTACTTTCACCACAATTCTTGTTTATTTCTAATTTCCCAGATTTCCTGCAGGTTATTGTCCTGACATAGATGGGCACAGACCTTGTCAAATATAATCACATTATTTATCACATCCATTAGCGTCATTCATTTAAATTTCCATTTTAAAATTCATTTAAAGAAGAAGCCGATTCTGACTGTTGAAACCTGTGTTGTCCAATTACACCAAATGAACACCGGATGTGTTTGGAGGGTGGGAGGAAATTGGAGCACCCAGAGGAATCCCATGCAGGTCAGGGAGTGAAAGTAAAAACAACTTATAGACAGTGCTAGATTTGAACCTGGGTTGCTGGCATAGTTTAGTATGGGTTCATTAAAACCTGAAGAAACAGACAGCGGTGCTGTTCCTCATACTGTAGAATTGCTTCTTTCAAGAGCTCACTCACACTGGGCCTGAATTGTCCCAAAAGGACATTAACCAATTTGTTTGTTTATAGTGTTTTTTGCAACTTTTGTACTGACACCAGGTTTCTGGATTATTGATATAAATGAACAAATAATTATTCAAAAAAAACACTGGTTTGCAATATAAGCACATGGGTTCCATTTGTTTATTGTTGAAAGGACCAATGCTGTAGATCAGTTTCAGCCTTTCATATACAGTGCAAATACAAAACATATACAGAGAATTTAAATAGCATTTCAGATTGGAATTATGTATCTGCTATAAACATTGTCTATCCTAATGAATTTTAGCTTTATGTTCTTTAATATCTTCCCTGAAAGGGAATAATGATTACAGAGTAGATAATAATTTCTGAAATTAGTTATTAATTTCAGTCAATTTCTACTAAAGACAAGGTAATCAGTGTCTCAGAAGCCTTAATATTATTTGTGCTTTGGTTCCACTTCAGTTATTTTATTCTGCATGTCAGAATACTCCACATTATTTGTTGCAATAGGGAAAGAGAGCTGATCTCAGTAGTGCCCCATAGTTGCTTTGTTCAGTTTTTCCAAAGCTCTGCAAATATAACAAGAATCCAATGCCAGATCAGCAATTTGAGATACAAACTGATCTGTGTCAAATGTAGGAAGAAGGAATTGGAGTTCAAGGTGACTATTAACTGAACTTACTGAATGGAATTCAGATTTAAACATGTTGATGGCTTCATTTCTACAAATACTCTGGTGTTAGGTAAAGTATGTCTTATTATGACTGGTTTTTTTTAAGCAGCGTTTAATAATTCACTTTCCCTTTATAGATCCTGATACCAATCCCCCTACATTAGAATCCAATGCTCAGGTGAGTACACTTCAGCTGACTGATGTATCAGAGAGTATCCAGAGAAGGAAGGACTAAGAGAGTGGGAGAGAAAGAGAGAAAGCAAGAAAGAGAGTCATCAAAATAAATGGAAAAGAGAGAGGGGAAGGAGAGAGAAATAAATAAAATGGTAGATAACCATTTCAGACTACAGAGGACTGGATAGGCTGCAGATTACCCTCATTGTGCCCACACCTGCAACATTCTGAGGAATAACATAAATACTCTCATGTGTTCTATCCCATGAGCAAATTAAACATTGTATGAGATAACATAGGTTAAGGCCAAGCTAGGTGCAGGAACGTAAGGCTCGTGCATATAATGTATATGGAAGCTCTTGTCACCATCACATGATTCAGTGATAACACCACCTGTGAGCCAAGAGCTCGTTGTTTGAAGTTCCTCTCCAGTGACCCGAACATAAATCTTCGGCTGATATAAAGTTGAAGGAATGCAGCAGTCTTTGGGATGTTGTCTTTCCATTGATATCCTGCCATGCCAGAGGTGGATGTAAAAGATACAATGGCTTCATTTTGATGAGTAACAGGGAAGTTTTTCCTCAACATTGTGGTTTATGTTTGTTTCTCACCCAGCATCAGAAATTAATTATCAGTGCAAAATGGCAGCCAGTTTTCTTGCAATTGTTTCTTTTGCCTCACCATGTTCTCTAAGTAGCAAGTTAATTGAATGATAAGTTAAAGATGGTTTATTTTAATCCCATTATAATCATTTTTTTTTAGCTTTAGTGTTTGTTAATAAAACATGGAGATTGACATGATAAACCATCACCAAGTATACAGCAATGTAGTATGATTGTGGTCATTTCTGGTTGATTGTGCCTCATTAGACACATACTGTATATTTCACAGAACATAACTCATGTAGAATTAGTGGTCTTTTTCATCAGGGTTTATTGGAAGGGAACCAATCGGTGCAAATCCATCTATATTCGTCCAGGCTATGTAGTTGCAGAGTGAAGCTGGAAAGGCCATAATTTACTGCCTCTCCATAATGGTTCTTCAGGAGTAGTAAAAAGGTCCCGTCATGAACTATAGATTTTCTGGTTAAGATAAAGGTTGAGAAAGTCTTGGGAAGTGCAGTAGATCTCCATGGTTCTTTCCAGGCTAGATTCTTGCAGTCCAGTTGATGGCAGATCTAAGGAATGTGAAGAGATTTACTCAAGGCTCGACATTTGTGCATTCTGGTATCAAGCTGCTAACTTACTCAATGTATCTTAAAATCACTTTACAATGACATAAAAAAATAGCAATAGAACTGTTCCCCAAAATTCTCACTGACAAGATATTTTGATGCAATTTCAATCTAACAGTATTTGAAAACAATTGAAATGGGACTGTAGTCAGCTGGTGCAATGCACAAATTGAAGACAAATTTTATTCATATTCAATTTTTTTCAAATTTTATTTCAGAATCCAAATGATCCCATTTCCACAATATTCTCCATCGACTATGCTGTACTACAGGTCCCTGGGAAAAATATTCGGCAGAATCTAACAACTTCCATTCCCTCTGATGATTCATACTATGCTACAATTATATTTGCCCCTCAAGAACAAACTGAAGGTGGGCAAAAAATCACCATTGATAGCTGAGAGAATTCTGTGTTTGGTTTGGTGTCGCCTGATTACTTAGCTTTGTGAGGTCATTATATAACCATATAACCTTCTCTTGTGCTCTCTTTTACTTAAACGTCACAACGTAAGACAAGAATGGAACTTTAACCACTGAGAGAGACAACATCTAGTCCATACAATTCTCAATGCAAGCAGAAAATGCTGGAAATGCTCTGCAGGACAGGCAGCATTTGTGGAACAAGAAACTGATCCTGGAGGGAAGAGGGAGAGTTTAGAAGGTGCAGAACAGGTTGGAACCTGCAGTGACAGCTTCAAGATGATATATTTGAAACCTCGTTCGTTCACAGGCAGATGCAACATAAAGACAACAGCCAAGGCTGCAAGGTCTACTGTCACCAACCTTCCCCATCTTTTCTCTGATTGAACTCCAGTGAAACGTGACCTCATAGAATGGGTGCTAGATTTTACTTCTTCAGATTAAGATCTTTTCTGACAACACTGCACATATTTGTAATGCCTCTAAAAATGAATGCCATTTTCATAAAGCAATGTCAAATATTTAAAGTATTCTTCACTTGATCTGAGATGTACACAGCATATGAGATTAAATTTAGACATAGAGCACAGTAACAGGCCATTTCGGCCCACGAGCTCAATTTACACCCCATTAACCTTCAGCCCCCGATTCATTTTGAATGGTGGGAGGAAAATGGAGCCCCCAGGGAAAACCCATGCAGATACAGGGAGAACATACTGACAGACGGTGAGGATTCTAACTCTGGTCCTGATCACAGGTGCTGTAAAGGCATTGCACTAACCACTACGCCAACAGTGCTGCCCTTAATTGTAATGGATGCCAGTTATTGTACAACATCTTTGCACATTCAAATGATTTACCTAATCCTACTGGAAATCTCCATCCATTTTTTGAGCTGTATGATGGTATTATCAAATTTAACATTGATATCACAGCCGTCCACGTCTTTAAGGAATGGTATGAAAACATTGTAACTGAACAAAGTCAATTAATCCAGTCTATTGTTAACCTTTGGTAGAGTGTGCATTTTGTAAGGAATCTGATGGCTGGGGTCTAAGACCCTGTCACTTCTTCCAAAAACATGACCAACAGAGTCATGCTAATATTTTACCTCAAACTCCATGTTGTATTAATAATAATTTAGACATACAGCATGGTAACAGATCCTTCTAATCCACAAGCTGCCCAAATGCAACAATTAACCCAGTGGTTCTCAACATTTTTTTCGCCTCACATCTCACCTTAAGGATGCCGTAGGTGCTCTGTAGTTAGTAAGGATTACTTAAGGTGGGACGTAAGTGGAAAAAAAGGGTTGAGAACCACTGGATTAACCCTATATCACGTAACAAAATGGCAGAGTGACGTAAGATAGAGTAAGAAGTAAATAATGAAAGAGGTGTTGGCCAGTGAGAATATTCATGAATTAGAAAATGAATTGGAAATTCCTCAGAATGCAGCTTTTCCTTTCCCAAAACTGTGAAGGAAATATCATGAACACAGAACCCTACAGCAATTTGGGGTGCCATCTGAGGAATTTTCTGAACATTAGCTGTCATGCACAAACACATTTGGGGAAAAGATTTGATGATCAATTTTACCCAGCATGGCTTACAATTGTTTGTCAATAATGCCGGAATCACCTCCGCAAGGATGCTCAGCTACCACAAGCACACATTGTAAACACACACACACACACACACACACACACACACACACACACACACACACACACACACACACACACACGCGCGCACGCTACTTGAACTAACAACTATTTGTATAATAGTCAAAAGGCTGGGCACAACTTGCACTTTACCAAATATCTGTCTGGCAGTGTTTACTGTAGAGAGATCATGACAGAACAGAGTCATTGTTTTTAACTCAGCACTTTGGCATTTCTAATGTAATTGAAAAGTCCAGTGGTGCTAACCTTTTGATAGTTACTGCTGGGAGCATCTTCCCATGGACACCAGCAATAATTCAGTGTGAGAGGTTTACAAGTACATACCCCATCACCAGATAGTTATTATTTTGCAAGTTGCTTTATAAAAAATACAAAACAAGGAAAGGGTTAGATAGATGTGGAGCTTATATAGATGGGGACAACACCATGGGCCAAAAGGCTCATACTGTGCTGTACTGTTCTATGTTAAAATTGGATGACAAGATTTTGAAAAGACGAGAGATCTAAATTCAGAGATTTTTGTTTTTATTGAAATCTTTTGCAATAAGCCGGTCTGAAGTCTATCAGAGGACCTGAGTCTCACATGAAGCACTTTGCTGTACTTGTCATTAGCTTAGAATGTGTTTGCCTAAACCTCAGTCCTGGGTTCCATCAGATCTTGAAAGATTGTACCAAATGTTCTGAGAAATGTATGTAAATAAAATAAAATGTATGTAAATAGTCTATTTATTAAATATTCAATGAATAAAATGCTGATGCAACAATGTAACTTCTTTCCATCATTAAATTTATTTGAGATGAGCAACTTTTGCCTCCATGGTGTTTTTGTACAATTTATTTATTTGTTCCTGGTACTGGCTCTACTTACATTTATCTTGCATTCTTAATCTCCCTTAAATGCAAGAGGCAGTTCAGAGTTAAATTCAACAGTGGATCTGGAGCGACCTATTTTTAATTTAATTTAGACATCCAGCATGGTAACAGACCATTTTGACCCAAAAGTTTGTGCCGCCCAATTACACCCAATTGACACACAATCCCTGGTACGTTTTTTGAGTGGTGGGAGGAAACCAGAGCCCCCGGGGAAAACCCATGCAGGCATGGGGAGAATGTACAAAATCATTATAAACAGTGTAGGATTCAAACCCCGGTCCCAATCACTGACACTGTAAAGGCGTTGTGCTAACTGCCTCACCAATTTAGATCAACTGGGTATAGAGAGCAGATTCCTTTCCCTGAAGGACACTAGCAAAGGGCTTTACAACAATCAACTGGTTTTGTGAAAAGAAATACATCTTCACCTCTATCTGTTTGCTGTGATCCTGTAATCATGGCTTAATAAAAATTAATCAGTCCCAAAGCTTTGAAATTTTCAGTTGAATTAGTATCAGTTTCTTTTTGGATTTTCAGATTTCTGCCAAAAAGACATGTTGCCAGACATCATCATCTGGAACAGCCTAGACTTAAGTTTCAATTCAGCCCACAAGGGCTGGGTTTCTCTCCTGAAGCAACACATTCACTGCATCGACACCATAAATTCTTTCCATCATTTTAAACAATTCCATCATATTTCACTTGAATTTCTATTTTCAAGACAAATCAAGTCTCATCAATGCAATCTGTCATCACATTTTAACCCTTGCCACCTGGATATAATTCTCCATCCCCTCCAGAATGAATACATCTTGCCTGAGGATTCAGTAAACAATACCAAATGCCGTCATCCAGATGGAATCTAATCAGGTAATTTGTGTCTAAGTCTCTTGAGCTAAATGCATATATCCATATAGTTTTTGATTATTTTTTTCTACTTGTCCTCTAGCTTTCAAAGATTTCTGCACCCAATTCCCCAAAACCTCTTTTCTGATCCTCAATTCCTTGTATTTAGTTATTCATGAAATAATCTTATTTTCCTTGTTTAAATCCAAAATATTCAAACCCTCATACTTTTGAAACTGAACACTCTCTATGGAAGCTTCATCTAGTCTCTTTACTTATCAACATCTTTTTAGATTTTGTTACACTAATTTACAATATTTAGTGTACTTCTAACTTCAAGTCAAGTTTTTTGTCATCTGATTGCACAATGAAAAAGCGGTCTCCAGTCCTTGATGCAAAACACGCAGATATATAGCCAAACATAACACACATACAGAGAAACCATATATTTGCAGAACAAGTATTCAGATATACAAATAGATATAGTTTCATAAATAAGAGAGCCTCGGATGGTTAGTTTAAGCAGTTCCTTTGGTTGTTCAGCATTCTCACTGCCCGTGGGAAGATTGGAGAAAATGAATTGTCAATGTTTTGGGCCAAAGCCCTTCATCAAGAATCTTCTAGCCTTGTCAACGCTGAACTTCATCCACATTCTTATTAATCTTTACTTTTAACTCAAATTCTTCTTTTTAATGCCTGTGTGATGATACGCTGCGGTACATCATTCAGCCAACCGGTGACCTAGAGACATGGTACCCGGCCTAATGACATCCGACCACCAGGTGGGCCCAGAGGGCCCATGATATAAAGCCGAGGTCCCGACCATGCGCTCTCTCTCTCTCTCTCTCTCTCTCTCTCTCTCTCTCTCTCTCTCTCTCTCTCTCTCTCTCTCTCTCTCTCTCTCTCTCTCTCTCTCTCTCTCTCTCTCTCTCTCTCTCTCTCCGGGATCACTGCAAGCACAGCTAGCAGCTAACTAGAATTTTATGTTAGTGGAATAAAGCTGTGTTGCCTCAAACAGTATTGTGCCTGTGTTTTCCTTTGGTGCAGCCTGCCACAGTCTTGATGAAGAGTTTTGACCTGAAACATTGACAGTTGATGGGGTGGCACAATTAGCATAGTGGTTAGCGCAAAGCTATTACAATGCCAGTGACCTGGGTTTGAATTAGGCACTGTCTATAGGAGCTTGAACATTCTTCATGTGTCTGCATGGGTTTCCTCTGGTTGTTTCGGTTCCTACACCCTTGGAAACGTACCGGGGTTGTAGATCAATTGGTGTAATCGGATGACATAGGCTCATGGGCTGGAAGGGCCTGTTACCACGATGTATGACTAAATTAATAACTCTTTAACTCTCACTGATGCAGATTGTTTTTTTCCTGAAGAGGTGAATATTGGCTGGCTTTTCAAGGTAAACTTCTTGGGACTCGAGAGGCACTGTATGTCTTGGGATACAACTTTAACTTGTGGCTCATCTTTAAATCCCAGAATGTCTGAGTCATTTCAGCCAAGGCAGTGGGGTGCTACTGAGAAGCTGGGTTGAGGGGAGACTGAACAGTAGAAAATAATGACAAATACATTGACAAAAAAAAATCAAACAATTTGCTGGCAGAACACTGCAGATCAGGTAGAATCCATGTAGGGAAATGGACAGTTTTAGGTCGAAAGCCTATCCCAGGACTGAGAAAAGAGAGGGGATGGAGAGGTGGGGGAAGGGTCAGCGGATCTTAGCGGGACTGAGAAAAGGTAAAGGATGATGAACAGGTGGAGCCAGGTGGGGTGAATGGGAGATATTGATAGATGGAAGCATGCAAAGAATAAAACAAGAGGGTGGCAGGTGAAGCCAAGAGTGGGGAGGGGAATTTGAAGGTGAAGGCATCTGCTGAAGGAAGGAGATATAAAGAACCAAATAAGGGAGGTGGCGGGTGGTGGATAGGTGGGGAAGGGGAAGTCTCATATCTCCAGGCGTATGACAACTTACTAATCTACTACTACCCATCTACCACCTTTGACAATGATAAACTTTATCTAATTCTTTTTAATCTTTACTTTTAGATCAAAAAATTTTTTTTAACATGACATTTGCTACATTTTTTCAAATAGCATGCTAGATAAACATCTAAAAGAGTTGTCGCAGCCTTGCATTTGTGGTTGAATTTCAGTCTACCAAACAGCCAATGTAAGCTTACTAAAGGCACGAAACTTCTATTTCCCACTCAATGATCAGTACTATTCTACAGAACTTTTGATGCCCTTCCTTGTCTATTCACCCAGCTCCCCTTGCTTGCTGCTGTCTCCTCCCTCCCTTCTCCACCTATTAACTCCTGCTGAGTTTCTCCAGCATTGTGTTTTTACTTCAACCAAGGTGTCTACAGATTTTTGTAATTTACTAAAATTATTTTCCCAAATGACACATATGTCTGCTGATTACTTTCTGAGCCGGACCCACTCAGAAAGTGACTTTGATCACGAGATACACATCCTAGCACTGTGAAACAGAAAGGCGTTAACAATGTACTTGTACAATTGTTGTTTTAATCACAAATGCAGATCAACACTTATTAAAATAAAGAACCATGTTAGGCTGATTATGTTCCCAGCTGAAAATATTATTTGCTGCTTTCATCATAATGCTAAAAACACACCAAAATACTGGAGGAATTCAGCTGGTCTTTTCAGCGTCTATAGGAGACAAAGATATATTGCCGGCATTTCGAGTCCTTCTTCAAGGATAAGACAGAATAAGCCAGAAGCAGGAAATCTCAGAAGGTCTCAGAATTCAAACATTGGGGGAAGAATCCAGACCAACAAAAGATGTTAATTGGATATGATGAGGGACGAGATAAGAATCTGTCATCTCTGTGCAAAAGGAGACAGAATGGAGAGACAGATAGGGAAAGACAATGGGAGAAGAAGGGGGGGCTTTAACGAAAGCCAGAGAAGTCAATATTAATGCCATCCAGTTGGAATATGAGGTGTTGTTCCACCAATTTACAGATGCTCTCAGCCTGGCAGTGCAGGTAACCATAGACAGACATGTCGGCAAGGGAATGGGATGAAGAATTGAAATGGGTGCCACTGGGAGGCCCACACTATTGTGGCAGACAAAGCAGAGGAGCAAAAAAGTCATCTCCCAGTCTGCATCCAGTCTCTCGGGAGTACCAGCTGCAGTGGTTGACTCCTTGGGGCCCCAAATGGTGGTAGAGAGGATGTGTGGTGCAAAAAGAACTTCTCTTGTGGTTACAGGGGTATGTCCCAAGGAGACGATTGGTGGGGAGGAAGGAGTGGACAAGGGAGTCATGAAGGGAGTGTACCCTGCAGAAGGCAGAGTGCAGAGGAGAGGGGAATATTTGTCTAGTGGTGGGATCACATAGTAGGTGGCAGAAATGGCAGAGAAAGATGTGTTGGATGTGCAGCCTGGTGGAGTGGTGGCTGAGGACAAGAGGAATCGTGTCCTTTTTGCTTGTGGGGGTGATGGTGGCTATGGCAGATGTGTGGGTAATGGAGGATCTGTGGGTGAGCGCTGAGTTGATGGTGGTAAAGGGAAAGCCACATTGTTTGAAGAAGGACGAAACGATAAGGGACAAGCTAAGAATTCTTATCCATTTAACACCTTTTGTTTGTCTAGATTCTTCCCTATTGTTTGAATTCTTCCTGAGATTTCCTGCTTCTGGCTTATTCTGCATATTCCTTGAAGAAGAGCTCAACCCAAAATGTCCTTGTCCCCTATAGACGCTGAGAAGATCAGCTGAGTTCCCCTAGCATTTCAGTGTGTTTTTACAACAATCACAGCATCTGCAGACTTCAGTGTTTCACTCTCTACTTCATAATGTTGCCCATTTCATTCATTATTGTTTATAAATGATGATGTGTTAAAAAGTGCAATTAATATTCAATAATCTGAAGCTCAAAATAAATACCTTGCCAGATGAATTCTACTATTTATATTTCTGTTTACTTAATCTAATACACAGTCTGATTGTATCCATCTCCCCCCCAAAATCTATAAAAGTCTTGTTTATACATCAGAAGATTTTGATTAGGTAAAAGCAAATTATTCATTCATAATTCCAAAGAAGGACGCACCAAACATCCAAGAAATATAATAAAACACAATGCTTGTTTGGAAGTAATGCCGAAGCGTTAAAACTCAATTCTAATATCATTGTATTCTGTCTCCTAAGAATGTTGTGGGGGTTATGTAGCTAGATATCTGGAAATACAAATGCTGATGAGGGTCAGATTAATGAATATCCACCCCAGTAAACTCACTTAATATTTGTGTGTCATTGTCTGTGGTAGCATGGGAATTAGCATTCACTTCTCTCCAGAAGACATAGATGACATTTCTGACATGTGTCTGCATCAAGCCACTCTCAGGGTAGACATTGAAATGTGGCACATACAGGCACACAAAATAGGCACTCAAACCAAATGCCCAAATCCTTAAAGCTCTACTCCAATTTCCTTGCACCTTAGCAGAATCCAACCAATAATCTTAAACTAATTACATTTATTAAACTGAGATTCAAATGGGCTGACTAGGAAACCATCAGCCCAGGCAATTGAAATTGCAGCATTTATTCCATTGTTGTAAAGTAAGTACAACATAACAAATGGAAATCCTACCACCCACATCACATAATTTTTCAACATTTTACATTAGTATTTATAAATTTGTGGCAAATTTATTTCCTGTTTGAGATTGCTGTGGTTTAAATTAGGTTATTTTTCCAGTCAGGAGGAGGTTATTGATGGGCCAACAAGATTACTTATGTATCTCCTATCTTTCCTGTTTTGAAGCCCTATTATGCAGCTAGACTTTGATATGTCAGCACGAACCTGCCTCCAGTAACAACCAGTCAAAATGCCTCAACCCTTGAGAGACAGAGGCAGGGCAGAAAGATTATTTTGATTGTGAGAAATTTGCAACATAAAGCGGTGAAAAGACAATTTTGCAAAGATTTTATTGAAATTTTCAACATTACGGTGCAAATAGATCAAATGGATCAAACAAAATTGTGACAAACAGTTCAGAGAACACTTCAGAAGCGGATGAATGTGGTGGAAAGTTGGCCCTGAAGCTTGTCACATGTAGGCCGTGAGACTTGCTTTTAATTAGTAGCTTGATTCAGTATAATTTTTGAGCTGGCTTTTATTTTGACCAAAGCCAGAGAGTAGGGTTAGTCACTTATGGACAGCCTGATCATAAAGCAGTTACCCTCGCCTTTCCTATTCACCTTCCTTTTCCTGTTCAACTAATTGTCGTATGGACATTGGAAAGACCCATTGGTAACATTGCTCCACCATGAATTTGACACCCATTTAGTCAATCCTGCAGGATTCCTACCTAGTAATCCAGGAAATGATATAATTGCTTCAAAGTTTTCCATTGATTTGCTTAATCACATTTCCTATGACTCCATGATCTCTGTTGAATGCATGTTTCCAAAATGTGTTATTTTGATGGGGACCATGTCAACCCAAAAAATGTTTAAACACCCAATCGCAAGTAAAAAAAAGCTGTAAATTAAGTAAGTAAAAAATAAACTCAGCCTACCAGGCAGAAGCAGTGACAGCCCACAGATCTGGAGTGGCAACATCATGCTCCCGGCAGTAGCAGAAACCTCGGCCTACCAGGCAGAAGCGGCAACAGTCCACGGAGCTGGAACAGTGACATCGTGCTCCCAGTGGGAGAAGGAACCTTGGCCTACCAGGCAGGAGCGATGGTGCCAACCTCAGGATCCCAGGTAGGAGCAGCTATGGTGTCGCCCAGTGGTGGGGGGGTGTCGTGGAGTGGCGGTGCCGGCAGTGGAGAGGTGTTTCCAATATCAACATCAATCTGGTTTTCTCGGTGAATCTATGATCTCAAAAGTATATCTGGCGAATAAGTCGACCCCCATTTTTTGAGGTTTTTAAGACTTGACATATGCCAAAATATACAGTACATACATGACATCACATATAACCCTGACACTTTTTTTTCTGAAGTGTACTCAAGAAAAGATAAATGTACAAAAGAGAAAAATGTAAACAAGAAGGCAGTGCAAACAAACTGTGCAATGAATATTCAATAATAAATAATGTGCAACGTCCTTAGAGTCCTTAAATGAGTCCCTGATTGACTTTGTGTTTGAGGAGTCCGATGGTGGAGGGGTAACAGCTGTTCCTGAACCTGGTTGTGCAAGTCTTGTGGCACCGATACCTCTTTCCTGATGACAGCAGCAAGAACAGAGCATGTCCTGGGTGGTGTGGATTCTTGATGATTGCTGCTGCTCTCCGACAGCAGAGTTCCATGTAGATTTTCTCAATGCGGGGAGAGTTTTGCCTGTAATGAACTGGGCCATGCCCACTGCCTTTTGCAGGGATTTCTGTTCAGAGGTATTGATGCCCCCAAACCAGGCCATGATGCAGCTGGTTAGCACAATTTCCACTTCATATTTGTAGAATTTTGCCAAGATTTTTGATGTCTTACCAAAGCTCCACAAACTGCTGAGAATGTAGAGGTGCTGACATGTTTTCTTCACCATGACATTTGTTTGTTGGGACAAGAAAATGTCCTCCAAATGTCCTTCCAGAATTTAAATTGGCTCATCCTCTCCACCTTTGATCACCCAGTGATCACTGGCATACATCTCTGCTTTTTCCCTCCTGAAGTCCACAATCAGCTCCTTGGATGGCATTCAGTACACTATTCAGCCATGTTTTCAATCTCCCTCCTGTATGCTGACTCATTGTCCCCTTTTATACAACTCACTACCGTGATATCTTTAAGAAATTTGTAGATATTGTTATTGTCATACTAAGCCACACAGTCCCAGATGTAAAGCGAGTAGAGCAAAGAGCTAAGTTCCCAGCCCTGTGATGCTCTGGTACTGATTGTGAAGGAGATGTTCTTACAAATCCTCACTGATTGTGGTGTTGAGGTGAAAAAATCTGGGATCCAATTACACAGTGGAATACTGAGTCCCAGGACTTTGAGCTTGCTGATTCATTTTGAGGGAATTATGGTGTTGAATGCTGAACTTTAGTCAATAAAGAGCATCCTGATGAATGCATCTTTGCTGTCCCGTTGTTCCATGATTTTGTGTAGAGCCAGTGAGATGGCACCTGCCATGGTCCTATTGCTGCAGTAGGCAAATTGGAATGAACGGGGATGCTACGCTTCAACACTAGACTCTCAAAACAGTTCATCACTGTGGTTGTGAGTGCCACTGGTTGGTCGTCATTTAGACAGGTTATCACACTTTACTTGGGCACAGGTATGATTGGTTTTCTTTTTAAGATATTTTTATTGAGGTTTACAATAAAACAAAAAACAGTACAATTATTTAATGAAATACAAATTATACGACAAAGAAAGAAAGAAAAACAAAACCCCATAAATTCAAAACCCCTACCACTATACAAGGTTGGAAAAAAAATCTAACATGTGGGTATCAAATGTTGACAACCTGGAAACAGGCAGCACAACATCAAAGGGAAAACAATCCTAAAACTTTAGATTATGATAATGGTCCATTTCATGTTTTTATGAAATTAGTATTTGAATCTAAACTTAAACAAAACATAATATCATTTAACCATTGTGTGTTGGTAGATGGAGAATTATCTTTCCATTTCATCAAAATTGCACATCTGGTGATCAATGAAGTACGAATTAAAATTTGATTTTGAGTTGAAGTTAATAAAACGTCATCATCTTGAAATGATTCAAAAAGAGCAATTAAGTGGCAAGGTTCCGATTTAACCTTAAGAATCACCGATAATGTTTGAAAAATATCTTTCTAAAATTTTTCTGAACTAGGGCAAGTCCAAACCATGTGAATCAAAGAAACCTCAGCAGTTTTACATTTGTTAAAGTGGGTTTATATCAGAGTAAAAATGAGATAATTTAACTTTAGACGTATGTTCTTTATGCACCACTAAATTGCAATAAGCAATGTTGTGCACAAAGGGAGGGTGTATAATCAAATTACAAATGGAATCCCAAACCTCAACTGAGAATGAAAGATTCAAATCTTATTCCCAGTCTCTCTTGATCTCAACTAAAGAGGCCATTCTTAAATCAAGCAAATTGTTATAAATAAGAGATATCAAAACTTTTTTGAGAAAGTTGTAAATCTTAGAGTAAATCAAAATTATTTGCCTCAGGAATTTTTGGAAAAGCAGAGGTCTGAGTTTGAATGAAATGTATAAAGAAAATGCATGTTTGGTAAGTTAAATTTAACCACCAATTGTTCAAAAGAAATGAAATTATTTTGAATAAAAAGGTCTTTAAAACATTTAATGCCCAAAGTTGTATCCTGTAATGAAGGTTTAAAACAAAGGTGATTAGATATAATAGGATTAACAAGGGAAAAATTCTAAAATCCAAAAAACCTTCTAAATTGTACCCATATTCACAAACTATGTTTAAATATTGGATTATCAGTTAACCTATAAAGTGGAAGACAAAAATGGCCCTAATATTGCCAATAAATAAGTATTCTTTGTAAAATTTAATTCCATTTCTACCCACGAAGGGTGGTCAACCAAATTATCCAAATGTAAGAAAAGAATTAACTTGAGAATAATGAACCATCCAATAATATAATCAAAAATTGGGAAACACCAATCCACCATTCCTTTTAGCTTATTCTTCTTCTTAAACCATTACCGTTATTTTAATATACACCTCTTATTGAATATTTTAAATTTATCTCCCACTCCTTCCCCTGAATGTGTTCTTTCGTTAGATGCAGTAAAGGATTTTGAAAGGTAGAATGGGGTTATTTATTTGGTATTCTGGAAAAATTTAATTTTGGGCTACGCTTTATTAAATGGATTAAATTATTATATTTATGTCCTACTGCCTCAATTCTTACTAATTTACAAAAGTCAAAACCTTTTCATCTTCAGCAGGGTACTCAACAGGGTTGTCCTTTAAGTCCATTATTTCTTGGCTTGGTATTGGAACCTTTAGCAATTGCTCTTCGTGAAAGTAGAGACTTTATTGATAAAAGCACGACCAGCACTCTCATTTTTGCTTGATGTTACTGGTGGAGATTAAATGGTGTTAGCTGAAATGTTGACCTCTAGAGTAGCAATGTTTATGTTTAATCAGTATTGTTCACAAGTCATTGCCATAATTTGCCTGAGTACTTGATAACGCTATCAAGAATATAGCATGGAACGAGGCTCACTTCACACCATGCCTTGCAGCACAGTTATGTTTAAAAGAGTGCAAACAAGCAGCTGACCTTTTACTGAAGTGACCACAACTGCTCACTGAGGTCATGTTGAATTTGATTAGATACATGCAATATTTTGGTTGACAAAGCAATCATTGATTTCTTTTTTGTCACAGCCAAAGGCTCTCGTGTTACATGTATTACCTTCATTTAAGTACAAATACTCTCAGTAGAAAAGTTGACCGTGACACAAAAGGTTCACTCTTGTCAGTTCTGAGCAATTGTATTTGATAATTCTCGATAAAGTCCCTGCAAGGTCAGAAGAATTTTCTTAATTTATTTTGTCATTAAATATTAAACCAATAAAATTTTCCCAAAATCAGATTTGACAACTCTATGAGAGTTTTGAGGTTGTAACTCATGAGGTGGGACTAGAGAGGGGTGTTTGGTTCGGTGCAGACTAGAAGGGCCTAATGGCCTGTTTCCGTGCTGTAATTGTTATGTTATGTTATGAAATGCAACTTAAAAATACTAGATTCTCAGAATTGCCCAACTACTGAACTCAAATTAAAATATAAAAATGGAAAATGCAAGAAACATTCAGCATCTGTGGAAAGAGAAACAGAGTGAATGCTTTAGGTCAAAAATCCGTCATCTGAACTGGGAAAGTGTAAAAAAAATCTTTTTTTTTAAGTTGAGGAGAGAAAAGGGATTGATAATGACACTCTGTTTTCAAGACAGCCTGGTTGATTGATGGGATTTTGCATCTTTCCAACAAAAATACAGAATAGTATCCAATCAATCAAGCTTTTGTTTAACTAATGCATTAAATAATTAATAATTTTAACAGTGGAGTTTCTATGATGTAAAAAAATTAAATGAGTTGCACACCTAGTAAATGGAAAGCACGCGCCCACTAGTGGCCAGGAATAGGTTTATTAGAGTCTTTATTATCCATGAGATTGGTATAGTTCCTGCGCAAAACAGGATAATCCTGAGATAGTGCACTGAAATAAGTTTATTGCCCTTAATCTGAGACTTTGGGCACCTTGCGTAGGGAGTAGACTGGGTGGCTGATATAATCAATCTGCTCATCTTTTTGCTTTGGTCTTTAGTTCCCAGTGTTGTATTGCTTCACTTCTCATTGGCTTAGAATGCTTCTTAAGAATACTTACTCAACCTATGGCAAAAAAAATAAACTGCTGAAAGAATTAATGAGCCCACAGATGCTGCTTGATCTACTGAACTCTTCCACAATTCTGTTTGTTGTTCCTCATTCCAGCATCTGCAGCCTCATTTGTCTTCAACAATGTACAGATTTTAACACTTTTTAAAAGAATTTAACCACCTTTGCTTCTTGGCTTTGTTTTTGCTCTTTATTTATACCACTTAGCATTTTCTAACTTGCTCTTCCTGCTTTGTTTCTTACCTTCCTGAATTCCCTTTGAAATTAATCATCCCTGCCAAAATGATTGAACCCACCACCATGACATTGGTCTTGTTTGCACTGTGCAGCCCATCTGGCTGGTACAGGTCCCAGTTGCCCCAGAGATTGTTTCAAAGTCTCAGAAATCTAAAGCCTTCTCTTCTGAACCATCTCTCCAGCCATATATTCATCTATTCTTTCTATTTCTGCACTTACTAGCACATGACACTATGTGTAATCCTGCAGTTAATACCTTTGAGGCCCTGCTTTTTAACCTTTCTTATTTTCTTACATAATCCCTTCAAAGCCTCATACTTTCTCCATGTTGTTTGCATCAATTTGTGCCACGAGTCACAGAATCATAGAATTGCACACCATAGAAACAGGCGACTCACCCTAATTGCCCACACCAACCAGCACTTGGCCCATTGCCCTCCATGCCTAAATGATTTGAGTTTTCATCTGTGCACTTTTTAAATGCTGTCAGTGACCCTGCTCCATTAATTCTCTTGGACAGTGCATTCCAACTACCCATCAAAATTGGAAAAAAGTGATAAAAAATTAAAGAGACACAAGAGTTGTTAGCTCAGAAAATTGATATGTTGGAAAATTATAGTAGGCGAAACAACATAAAAATAGTGGGCCTGAAGGAAGATGAAGAAGGCACAGATATGAAGGAATTTATAAAAGAATGGATCCTGAAGGTCCTGGGAATGACAGAAATGCAAGAAGGAATGGAAATAGAAAGGGTACACAGAGCACTAGCTCCAAAACCACAGACACATCAAAAACCAAGATCCATCTTAGTAAAATTTTTGAGATATATGACAAGAGAAAATATACTGGAGCGGGCAAGAAATAAAATTAGAGAAGATAATAAACCATTGGAATACAAGGGACAAAAAATATTTTTTTACCCAGACATAAGTTTTGAACTCTTAAAGAAGATGAAGGAGTTTAATACAGCAAAATCGATCCTATGGAAAAAAGGTTATAAATTCATGTTAAGACATCCAGCTGTGCTTAAAATATTTATCCCTGGGAAGCAAAACAGACTGTTCTCAGATCCAGAGGAAATACAAGAATTTGCAGAATGCTTGCAGGACAGAAGGAGAGATGAAGAGATGTAACAAGAATGAAGAACGATGATAAAATATATATAAAGATGTAAAAACAATGTATAAGTAAAGAACTAAATAAGGGAAAGAGAAGAGAAAGAAGGAAGTAAGGGGGAAAAAAGGGAGAACTTTGTTATATGAGTTTAAAAAAAGTGTTTTCTGGGGTGGGGTTGAGGGTGAGAGAATAACCATCACTGTGAAATCAGTTGACGCTTGTGAACAGGATCGCAATCCAAATGGAAAGGAGAGTTGTGGTTGCCCAGCAAGGGATAAGGGGCAACTCGGGGTGGGGGTTTGGGGTTAAGGTAATATTGGATGTGAGAGTTGCTGGAGTATTTTATGTTTTAAATGTGTTGTCATACATTGAGTTTAAAAGGGGAAAACTGAGAGATGAAAATGGGGAAAAGGGGGATGGTGGTGGTGAGGAAGCAGAAATGAGGTGTAAATAAGATACAAGATGGCCACGTTGAACTATATGACTATAAACATTAATGGAATATATAACCAAATTAAAAGGAAGAGCCTATTAATTTTACTGAAAAAAGAAAAAAATAGATATAGCATTTGTGCAGGAAACGCATCTAACTATGGGTAGGACACGTAACGGCAGCATCATATAATTCAAAAGCTAGAGGTGTAGCTATATTATTTAATAAAAATGTACCAATCAAAATAGAGGAGGAAATAATAGATCCAGCAGGGAGGTACGTAATAATAAAGTGTCAGATATATTCAGAATTTTGGAATTTGCTCAATATATATGCACCTAATGAAGAGGATCAAAAGTTTATGCAAGATATTTTTTTAAAGATTGTAGATACACAAGGAAATATATTGATCGGAAGGGATTTTAACCTTAATTTGGATCCAATGTTGGATAAAACTGGACAAAAGACAAGCAAAAAGAATAAAGTGGCCAAATTTATGGTTAAACCAATGCAGGAAATGAAACGTATGGATATATGGAGGAGACAGCACCCAAGAGAGAAGGAATACTCATATTATACAAGTAGGCATAAAACATATTCAAGGATTGATATGTTTTTGTTGTCGGCCCATATTCAAGGGAGAGTTAGGAAAACTGAATATAAAGCTAGATTGCTATCTGATCATTCCACCCCTGTTATTAGCAATAGAACTGGAGGACATCCAACCAAGAACATATAGATGGAGGTTAAACTCCATGCTACTTAAAAGGCAGAAATTTAGAGAGTTTATTGAATGCCAAATTAAAACATATTTTGAAATAAACACAGAATCAGTGAAAGACAAATCTATATTATGGGACGCAATGAAAGCCTTCATTAGAGGGCAGATAATAAGTTATGTAACTAAGATGATAAAGGACTACAATGGACTACAATGGAAAGGGAGATAGTAAGTACAGAAAAGGAACTAGTAAAAAGGGATGATATAATGAAAAGGAGAGCATTGGCAGACAAAAATGTAAAATATGAAACATTACAAACGTACAAGGTGGAGAAGAACATAATGAAAATAAAGCAAAAGTATTACGAACTGGGAGGAAAAACATAAAATATTAGCCTGGCAACTTAAAACAGAACAAGCTAAAAGAACTGTATTGGCATCAAGGAAAAAGGACAAACAAATTACATATAACCCAACAGAGATTAATGAGAACTTTAAGGAATTTTATGAACAATTGTATCAAACTGAGAATGAGGGAAAGATGATAAAATAGAACAGTTTTTAGCTAAAATTGAACTGCTGAAATTGCAAGAGGAACAAAACAAATTGATAAAGCCATTTGAAATAGAGGAAGTACAGGATATATTAAAAAGCTGATGAACAATAAAATGCCAGGAGAGGATGGATTCCCAATAGAATTCTATAAAACATTTAAAGAGTTATTAATTCCTCCTCTCCTGGAAGTAATGAACCAGATAGAAGAAACACAAAACTTGTCAGATTCATGTCTTTCTTTGGCTTGGCTTCGCGGACGAAGATTTATGGAGGGGGTAAATGTCCACGTCAACTGCAGGCTCGTTTGTGGCTGACAAGTCCGATGCGGGACAGGCAGACACGGTTGCAGCGGTTGCAGGGGAAAATTGGTGGGTTGGGGTTGGGTGTTGGGTTTTTCCTCCTTTGCCTTTTGTCAGTGAGGTGGGCTCTGCGGTCTTCTTCAAAGGAGGTTGCTGCCCGCCAAACTGTGAGGCACCAAGATGCACGGTTTGAGGTGATATCAGCCCACTGGCGGTGGTCAATGTGGCAGGCACCAAGAGATTTCTTTAGGCAGTCCTTGTACCTCTTCTTTGGTGCACCTCTGTCACGGTGGCCAGTGGAGAGCTCACCATATAACACGATCTTGGGAAGGCGATGGTCCTCCATTCTGGAGACGTGACCCACCCAGCGCAGCTGGATCTTCAGCAGCGTGGACTCGATGCTGTCGACCTCTGCCATCTCGAGTACTTCGACATTAGGGATGAAAGCGCTCCAATGAATGTTGAGGATGGAGCAGAGACAACGCTGGTGGAAGCGTTCTAGGAGCCGTAGGTGATGCCGGTAGAGGACCCTTGATTCAGAGCCGAACAGGAGTGTGGGTATGACAACGGCTCTGTATACGCTTATCTTTGTGAGGTTTTTCAGTTGGTTGTTTTTACAGACTCTTTTGTGTAGTCTTCCAAAGGCGCTATTTGCCTTGGCGATTCATGTAAGACAGCAATAATTACAGTAATACCAAAAATGGGGAAGGATCCATTAACACCAGCATCATATGGAACAATATCTCTATTTAACTCAGATTATAAGATAATAGCGAAATTATTAGTATACAGATTGGCCGATTGTGTACCAAAAATAGTAAAACAAGATCAAATTTGATTTATTAAGAAAAGACAAACAGCGGATAATGTCTGCAAACTTATTAATCTAACTCATGCAGTTCAAGGAAATAAGAAGCCAACAGTGGCTGTTGCTTTAGACACAGAAAAAGCCTTTGACAGAGTAGAATGGAACTATTTATTTAAAGTATTACAAAGGTTCAATCTACCAGAAAAATATATTAATTGGATTAAAGCATTATATAATGGACCGTTGGGGAAGGTAACAGTAAATGGACATGTATTGAACCAATTTAAATTAAGTGGGTCAACTAGACAGGGCTGTCCATTATCCCCCTCATTGTTCACTTTAGCAATAGAACCATTGGCAGAACTGATAAGAACAGAAAATAAAATAAAAGGGATAAAAATAAAGGAGAAGGAGTATAAAATCAGCTTATTTGCAGATGACATCATAGTATACTTAACAGAACCAGAAATATCAATAAAAGACATAAGAAATTGAAGGAGTAAGGAGAAAGATCGGGGTACAAGATCAATGCAAATAGAAGTGAAGTGATGCCAATGAGTAACGCAGATTATACAGAATTTAAAAAAGAATCACCATTTAAATGGCAAACACAAGCAATATGATACCTAGATATTAGGTTAGATAATAACTGAAGTCACTTGTACAAACTAAATTATCAGCCACTGATCAAGAAATTGCAGGAAGACTTAGAACATTGGAAAGAATTACCGCTAACGTTGATAGGGAGGGTAAATTGCATTAAAATGAATGTCTTCCCAAGGATACAATATTTATTTCAAACGTTACCAATTCCCTTAACAAAGAAATTCTTTAATGAACTAAAGAGAATAATAAGGAAATTCTTGTGGAAAGGGGGGAAACCGAGGGTAGCGTTAGATAAATTAACAGAGAGGTATAACCAAGGTGGTTTGCAGTTACCAAACTTTAAAAATTATTATAGAGCAGCACAATTAAGGTATTTATCAGATTTTTACCAGACGAGAGAAAAACCAGACTGGACTAAGATAGAACTAGATGAAATAGGGGAGAAGGTACCGGAACTTATACTTTATAAGTGGGATGAAAAGCTGGTGGAATATAAAAGCTCACCAGTATTGCATAATTTACAATATATGGAAGAAGATCCACTTAGAAAGGGAAAAAACGAATTACCAAATACCAAAATTGTTATTGACACAAAACCCACTCATCCCTTTTACAATAGATAACTTTTCCTTTACAGAATGGGAGAGAAAAGGAATCAAAAGAATATAAAATTGTTTTTAGGGAAATAATTTATTAACATTTGAACAGTTGAAGCACAAATATGGAATAACTCATGGTACAATGTTTGCATATCATCAACTGAAAGCTTATTTAAAGGATACATTGGGAAACAGACAGATCACCAGAAGGAAGCAGCTTTGAATATGTGATTACAGATGCAATGATAATTAAAAGATTTATAACAAACTTGTACATTAAGCTGCAAGATAAGGATAAGGAAAATGATTAAATAAGCTATAAACCTAAACAAAAGTGGGAAAAAGATTTAAACATAAAGATAAAAAATGAAGCATGGGAAAAGTTATGTTCTGGAACTATGAAGAATATAATAAACACAAGGTTATGCATGATACAGTATAAATGGTTACACAGGTGATATGTCACACCTCAAAAGTTAAAAAAAATGTGATCCAACATTATCAGATAGGTGTTTTCGCTGTAAGAAGGAAATGGGAACAACAGTACATGCAATTTGGGCATGTGAGAAAGTGAAAATGTTTTGGGAAGATCTAAATCAGGTATTAAATAAAATCACGAAAAATAACATACCAAAAAATCCAGAGATCTTTCTTCTAAGTAATGTAAGAAGTAAGGAATTAGGCCTCAAATTGGATAAAGCGCAAAAAAGATTTATTATGATAGCCTTAGCAGTAGCAAAAAAATGTATAATGTCAACTTGGAAAATGGAAGAGAGTCTGAGAATACACCAATGGTACATGGAAATGAATAAATGTATTCCATTGCAAAAAAAAAATAACATATAATTAAAAAAATAAAGTCACATTATTTGAACAAATTTGGGAACCATACATGGAACATAACAGAGAGGGCTTGCCTCGGACTTCCACTCACTAAAATGATAAGAAGACAAAACGACTTGATTCAGTGTATAAAAGTAGATTACACATTTTTCTTGTTTATTTTTTATTGTGTGATGACATTGTTTAATGGTTTTATTGTATTGTATATGTTGAATATTTATTGGTTTTGGAGGGGGGTGGGAAGGGGGAAGGGAGGGTGGGGGGGGGAAGGGAGAAAATGCCACTGTTTAATGAGAAACGTTTGTATATATTTTGGTTGATATGGTTCTCAGTGTGAAAATTAAAAAATTATACAACAAATGTATGCATTTTTGCTGTCTGGATGTTCCAGGGCATTGTGTAGAACTAGTGAGATGGTATCTGCTGTAGACCTGTTTCTATGATAGGCAAACTGGAATGGATCCATTTCTCTGATCAGACAGGAGCTGGTCCTTGAAGCATGTCAGCAGTTTCTGAGGTACTGTAAAGGCAACTGAACAACATGCATTCACTAAGTTTCTTCACACTGATCCTTTGATGGAGAAAAAAAAATGATTGATAAAGTAACTGAAATGTTTGGGTCTCAGATATTGCTCTGGAGAAACTCCTGGAGGAAAGCCCTAGTCTTAAAGAGATTCTCTTCCAGCAGACATATCTTTTGTATTTGGTCTGACACCTGCTACTTCAGTTTTATGAGATACATATTGAATTCTAATTTATCAGGGCTTCTTTATGTGATGCAATCCTATACCACCTTCGTCAAGTGGAATCACTTACATAGCCCCAAGATCATTTAGAACTGTGGCAGTGATGATGTCTGGACTGAATTGCCTTGGTGAATTTCATACCCAGCTCTAGTGGCCAGGTTATTGATGAGTAAATGAAGATGTAAATACTCTTGGACTCAACATTTCTTTCTTGCAGAGAGTCAGATCTGACTAATGACCAAAATGATGGTACCTCCACTGAGGATGTTCCAGATGCAGTGAATAAACAAACTTAGATTGAGCATCCGGGATCTGCTTGTTCAATGAGTGGTTGTTTGTGGATTCTTGTGTAAAAGTCAGCCAGGCAGAGCTGTTTTCTTTATGGGACAGGCTCTTATAGCAGGTTATCATACGATCAGCAGATACAAAACTTCATTTGTATTGAAACTAAAACCAACAACATCTACTGAACGAAAGTTTTCATTCATCATTCTATACAGAAAATAATGAAATGATGGAATAATCCTCTCAGCGACAAGTACTTTCAACTGGATTCCTGTAAATAAGAGCAGGCTGAGTCAATGTTGCTTTTCCATTTACCCACATAATTACCAACAAATACCTTGACTTGAATCAACTTGAATGTAATTATTTATCATCCTTCTGTGGTTAACAAGCAAGACTTTAATCTAGGCCAAGCTGAAGCTGTATCGACGGTTTCCTTTGTTTGTGATCTTAACCAACAGAGCAAATATCTTCTTCCTGTTTTCACTTCCTTCCTGTGTGTTCATTTTATGATATGTGATACCATTGGAAATGTTGGCAGTTTTGTGTTTCTATCAAAATTTACCAGCAATGAAAAATGTAAACCACATTGAACAAGTTACTGATAAAACTAAAATAGATCTCCAAATAGGTTCCATGCCCAGCAAGGCTGCATATTACTGTTTCAATAAGTTTTATTGTCACATTACTGATCATTTTCTTTCAACAAACATTATATCCCAATCCTTAAATATATTTAATGGCAGATGAGTGAACGTTACAAAACACAATGTAGATTTTTTTTTTAAATGTAATTTGTTTGTGGGATGTGGACATTATTGACAAAGCGGGCGTTCATTGCCCATCTCTGGTGGAGGGCTGTGATCTTTAACTGCGATATTTTGCAGCTGAAGCTCTTTTTGATAGTGGAGTTCCAGCTGGCTCACATCTGGGAACAATCAAATATGTCCAGGTTAGGGTAGTGAGCGACCTGAAGAAAAACACTGAAATCCTCAGAGAATCATTGTACTCATGCTCCAAGATCTCAGGCCAGGTACCACAGCTTCAAATAAAACAATACCCTGGTACCGAGAGCTGTGTACAACCACTCAATGCCTGAGGCTTTCCTACAAATGCACAATGTATGGATATCATTGAACTTCATTTACTTACCACATTTGTGGAAGCAACAGTACAATGTGACTCCATCCTAGAACATAGAACATAGCACAGGAACAGACACTTCATGCTGTTTGTACATGATTCATATCTCCTTATCTATTCATAGATTTTCATATTTATATCAGAATACTCAAAATCCAAATGATCCAAAATCCAAAATTTTTTTAGCGCTAACATGATGTCACAAGTGGAAAAACATTCAACACCTGACTTGCCCATATTGGCACCAGTTGGTGCCAGTTTAGCAACAACAGAGCTCTGCATTACAAAGATATAGTTGAAAATGTCAAAAAAGCTTGCAGATACCCCTACGGGTAACAGCGATAAGGAAAAGATGTTTATCTATAGCAAAGAAAGTCAAGTTGTTGGAGGAACTGGACAGCGGTTTAAGTATGAAACTTCTTACAGAAGAGTATGGTGCTGGAATGACCACCAACTGTGAGCTGAAGATATAGAAGGAAACATGAAAAATAGAAAAACACTCCATAAAGCTAAAAGTAAAGATCCCAATCATGTATTGATGGATTGGATCCATTAGCATTGCAGTGAACATGTGCCACTTAATGGTATACTGATCGTGAAATAAGCAAAGCTCTATAATGAGGGACTGAAAATTGAAGGCAACTGTGAATATTCAACAGGCTTGTTGAATAAATTTAAGAAAAGACACGGCATTAAATTTTTAAATATTTGTGGTGATAAAGCATCTGCTGATCATGAAGTGACAGAGAAATTCATTAACAAGTTTGCCAAGATCATCGCTGAAGAAAATCTGACACCAAAATAAGTCTATAATGATCCTGAAACATCACTGTTTTGATGTTATTGCCCCAGAAAGACACTGATGATGAGACACATAAGGATGCCAAGGACAGAATAACTGTGCTGGGATATGCTAAGGTAGCAGGGTCGCATAAGTGTAAACTTGCTGTGATAGGCAAAAGCTTGCGCCTTCATTGTTTTAAAGGATTGAATTTCTTACCAGTCCATTATTATGCAAACAGAAAGGCATGGTTCACCAGGGACATCTTTTCAGACTGGTTTCACAAACATTTTGTGCCAACGGGTCGAGCTCACTGCAGGGAAGCTGGACTGGATGATGACGCCAAGATTTTTTAAATTCCTCGACAACTTCCCCCAAATGTGACTTCATTAATTCAACACTGTGACCACGTATCCTTAGCTCGATGAAGAGTTAAATATTAAAAACACTTTCCTGAGTTGCATGCTGGCAGAGTGAACAGAGGCTTGGGTGTGGTGAGATTCCAAAAGGAGTTTAGCATAAAGGATGACATAAACACTGTTACCAATGCTTGAAACACAGCGACTAAACTGCTTGGCACAACTTCTGGCCTGCACCTATGTTCAGTGATGATGAAGAATAAGGTGGTGATTTTGAAGGATTCCATATGTCAAGTGAGAAAAAAATCCTGTCTTATTGCCATACATATTCAAAAGATATACCTTCGGAGTCGGTCAGTAAGATGGAAGAAATGGATATTGAAAAAGTTTTTAACATCGATAATGAGGCTCCAGTTGTTCATTCACAGACTGATGGTGAAGTAGCCGAAATTGTTTTAAATCAAAATGAAAAAGACACTGCAAATAAAGTGCCTATAGGTGACATGGTGAAAATGTGTGATGGACCACTGAGATTAGGAGAGATAAATATGAGAGGACATGGCTTTAGGTTGAAAGTGGAAAGGTTTAGGTGGAACATTAGGGGGAACTTCTTCACTCAGAGAGTGGTGGGTCCAGACTCGATCTTGAGTTTTAAGAATAAATTGGATAGATACATGGATGGGAGAGGTCTAGAGGGTTATGAAATTGGAGCAGGTTATTAGGACTAGCTGAACAATAGTCAGCACAGACTAGAGGGGCCGAATGGCCTGTTTTCTGTGCTGTAGCATTCTATGGCTCTATGACTTATTGAAAGACTACAGCAGTGTGGATTCATTACAGAACAAGAAATCATGTCAGTTTATAAAATTAAAGAGAGACTTTTAAGACAAAACCATTGTAAATGAGGCAGACAACACTGGAGGAAACATTTGAAAAAAGCCATCGAGGAGAATTTCTAGTGTTTGATGTTGCATTTATCTTCTTTTGTAATCAGAGATCATTTTTATTTTAGTAAGAATAGTATGGATTGTGATAGTATGGACTCTATCACCAACGTGCATATGCATATATTGTAGCATAGGATGGTTGTGATTCGCTGAGAGCGTAGCCACGCCCACTGACAGGTCTTAAAGGGTTGCTCCTAGCCAGACCCAGATCATTCTGGACTGTTCGACCTACGTGTAATACGCTCCAGTCTTCTAGTTAATAAAAGCCATGGTTTGGATCAACAAGCCTTTGATTCTTTCAACGTGCACTACAGTACTAAACATTATTTCATGTGAATTTTCTACTTGTGGCATCAAAAAGCCTGCTGTTTGTTGTTGCTGTCTAACTGATGGTACAGGTATTGACAGCTCTAAGTTTTTTGACTGCTGGAAGAAGAAAGCTTAATTTCACAAACAATAATGCAAAATTGTAGTTGAGTTCACAATCGTGTTATTTGAGAAAGGCCAGGAAAACAGGGGAAACTAAATTCAACTACATTGTCCATAAACCAGGCGACAAGCACAAATATTTAATTCTAAGTTTATCCAGCTCCAAAATGTTATTCCTTCCATTTTACCAGTTACAATTAGTTTCTGATTGGCAGGCACTCACTCTTTACACAAGTTGCATAAGTTTTCCTCACACCACTTTCTGCACTCTACAATTCTAGTTAATTTTGTCTACAATTGCATAACCATAAGGGTGGTGGCAATGAAGGGGTGGCAGGCGATGGTCTCCCATTGCATTTTGGGACTGGTTGTCCAATTGGGATTTTTTTTTAATCTCCCTACCATATGGAAGGAAATGACAACCTCTGAATTAGAATTCCAAGCATCCCTTTTTTATTTATACACAGGCATGAGCAACCAGAGACCTGCCACGGTGGAGATGGAGGGAAAGGGGGGGATGTGACTTCTAATGGTTTAGTGGAGAGCGACTAGAACTGGGACTATGCTGCCCAGCCATGAAAGCAGCCGGCTTGGCAAGGACTGAAAGAGTCCCTTATATTAAATACTGCTGAATTTTTCAGACAAGTAGAACTCCATTGGAGGACTTTCAATCCTTGCTCCCCTCAAATTTTCTGGTAGTCTGTCTAGATGAGATGAGGGGATCCAGAGAGGATAAGCAAAGCTGTCACTACACTATGATCAAGAAACCCATTTAATTTGGGCTATAGTAGCAATGAGTAAGGAGTAAAGTGAATGGGATAGATACTGCTCTTAGTGGCCACTTGCATGAATGTCCCAGTTTAAAGAAGAACCTGGAGTCGGAAGGGAAAAATTCAGTTGTTGGCATGCATGTGGGAAACAACAACATAGATGGAGCTAAGAATGGGAATCTTCTGCAGAACATGAGTTAAGGAATCCGAACAGTGGGGGAACAAAATAAGAAACAAAACCACAAAAGTGATCATCTCTGGTCAACTTAAGAGTTGACATGAGGTCAATAAAAGAATTAAATGGTTGGCTGGAAGATTGGTGTGGGATGGAGCACTGATAACATCGAAAGAAGACGTCTGTCCTTTCCAACAAGCTTCCCTTGAATAGACCTTGGTCCAGTATTTAAGCAAATCCAATAACTAGGACTGAAGATGTCTTTAAACAAAATAGTGGAAAGGGTGCTTCCAGTGTGAGGAAACCTACAAAAGTAAAAGAGAAATGGTGACTGTTCATACCAGTGAAGTGGGAGAGACCAAGGACACAGATGTACCAGTACACCTCCAATTGGAATCAGAGAAAGAAAAAAGAACAGAAATGCAATATCAATTTATCTAACTGTGCGCAGTAGTCATAACAGGGGCTGCAAAATGCCACCGTTAATAACACTTTTTTCTGATGTCTGTGGAGTTTGCACATTCACTCTATGACCACATGTAAGGGAAGTGGTCAGGAGGCAGGGCAGCCAGAGAGGGGAGAAGTGAATAGCAGGGAACAAGAAAGAGTATGTGGGAAGAAATTTGGAGTGAATGGAGTTCAGAGAGAGGAGGAAGAACTCCATCCCCTTCTTTCTCCATTCACAGAGCCAACTCTCCCACCCCTCCCCCCCACCCCCCACATCTCCCTGTTTGCTGGTGTGCCCTCCCTCCCTCATCCACCTATTATCTCCTGCCTTTGGACCTGTGCACTTCCCCCCTGCCCCTTTTCTCCACCATTTTGTTCAGACGCCTAACTACATTTTCGTCAGACTTTGATGAAGGGCTCAGGTCCGAAACGTTGGTTATGCATCTTTATCTTTGGTGTTTAACTTGCTGATTTTCTCCAGCAGTGTTTGTACTCCAATCATGGCATCTGCAGACTTCCATGTTTTACTGCTAGCATCTCTATCTGCTTTAACCTAGTCAGCTCTTTACTTGGCCCACTATCACCTGCTAGCGCTCAAGTAATTGCCAGAGTGCAATACACTGGAGAAAGATACAAAACATTCCTCTGGAGAACCAGGGAACACCTGCCAGATTCTTCCTGTGTAGTGCCAGTTGCTGTAACTTGACAGCAAATATGCCAGCATCTTGAAATTGCCAAAGCCCAGACCTTAGTGAGTTTTCTGTGGATGATTTTACCCTGAATTAAATATTCCAATTTATCATTCCAGATGATGTTCTGCAGGCTAGAAGATTATCTGCATTGCTGATGTTAAAACATATTGGCTGCCTTGATAAGAACAGAAGAAACAGGAACAGGAGTAGCTCACCGGCCTCCCAAACCTAATCAATCATTCAATAAGATTATGGCTGATCTAGCTGTAATTTCTGCTTCTCTTATCTGCCTTTTATTCCCCCATTATTCAAAATTTACCTGTTTCTTTAATACATTTAATGAGGCAACCTTGACTGCTTCATTGGGCAGAGAATTCCACAGGTTCACTACTCTCTTCCAAATCTACTGCCTTGTATATTGAAGCTATGTACCCTAGTCATAGTCTCACCTCCCAGTGAAAACTTTCCTGCCTCTATCTTTTCTATTCCTTTCATAATTTTATATATTTCTATAAGATTCCCTCATTCTTCTCAACTCTAAAGAGTATAGTCACAGGCTACTCAATCACTCTTCATAAGATAACCCCCTAAATTACAAAATCTCCTCTGTACCATCTCCAAAACGAGACACTTTGAAGAAGGCCTGAAATGACAGATATCTTTACATCCTGCGGACACTGCGAAACTTCCTGAGTTCCTCCAGCATTTTTGTGTTTTTACTCTATTCTGCCTTTAAGAAAGGAAACCAGAACTACCCACAATACTCCAGGTGTGGCCTCACCAGTACAGTTGCAGCAGAACTTCGCTGTCTTCTTCCTACTCCTGCATGTAAGGAAAGACTGGCAAGGTCTCATTCCACCCCCTCCTGTGCCTGAGCAGCTCACTCTGAGATGCATGAAGTGTCACATTAGCAGTGTCCATCTGATTGATGGAGCTGAAACTGAATCACCCAAGCTTTTCTCATGCTTAACTCATTTTTGGAAACCATGGAAATAATAGGCAGGAACAGTGCTTGGAATTAATGTTGCTGAAACTGTTGCGTCAGCCCAGAATCCTCTTTGTCCTCCTGCTGCGATTCAGCCCTCGGCTCTTGATCCACTTCATAATGGGCACAATAATAATGCTTAGATTGTTTTTGGTTTTTTGACTAATAAAAATCAGGTCACCAGGTCAGCAGAAAGAAAATACATTAAACTTGACTCATTCTACATTTGACTCATTCTAAGTACATTATTTTTTTTACTTGAAATTGCATTATCCACATAAAAATACATACACTAGAGGATCTCCAATGCCCAGTTAAATGCAGAAACAACGCAAATAAATAGAAAGTCCACCCTGGCATTCACGTGTCAGCACGTTTCCAAAATATGAAAATTTTCTTCCAGTCCTATTTCACATTATTTTAAAGATTTGCAACATTTTATCTATGAAGCACCAATTTATTTTCATTTTAAGTATCCAATTGTCTACACATCTCTTCCATGGAAGCGCAGTGAAAGATCTGAATAATAATCTCCATTTCTCCCTTTTTCCACAACCCCCAAAATATTATTTCACCATTTATGCGAGGTTTTATTTTGTGAGTTAAATCTGCTTCTGCCAGCTGTTCAAGCAAAGCTTTCCAAAGTGTAGCAATCCACCTATTTACACCATTCCACATGTATATTCACACAAAAGGTATAGAAGGAGAGGCAGCAGACCTCTCTATTGTAGCAGACCTCTCTGTTGTACTATGCCACCACCTAGTGGCCAATATACAAATTTATTTCAAATGACAAGTATAGTATCTTATGAGTTTATTAAAATAGCAAAGAGCCTCTTATTGAGGGCATTGATATGATAGACACAAATGTGCATAATTTGAAGTCTATAATAATTATTGATTCTAAGCCAACTATAGCAGGGTTTGCTGGCTAAATGGCTGTGATGTTTCACTCTCCGATGAGCAGAACACCTTTTATGTTTGCATTGAAAAGGAGAATTCAACAGAACGAATGAGAATCCCTGCAAAAACTGGGAGACCCTGTGATATCTGTCACAGAGGCCAAAGTCAGAACTTCCTTCAAGAGGGTGAATTCTCACATGGTGTCAGGCACTAATGGTGTACCTGGCAGGTGTGATGTCTCTTTTATTGTAAAAAAGAAACTTGGGTTCTTTTAAAACAACTATACATTATTAGCTAAGGAACTCATTCATGTCTGTGTGGAGGCATCCATCTTGAATCCAACCGAGCTGCATCAAACTAGTCTCTGACTCCCTCTAGTGGTCAGGAATATCACAAGCACTCCATCACTACAGCAGGGTACTGAAAATCTGTGCTAACCAACGAGGTGGAGTGTTCACCGACATTTTCAATCTCTCACTGCTTCAGTCAGAACTCCCCACTGCTTTAAAAGGACATCAATCATACTGGTGCCCAGGAAAAGCAGAGTGAGCTGCTTCAATGACTATCATCCAGTAGCAATCACACCTACTGCAATTGAATGCTTTGAGAAATTGGTCATGGCCAGAATTAACTTGTACCTAAGTAAGGACCTGGATCCACCTCAATTTGCCTTCTGCCTCAATCAATCCACAGCAGATATAATCTCTACTGAGCTCTGGATCACCTAGAAAACAGCAACACGTACATCTGGCTCCTATGCAGCTTTCAACATCATCATATCCTCATTTCTAGTCACCAAGCTTCAAAACCTGGGCCTCTGCACTGCCCTCTGCAAATAGATCCTCCTCTCATTGGAACTCCATGGTCAGTGTGAATCGGTACAATATCTCCTCCTCACTGACAATCAACACAGGTGCACCTTAAAGATGCATGATTAGTCCTTTGCTCTACTTTCTCTACATCCATGACTGTATTAGTAGGTACAATTCAAATACCATCTACAAATTTGGTGATGATACTGTTACATCATAGACCAGCACCAATAGAAATTCACCAAGACAATGTTATTATTAAAACAATATTTTTATTAATAATTATTAATAATATAACCTCCAACTATGCGCAAATATACCTATGTGTATCTCTGTGTGTGTGTGTGTGTGTGTGTGTGTGTGTGTGTGTGTGTGTGTGTGTGTGTGTGTGTGTGTGTGTGTGTGTGTGTGTGTGTGTGTGTGTGTGTTACCCAAATCAAGTTGCTTCCAGAGAAATGATTTTTCATACAAATGATTGTCACAACATCCCTCTTCCTTGCATAGTGGAAACAAAACTTGTGACTACCACAATGCTTACAAAAATACCAGGCAAGGGTCAGACAAATGACCATCAAAATGGTTACGATCCAAATGCAAGAAGATCCTGCTTCCATTTCCCAGATATGGGTTAATCAAAAATTATTATTATAAAGGTAACAGCAGATCACTGTTACCCCCCTGACAATGTGAAAACAGCAGAATTATCCATTTCACACAAGGTCACTTACTAATCAATCTTCTTTCTTTAAATGTCTCAATCACATGACTTGCTTGATCTTTTCTGTTTCAATTTCCCAAAAGCATGATTCATAATCCTATGACTTGTAAATATCCCACTTGGTCTTTTTTTCTGAAATAAGGAGTGAGATAGATCAAATGGTTGAGATACATAATTCTCTGAAAGTGGTGTCACAGGTGGATAGGGTTGTAAAAAGAGCTTTTGGCATATTGGCCTTCATAAATCAAAGTACTGAGTATAGGAGTTGGAATATTAGGGTAAAGTTGTATAAGACATTGATGAGGCCAAATTTGGAGTATTGAGTGCAATTTTGGAAAAATATCAGTAAGATTGAAAGAGTACAGAAAAGATTTAATAGAATGTTGCCTGGACTACAGGAACTGAGTTAGAGGGAAATATTAAACAGGTTAGGACCTTTTCTTTTCCCCTGAAGCATAGAAGAACGACGGGAGATTTGATAGAGATACTAAAATAATCAGGGGTACAGTGAAAAAAAATGTACGTAGGCTTTTTCCACTGAGGGTAAGTAAGATACTATGGAAAATAACCTACATGAACTATATATTATCCATTGTTTTCATTATTCCATTACTATGTAACAATTTACTTACACTATACAAAAGTAACAGTTTCATCATGTATTTACTACACTATGCCACAGTGAAAGAGCCAAGGATAAGGTAGCAGGTGACAGGATATAATGGCACACATGGTTCAAAACATGATTAGATTAATGGGTTGAAAATAATGAAAGAATTGAATAATTGTGTCGAGCCAAGGGATAGCATTCTGCTAAGATATGTGGTTATGAATGATTGGATGCAGAAATGTGATTAAGTCAGGAATATAATATATAAAAAAAAGGCTATGTTCTGTGTTGTGTGGGCAGTCAGTGACTAGTTCTTTGATTGCCACATCTTTTGTTTGCAAATAAAAGTTCAAAACTTCTTGATGAATCTTCTGCATCTCCTGGTCATTTTTGGCATTTGACAAACCACGGGAATACAAGCCAGAGGACATGGGTAAGGGTGAAAGGGGAAAAGTTTAGGAGGAACATTAGGGGGAACTTCTTCACTCAGAGAGTGGTGCAAGTGTGGAATGAGCTGTTGGCTGAAGTGGCGAATGAAAGCTCAAATAACATTTAAGAATAATTTGGACAGGCATGTGAATGGGAGGGGTATGGACTGGGTGCAGGTAGTACAACTAGGCAGAAAAATTGTTTGGCACAGACTAGAATAGCTGAAGGGCTTGTTTCTGTACTGTAATGTTCTATGGTTCTGTGGTTCTATTGTGTCACAACATTATCAAAATTAATGAACTGATTGTGGATTTCAGCCGGGGGAATTCAGGAGAAAAAGACCCAGTCCTCATCAAGGGGTCAGCAGTGGAGAGGGTAAAGAACTTCAAATTCCTAAGTGTCAACATCTCTGAAGATCAATCCTGAGGTCATCATGTAGATTAAATCATGAAGGCTCGCCCAGTGGCTATATTTCATTAGGAGTTTGAGGAGATTTGGTTTGTCACCAAAGACTGTTGCAAATTTCTGCAGGTGGACTGCAGAGAGCATTCTGACTGCTTTACTGTCTGGTATGGAGATGCCAATGCATAGGACAATAAAAGACGACAGACAGTTGTGAACTCGGCCATTGCATCATAGTCATCAGTCTTTACTCCATCGATGACATCTACAGGAGGCAATGTCTTTAGAAACCAGTCTCTATTCTCAATGGCACTCAACCACCCTAATGTTTCAACCTCCACCATCATCTCTGGCAAGGCATTCACCCACAACTCTCTGTGTAAAAAAAAATTACTCATGTCATTGAGGGAGCTACAATGGATTAAGGAGAAAAGCACTTTCTTTGCTGGTTGGAAAGAATGCTCAATGCTGGTCACTCTCAGGACGACTTGGTCTAATTTCTCTCATGATGTTCCTGAAGAGTGTTGCATAAGGAATGACATCATCCTTTCTGAGACTGATGCAAAACTTTCGGCACAGAAAGGTAAATCATTCCAGGAGGGTCCAGGTCAAAATTAATTTACAGGGGCATATAATACAAAAAAAATCTGTCTAATGTGATTGTTTCCTTATTCCACACCATGTTCTTTCTTTGAAATTAAGATGTTTTGTCCTTATTACTTAGTTTTTATGAGAACTATGCCTATAATTAACATTTAATTGTCATGTGCCATATATTTCAGCATATAAGACCTTCAGATAAGATGGATCCTCATTTTCAGCCTGAATTTCATAGTTATACCAGATATTAGTCGCATAAGATGACTCCCCTCCACCCTTCCCCCCCCCCCACATTTTCTGCAAGGAATGTGCCGGAGACTGGTGTCCGGTTCCCAGCAGCAACCCAAACTTTGTTCCAACACCCCAATTGCCAAGTAACAAATTAACCAAGCAAGTAAAACAAACAGTTAAAAAAAAACTTTGTTTCTGACTGGGAAGATGTCAAACGGTGCAGGGTCCAGGTCTTCAGCATCAGCTGCAGCCGGAGTCGGCGACGGCGACTCCATTCTCAACATCGGGTGCGGTGCCTTCCGCTTCAAATAAGTCACCTCGTTGTCCAAGTTGCTCAGTGCAGGAACGACGGCTTTATGTCCTGGGGGCACTGGTTCCTGGGCAGGTCCTCAGGGTCTACAATTATAAAATGTCTGTATGGGTTATGGTGGCAGTAGGAATGACAGCACTGGTGGTGGGGAGGTTGTCTTATATACTGAATCAATGTCGATTGTTTTTTTAAGTTGAATTTAAGGTCTCAGTTTTGTATCTCGTGTATAAGATGACCCCTGATTTTTTTTTAGTGCTTTTTGAAGGTTTCAAGGGTTGACTTATGCTGCAAAATATATGGTATGTATATGTCCCGTTCCATCCATTCTTACTGGAAAGAGAGGCCTTATTTCCACATTCCAAAATCAGAATATTGCAGATGATGGTAACCTGAAAGAAAGCACAAAAGTATTTTTGTGGGCAGCATCTGAAGTTAATGTTTCAAGTCAATGACATTGCATGAATCCTGGAAAAATATCGGATTGTAGCCAATTTTTAAGTTGCAGTGGAGATAACAAAATTGGATGTCTGTTGCAGGGTGAAGTCCAGGCACAATTGAATGATGTGACTGAAAGAGGGTGGTAAAGATGTAACTAGTGGAGGTGTACATCAGACACACACAATAGAAGAGGAGTGAATGAACACAAATAAATGCGGGAAATGCGAGACAGCAATGGCTAATTGTTTGAAATTGTTGAATTTATTGTTACTTCACGATGATCATACCATGCCAAAAGACATAGAAACAGTTCCTTAAGCTTGCGTGTAAAGTTGTTGGAGCTACATACAGAGAGGAAAGCTTGGGAGTGAGATGGAGAATTAAAGAGACAGGCAACTGAAAGCTCAGGTTCATCCTTGTGGACTGAATATAAATGTTCTATAAAGTCCCCAAATTCCATTTGGTTTTCATGATGTGCAGGACATCACATTGTGAGCAGCAAATGCGATACATTAAATGGGAAATTTGCTGCTTAACCTGGCAGGACTACAACCTTCTGTGTGCCTGGGCACTTGAATTACCAAACCAGACTGTGATATAACCAGTCAGTATATTTTCCACAGTGTACCTGTAGAGGTTTTGATAAAATAGTGGACAATATACAATATCTCCTCAGACTTCTTAAAGTGGAGGCATTGGTGTGTTTTCTGCACAATTCTCTCAATGAGCTGGCTCTAGAAGAGGTCACCGATATATGGTCTCCCAAGAATTTGAATATACTAACCCTCTGCTACTCCATCCATCTATACAGACAGGTACGTGGTCCCTCATTCCCTCCTTCTTAAAATCCATAATAAACTCTTTGGTTTTGTTCCGGTTTAGAGCAAGATTGTTTTTCTGGCACCACCCAACCTAATTCTTGCTGTCCATCTGTACTCCAACTCATCATTTCCCATTATTCTGTCAACAATGTAGCTATTAATCAGTGAATTTATAGATGGTGTCAGAACCCAACTCAGCTACGCAGCCATGAATGTTGAGGGAATAGAGCAGGTGACTAAGCACATGTCTTTGAGATGCCCTTGTGTGGATGGTCATCGAGGAGGAGGTGAGGTTTCCAATCTGCATTGATTGGGGTCTGTCAATAAGGATTCAGTTGCAAAGGGATGAACAGAGTCCCAGATCCTTTAGTTCGATCATGTTTAGCTGGCTATGATGGTGTGGATAAGCGCATTTCAACTTCATGGCACCTTTTTTTTGGAGTTGTGCTAAGTGCACACACTGAAAATGGGATACTAATGTCAACTTTGAACTAATCCATTTACACAACCCACAGTTTCATTTTCCACTGAAGACAAGGAAAAATAAAACTAAGCAGAGTGTGAAAGAAACAGCCTCTACCATCATTCATTTTCTAACCAGGATGATTAGATTATGATGCGCTATGTTGTTAAAGTACAGTTATGCCCTTTAAATGCTGAATTGGGAACCTCATAGTTTATTGTCATGTGGTTTCTTGGAAATGACGTAAGCAAAGTGAAACTTACTCTGCATTGTTCAGCTGTGGCTTTATCTGTGTTTCAGAAAGAGATCAACACTGCTCCAGAACAAAACAGTTCAATCTGTCATGTAGCAGATTCAATTTGTTAAAAGAAACAGTGGCAACGTGATTGGTAAGGACATTCTTTTTCTCTCATCTTTGTTCAAGTATGATCTTTTGCCAATGTGAAACTTTTACTTTCATTTTTCTGTACAACAGAAATATTTCTGTAGGAATGTCATTTGGTTGGATTAAAAATGAAAGACTAAAAATTTAATAAATTCTTTAGAAAATCACATATAAAAGTTATTTTATACATATTTTAACATGATAGAACACCTTTCCAATGGAATTCAATTGGAAAATTGGATGGATAATTTCTCGGTGAAATTCAGCTTAGTAGCTGACTAATCCACGCACAATATTTACAATAGGTATAATGCTCATCTCTGCATAACTGACAAAAATAGGAGGAATGATATGGAGTGTATAACCACATTTATATTCTCCAGTAAGCCAAGGAGAAAAGTTTCAGTAAGTTAGAGAGGATACATGAATTATACGGTCTCGGCTGGGCACCAATTTGTTGCAGCCTGCACATTTCAATCTCAGGTCAAAGGCTCAGCATTTTTGATGCACCATTAAATGGACATCCTTTTATTAATTTAATGCTGCAATCCCACCCAGCATATGAGCACATTCCTTGTACTGGAATTACATCTGACTTTGCTTCGTAATGCTCCTGGAGGCCATGTTGTGGCTCCTGTAATCTCTGCAAACAAGTACTAACATAAACTGCAAATTCTACATTAATCAGTTCGGCAATATTTCAGCAGGGATGACGTGCAGCACCACTTGGTCCACAAAATAACGGTGATACTCTTGTTCCAAATAATAGACTCTTAGTGTATGCCCACGAGGCCTGCCCCCTTGGAGAGGGGTAGCATGTTAGATACCAATTCTCTCAAACTCCAGAGGCGTCAACTGACAATGCCAGAAAAGGTTGCCTTTCTCTTTCTTTCCCTGTCTCTCTTGCTCCCGTTCCCCACCCTGTCATGCATTTTCCCTTTGAAAATAACCTCACTCAAGAAGTTGTAAGCATTTTTATTCATCCCAAGATGGCGCTAAACTGAACCTCCCCATACAATGTAGCTCCGTGTATATGGTGTCACGCGCGCATGCTCATTTCAATAACACTCTTTCCCCCCTCAAAAAAAATGTTTTGTGCTTCCTGGTAAATAAGTATAAAGTTAAATTTAACTATCTTAACACTACAAAGAATTTAAGCACAGCTTCCACTAATCATGGTAACTATAGATCCCATGCTACTGGAAACATACAAAGTCTTAAAGTCACAGCTTAGTCTTTGAGATGTACTGAATAAAGCCTTTAAATCACTGCACATAGTCTTTTAGATGTACTGGAGGGTGTCTTTTGTTGGACTCTGGCTTTAACTTACTCTTAATTTAGTCTATGTGTAGTCTGAGTCCAGCGCGTTCTTTGAATGAAGTGATAGGAGAAGGTATTCGGTTCAACAGTCAATTTATTACACAGCACAAGAATAAAACTTAACAGAGCTCTGGGTCAGTCTGTTAGTTCATAGGTCACCTGGCAGTGAGCTACTCCCCGAGACTGACCCCTATTGTCCAGTTGGCACAGTTTATATAGGTCAATCTTATCACACAGAACAAAAGTTGTTTTCCCTGCTAGATCTTTTTGCATAAGGGTTATCACAAGTCATCTCCTGTTTTGCAGATTTCTGGGGTGTAGCATTCCCATGTTAATCCTCCAGGCCAGACTATCCTGTTGTTTAGATCTGAAATTAATTCATCCCCAGATATTTCTAATCACCATTCGGTCCCTGTCTGGCCAATTTCTGCTGTTCTCTTTAACACCTCCTCGTGCCTTAATCTTCCTCCTAGACTGGTTTTCCATTCCCTTTGATTCTTGCGGGCCATTCTTTGTTCTGATCTGGCCTGTGTCTCCTGTGCTACTTCCCACCTCCTTCAGTTGAGCATTCCTCCTAAATCGTTTTATGCATATCCTCTCCCTGTATCTTGGGAGCAGCCAATTTTGTTCAGCCAACTTTGCTCCATGCTGTGACAGCCACTTAGCCACATTCCTCTTTCCCTGACTCATGCAGTCCAAATAAACTTATTGATTAATCATTTATTTCATACTGTTTTAACCCCTAGATTCCAACACTTTCTCTCTTGGATCTTCTTGGGTATGAAGAACACCGAACCAGAGTATAACTTTTTTTGGAGCAGATAGCTTCTCCTTGTAGGCTGGCACTAGGATGGTAGTGATCAGCCATGATCTGTAAAATGGCGGTGCTGGCTCGACAGGCCGAAGGGCCTACTCCAGCTCCTATTGTCTATTGTCTACTGGTGGTACATCTGGTATTTGACTGGCATATTGATCCTGTGCAGCCCTGATGAGGGTGTCTCAGCAGCCGGTATGGGGGCTATGTCAGGGGCATAATCGTCGGGTTGTGCTAAAAACAGAACATTGAGGGATTGTCCGCAAATGGAATGGAAATGGGGTCCTCAATTGCTCTTAACTGGCCAATACGCCATTTCCACATCCTGTCCCCTGCTAGTACCAAATATGAAAATGGACTTAGTTTCTTGAGAAGTATGCCTCTTATCTATGTTTCATTATTCTCCTGGTAATCTCTTACTAATACTTGTTTTCCAATCTCCAGACATTCTGTAGGCTTACTCAGGGATGTTGAATGTTGAATATGAGGTCCGATGTTTGGGAGCACTGCAGTAAATTGGGTTCTCAAGTTGCATCCAAAACATCAGTTCTGCTGGAGTGCGTTTTGTAGAAGAGTGCAGTATTGGTCTGTATGATAACAGAAATTCCGCAATTTTATGGCTTCATGATATTTTACATGATTCATTTGCTTTCATTGCCCTTAAACACTGCACGAAGCACTCAGCTTCCCCATTAGTACTAGATTGGTAGGGTGCAGATAATATGTGTCACAAATTGTTGTTTCGCATAAACTATTTGAAAGCATCTGACACAAATTGAGGTCTATTGTTCTATGGGTAATCTATAAATGATTGTGACAGCCAATTCCATGGGTTAGCTTCGGCCTAGGGTTTTAGCCTGTTCTAACCTGGCTAGGACCTTTTCCAGATTTGATATCCCACGTGGCATCCTGGTGCAAGTGAACAATCTCAGGTGACTTTTCCCATTGTGAGGTTTTCTGTTTGAAACAGTGGTGAAAAATGTCAGAAGAAATGAAGCATGGATAAAAATGATGTTTTTGATTACATAAAGAAAAGTTTTAATCAATCAATAAATGAGATAAAGCCAATTATTATTATTGCAGCTTTCAATTTGATTGAGGCAATTACATTTTTAGATGTCAAGTTATAACTTTTAGTAGAGGTTATGTAGTCAATTGTTGGATGGATGTCATCAATAGCACTACGTATAGAAAGTTTATAATCAGGTGATAGATGGGACTTTATTCTCATTGACTTAGTTTGGCTTGAAGCTAAGGTTCCTCAATATTGTCCTCACCAAAAATTAACTTCAGACATAATGCTCAAGATATAATATGAGTTGGGATTTGTGATAGTACAGACCTATCACCAATGTATATAGTTCCAGTATCTAGAGTGTAATGACTGTGCTTACAGCGATTGGCTGAGAGCTTAGCCACGCCTACTGTCTGGGCCTTAAAGGGTTGTGTCCCTAGCCAGGTCGGATCATTCCGGACTGGTCGGCCACCTGTGAAGAGCTCCTGTCTTTTGCTAATAAAAGCCTTGGTTTTGGATCAACAAGTCTTTGGTTCTTTCGACGAGCTCTACAGGATTCAACTGCACAACCACAATGCTCAACAATATCCTCTGGTATAATACTGATTTGCCACCATGTATTGCACCATGCTGAAATAAAAGCCTATGGTATAAATGAAATTGTCTATACTGCATAATACATAATTCATTTGGAGGAGCCACATCTAATATCCTGTTTGGGCACTCTCCAATCAGATGGCATTATCATCGACTTGTCCGGTTTCTGCTAACCCACTCATACTCTCTCTGCTCCCTGTTTCATTTCCTCCAGCTCTCCACCCCTTCCCTCTCCATTCATAGAGCCACCCCCCATTTGCTGGTGAGCCCTCCCTCCCTGATGCACCTATTACCTCCTGCCTTTGGGACTGCTCTCCTTCCCCCTGTTTCCTCACCCCCCACCATTTTGTTTGGGCACCTGCCTACATTTTGTTATTCCTTGATGAAGGGTGCATGAAGTACGCTGTTTGGCCTACTAAGTTTTTCCAACATTGTCTTTTTAATTCATTTGCATGAATGTTTAATTTTTAATTTGCCCATTGAATTTTGGGACTCATTTATTTTTTGCTGATTCCATGAAACCCAGTAATAATTTATGGGGGTGACTAGCAAATTAATAATTTGTTCTTCTGTCTTGAGATGATCATTTTGACAGAATGGCAGAAGTTGATTGTTGAAGAGAAATTTTCTATGCTGCAGACTGTTGATGTTGTGTTCAGAGTAGGTTTGATGGGTTCAAAGAGAATCAAGGCTGAACACATGTTATTTAACATACATAGCACACGGGCATAGCATACAGATCAATGAGGAATTAACTTATTCAGCACCCACCACTCACAGGCACGGTATACCAAGAAACAAGGGTTTAACTTGTTCAACACCTACCATCCACAGGCATAGTATAATGAGAAATGAGGATTTAACTTCTTCAGTACCCATATCGAGAACATACACTTAAACCTGGTCTCCAGTGTAGCCCCTGCTCAGGATTAGGGAGAGGCTAATTTTAGTCAACCCCCTGGAGATGCCTTCAGCCTGGAGCTCAGCAATGGTCACAAGTAACAAATATATACATATAAATTTGGTTCCCAGCATCAACCATAGCTCGGGATCTTGGACGGGCCCTTTGGAGCTGCCTGTAGCCCGGGCTTCAGGGATGGTTTGAAAGCAATATCGCAGCTGAGGGAGAGAAAGAAAAAAGAAAGATCTCCACGTGACCTGCAAGGACCAATCATGTATCAGCCTCACCTGTGAGTGGATCCAACTATTGATTAACACCTGGAGGACCAATCACATGTCAGCTGCCTGGGCCAATCACGCATCAGCCTCACAGGTGGGCAGATCCAACAAATGAATGGCAGATGAGGTGATTTCCAACTAAACTCCAGCTGTAGAGGTCACACAATCCACTGGAAGTGCAAGTTTTGTTCATTTAAGAGCCTCCCTTTTGTTTATGCACTTCACGTGTTCACATAATTTTTCTTTTTTTAAAAATATGATGACAGTACAAAATGACTCAAGCTCCTGAAACCAATCCCTGGATCACCAACTTCACTAGATGTGTACAAGATAAATTTAACAAGAAGTGGTCGTTGAATTTCAATTACAAACTCGAAAAAGAAATAGATGTTCAGAAAAAAGAAGAAGGTTGGAAGATTTATCAAACATCATCATTTGGAAGGTAAGTATTACATATTTGAAAGCCAAAAGTACCCATGAAATTAGTTATTTTATGAAAAAAAATGTTGCATGAAATTATTGTTTACTCAATCCATTTTTGTGTAAAGCAAATGGCAATGAGATTTGAAGGAAGGTCTCCCTGATTGATAATGTTCACAATAGTAGGTGCATTAAATATATTATGGATACATTTTGAGTGAATACAAATGGTTCCCTCATCAACCTCACAAAATATCAGATGTGAAAATTGTGACATATTGTAATAACTAGCAGGATATAAAGTCATTCCTTTGCATGAGTCATTAACATTTTTTCGATGTGAATGTTCTAACAGAAATATAGGAACAGGAGTAGGCCATCCAGTTACTTGAGATGTGTCCCACCATTCACAGAGATTATGACCCAATTCTATATATCCATTCAGCAAAGATAAAAATACACAAGCAACATTTCAGGCTTGAGCCCTTCATCAAGTACCAGGCATCACTCAACTCGTGACTCCCTCATCTACTCATCCCTCCCCACCAATAACCCCACCCCCGGCACATTAACCTGTGTCTGCAGGAAGTGCCACACTTGCGCCCATACCCCCTCCCTTGCCACTATTCGGAGCCCCAAACAGTCCTTTCAAGTGAAGCAACATTTCACTTGGGAAACATTTTATCATGTGAGTGATCTATTCCATCTGGTGCTCCCTTTGTTGCCTTCTCTACATTGGAGAGACTGGATGCAGACAAGGAGACTGCTTTGCTGAGCACCTTCGCTCTGTTTGTATCAGTCCACCATGTCCACCCCCACTCCCCATACCTCCTCTCCCTGTGCCCCTTCCCCCAAACCAACAGGAGAAGTCTACCATACAAATTGCTCCTCTTCTAGCCTGTGCTGATCTGTACTGTGGGACCCTAGGAATACACACACAGCATCACCACACCAGATTTTAGATTTATTGTCAGAATACATAAATGACATCACATCCAACCCTGAGATTCCTTTTTCCTGTGGGTGCAGCAGAATTACCACTAATTGGTAGTGCAAAAATTAAACTGTACCCAACAAAATTCAATCTACAATACAGAGAGAACAAAAAGAAAATCAATGAAGTCCACAAGTAGGAGTCCTTAAATGAGTCTCTGATTAAGTTTGTTGTTGAGGAGTCTGATGGTGGAGGGGGGAGCAGCTGTTCCTGAACCTGGTGGTGTGAGTCTTGTGGCACCTGTCCCTCTTTCTTGATGGCAGCAGTGATAACAGAGCATGTGCTAGGTGGTGAGGGTCTTTGATTATTGATACTGCTCTCCAACAGTAGCACTCCCTGTAGGGGTGCTCAGTAGTGGGGAGGGTTTTGCCTATGATGTTCTGGGTTCTGTCCTTTTTGAGGGATTTACACTCAGGGTATTGAGTGATGCAGTCAGTCAGCCTACTTTCTACCACACCTCGATAGAAATTTTCCAGGGTTTCTGATGTCATACCAAACCTCCACAAACTTCAGACTGTGGCACCTGCATCACGGCTCTGCCACAAGCAGCAGAGTGTCTTCCACCTACTCCGACCCCACTCAATGATGCTACAGGAGCTGCTTGTACGGACTCTTTAATCAAAATGTTTTGGTAATGACATGATTTTTACACTCCCCTCACCACTTAACCACCTCACTTCCAATGATCCTGCAGTAACTGGTTTCTTTTTCCCTTCCATACAATTTGGCACTCAAACATCTTGACTCTTCCAGTGTCCACAAAGGTAACACGCCTTGATTATGTGGGGCACCAAGTTCAGTCAGCATCAGTCCAAGCAATCAAAGGGAACGCGAGCAGGAATAGCATACTGGCACGAGACAGCCAACATTTTACAGCCCAGCAATGGAGTGCTCATAATGTGTGCCTGCCGGGTCGACCACTGGCTTCCCACAGGATGGCACAGCAATGACCATCTGGGATACCTGCCTCCAAATGGTGGAGGAGCACCCAGTAGGTGCACCCATTGGCCACCATGGTAGAAACACTTGCCAAAAAAGGGCTGTGGTTCTTCAGATTGAGGAAATGCCAGATAACCTTGAACTACCTGTTCACAGCGAAAGGGGGTACATGTGCTTTTGTCAATGAGTCGTGTTCCACATATATCATGGGCACGTTGTTAAGACCACATATGAGAGCCAGTAATTGACAAAAATAAAAACAAACAGATAGGAGGCCAGTTCTCAGAGCTTGACACTCTATGGAGAGAACAATGAACCTTTCGGTCTGTGGGGAGTTGGTAGGCCATTGGCATTTTCTGAATCAATACATTCACCCTTCTGTTGTGCTTGTCTGTTTATTCACCAGGCACTTGCATTGTCGCATTGTCGCAACCTTGTGTAACAATGTGTTTACCTTTTATACTGTGTTTTGTGATTGAGAGTATTGTATCAAGGACAAAATCCTTGTTGTGATCCCTTTATGTGTGTTTTAATACCTTGTTCAGCCTGTGTCCAGACTCGTTGCTCTTTGACCCCATCAAACTTTTCCCTCCTCACACAACTGGACAATTTATTTCAAAAGGTTAACTTCCTGAAAAAGAATGGGGATTATGATAGGCAACTTTAAGTTGAACACAAAGATAATTTCAGGTTTGCTGTATCACGTAGGAAAACATTAAATTAACTTTTATTGAATTTAGCATGTTTAATCACATAATGATGCTGACACATTGTTCTAATTCATCTGACATAAAATGTTTTGCCACAAATTTCCATTTGTACTCAGCATCTGATGCCTCTCATGTCAGTGTCCAACAATAGTGGGCCAGCATTGATAGATTCCAGTTGCCCTGACACTACTTTTCCATGGTCACAAATGTGAAACCTTTCACCATGTTCGTCACTGACTGAACCAAGATCAGCAGCATGAGTGCATGGCCAGGCATACTCGGACTGACCAAAACAGCTTGCTTTGTGGGCAATATTCTAGTAGAATATTGAAATTTAAAATATGGTGATAATCACAAAAAATACATTATATCTAAAAATAGCATGTGATAGGAAACATGTAAGTTGATTTTCATGATCAGCAGCCAAAAGTCCATAAAATACATCCAAAAGTGTTCAGGAAGAAAAGTTTTTGTTGTCGAATGTTATTTTTTTTTAAATCCAGCTTCAGATCTTTTACTTGATGGTTAGATGCATATTGTACAGATCTGAGCTCATCCTATGTTCACCTTGTCTATAATCGGATAACACTGCTAAATGTGTGGAACACTAAAACCCCTAGGACTACTAAGCTAGAGGACAAAATCGTGAAGATACTGTGAAAATATTACTTAATGAAGGCAAAGATCCCCAACACCAAGCTGAAGCCTGCCACTAAAACTTGGAAAATAGGCAATCAGAAATTGTGTACAATTCAAGAAAGAGATAATCATAAACAGAGAGCAAGGATGTAGAACCATGCTAAGCGTGCCAGCATTTGTGCAAGACTCAAAGCGAAACCATCCAGGGCCACCCCCTTCCCCCTGATTATTTTACTTGCAAATGTACCATCTCTGCAAAATGAGGTGGATTTCCTGCAGCTCCATCTGAACCAAGGCAAATGAAGGGCCCCGCTGAACTCTGGTAATAATTGTCAATTACAGAAATGTGGCTCCAGAACCCCACTATGGATTCGGCCATCTACCTAACAATATGTTTGTTGTGATTGTTGTGTACTGGGTAATGTGTGTTTTTGTGTGTGTCCCATGCTCTGGAGAGATGCTGTTTTGTCAGGTTGTATATGTACAATCAGATGGTAGTAAACTTGAAAATGTTCTTAATACACTCAGGCACAGACTGTTCCAACCAAGAAATTACAAGGTCTTAACAACATTAACTATTTCCTTCTATCTTCAACAGATTTAACTGCCCTTGCTGCTCAAATTCATGGTCTTCAGCCCGCACCATTCTGTTGTTTCATTACCGACTGAAAAAGAAAGGATTAGTTTTGCTTCGTCTCTTCCGACAGCAATGCCGAGAATGCGGAAACCCTACAATGTTAAAACCTCAAGTTGATTCAACCCAAATAAACCAAGTGTTTGACAGACTTGTAGAAAAAATCCTCAAAAATTGCTACCATAAAAATAATGTGAATGAAAATTCGAGACCTCTGATCCCTCGGAAGACGAAACCTCATGAAGTATCACTCTGTGAAGCCTGTAGATTGGGTATCTGCAGCTTCTAAATTAATAATGCTTACAAAATTATATCATCAAATAAATTTTAGATAGAAATTCTGTGTCTTCCAAATGGTAGGCAGCGAACATAATGAAAAATTCTGCTGGTAGGTTACTGCTCAAGTTCATAAAAAAAATTGCATAATTGCAACATGATATCTTGAAAAAGAACTGCAACAAATCACCATAATAAAGCATAAGCATTTCTTCTTTCTTTCTGAATTCTTTTCAGCAGTTAGGATGATAAAATTAAGCAATCTGAAAACATTTCAGTAAAAGTGTCCAATCATCAAACTGAATTGTATTTGCCTCAGAAAGTGGTCTGGCAATGGATTCTCACTGCACTGCAGCCCATGCAGTCTGATACATGCTTAATTAATTTGGGTGTCATTGTTTGTTCATGCGTCATCACTTCCAGAAGTGAGAAAAGTACTTGCTTATTTTGAGTGTTACAAGATTCATCCAGCAACCACAAAGAAGGCATGTCACACAGGGGTAAAGATGAACAATTACTTTATTAACAAAAATTCACTTTCAAACTTTAATTCAAAATTCCCCCCTTTTATAACAATGCCCACTGGTTACTATGCAAATTTCTATAACAGTATAAAACTAATAAATTCCCCAGCCTAAATATAACATATTAAAGTCTAAGTTATATTTCCAACCACCCCACAGAAAAACTTAGACACAAAACAAACACAACGCAGAGAGAGAGAGAGAGAGAGAGAGAGAGAGAGCACAAAATTCGAAGTTGTAATCTTGTGTTGCTTGCAGAGAGAGGAACAATGGCCTGGTCCAGATCCTTCTGGCTGCCTTCGGAATGTTCATACCTTTTAAAATGCCCAACATTCTAAACTGCCTCCCAGACAATGACTCTGGTTGGGCCTCCTTCCACTTCACAGCCACACGCAGTGGTGGACTGTCTTTCAAGTCCAGAAATTTCTAGATCTTCTGCACTTGCCCAGTCTGTCTCCCATTCTCTCAGCAGTCCACCTTCACCTTGGCTGTCTAAGGCAACCTGTCACATTCCAACACAAAACCACACAACACATAGGCCAATGCACAACACAGAACTCTGTAACATGAGACATAGTGAGACTTGTCAGAGGTCAGTTTTGTACACAAGGGCAATTCATTTTGCAGATGTTGACTGTAAGACATCCTCTCATGGACAAAATGTCAATGGCTTGAAGCCTGCATTCTGAATTTGCACTGATACAAATTTCACCTGTGTACTATAATTGCCTGCTGAGGTTGTGGCAACATTGATTCTGGAATTGCAGCAAAATAGATTTATCCTTTTTCCATTACTCCCTCAAAATGTGTACCACTTTCAATATCTCAGGAGCACTGGCTTTGGTTAATATAGGAGAGGGGTGTTTGAAGATCAAGATCTCAAACCTGGTACAAAACGCATGGTGAGTCAACATGGTTTTGTGAGGGGCAGGTTATGTCTTACTAATTTAATTGAGATTGAGGAGGTGACAAAAATGGTTGATGTGAGTAGAGCAGTGGATGTAGTCCACAATTTATGGACTTCAGTAAAGTGTTTGACAAGGTCTATAATGGTACACAGATTCAGAATGTGCTGATGTATGGGATCCATGGTAAGTTAATAGCATGGACATTAAAAAAAAGGCTAGCTATTAGAAGACAGAGGTTGATGGTAGAAGACTGTTATTCAGGTTGAAGGTCTATGACCAATGGTGTTGAGACTCCTGTTGTTCGTGATCTATATAGATGACTTAGATGAAAAAAAAGGAGGTGGGTTAGTAAATTTACAGCTGATACCAAGAGTTATTAAAGAATACAACAGGATATAGATGGGTTTCATATATAGGCAGAGAAATGGCAGATGAATTTAATCTGGACAAATGTGAGATATTTGTGCTTTACAGTTAATGGGAGTAAGTACTAATGTGCAGGAGGATCTGAGGGCCCAGGATCATTGCTCATTAAAAGGGCCCAAACAAAGAAAGGCATATGGTAGGCAAGACATTGAGCATAAAAGTAAGGAAATTATATTGCAGCTATATAAAATTTTGGATAGGCCACTCTTGGAATACTGTGCGCAATTCTGGTCGTCCCATTACAGGAAGGAAGTAGAGACTTTGGAAAAGATGCAAAAGAGGTTTACCAAGATGTTGCTTGGTTTACGGGGTATGAGTTATGGCGAGAGATTGGATAAAGTTCAATTGTTTTCTCTGAAGCATAGGAGGCTGAGGAGAGGCATGATAGAGATGTATAAAATCATGAGGAATATTGATAAAATGGACAGTCAGAATCTTTTCCCCATAGCGTAAGTGTCACACACATGGTTAAGATGAGGGGGAGTAAGTTTAAGGGAGTTGAGCGGGGCACATATTTACACATAATGGTTGTTGCCTGGAACAGGCTGGCAGTAGTACAGGTACTAGTGGAAGCAGTTACAATAGTAGCATTTAAACGGCTTTAGATTTACACCGGTTTATGAAAGGAATTAAGGGATATCTATCATCCAAGTAGCAGAGTTTAGTTTGATTTAGACATCATATTTGGAACTGCCACATGGGCCAATGGGCATGTTCTTTACTATACTGTGTTCTATGTAATATCACCTCTCATTGATCAATGCTGTGTGGTTGGAAACAAGATTTTGCTCAAAATATAACTAAAACAATGCCGGCACAACTTTGTTTGTTTAGCTGCTAAATTCCAATGTCTGCTCTTTTAATTATCATAGAAAAAAATATTAAAAAATCAAAATAAATGGATGTGAGAAGCCAAACATTTTTTTATTCAATTATATTTTTAAAATATTGAAAAGTACATTTATCCTGACTTGATCATTATGAATAAAAGATTATGAAATGCTCAATATACTCATCAGATTATTTTGAAGGAATACGTGTTTTGGATCTAAAGCCAAGCATTCAGAGAACAGCACACATTCCCATTTTATATTTCTACCATCTGCAACATTTTTTTATTTCAGATGTATCTATTCAATCTTACCCGTAAAGCTTTCAAGGCCATGATTGCCAAGGCAGCAATGCATGCCGTTGATGAATCCATGCTGCTTAAAGTAGAGACCGACGTCTCCGACTGCGCCCTGGCTGCCATGCTGAACCAAGCAGACGGGCCAGTGGCATTTTTCTCCCGAACCTTTCAGGTCCCCAAACTCAGGCACTCCGCCGTTGAGAAGGAGCCACAGGCATAGTGAAGCCCGTGCACCACTGGAGGCACTATTTGGCTGGCAGACCTTTCACCCTGCTGACAGACCAGAGAGCCATGGCTTGCTTTTATGTTTAATAATAAACAGTGGGGGAAAATCAAAATGACAAGATCATGAGGTGGAGAATTGAGCTGTCCACCTATAATTATGTGCACACACATTTTGCAACTAGCACACAAAGAAAATTAAGGTGCGCACAAAAAGTGTTACAGTACCTAAAATAATGTAGCAATTAATTATTATACTTATTGAAAATAATTTCTTAGCTAACTGTTTCTGCAAACTAGTCAGTCAGTTAAACAAGTAGTTAATTGTATTAGTATTATATTAAAACATGCTAATACCGTTTTATTAACCATGAGAGATGGGCTGTGCCAAAATTATTTTGAAACAATTTCAATTTTACCTTTGCACAAGCATTCAGTCTGCACACAGGAAAAAAAATTGCACAACATAAGATTTTTGTGTATACTGACTACTAAAAATTAGAGGGAACATTGCTGAACAGTTTAACTGTTGATGTTACAGTAGTTTATTGGTTTGCTCACATATTACAGTAGGCATTTCATTCCAATATTCCTCCACAACTCTGTGAAAACAGATCATGGTCCAAGTTTCCACCTTAATTATTATGATGAAATGTGTAAATCAGTAGATAGTTATTAAAATTAACTGAATCCTTGCAAATCAAAAAAACACACTTCCCCTTGACTTCTGTGAAAAAGTATTCATTTTCCCATGTCTGAAATTTTCAACACTCCTGTGCTATTTTCCAATTTTTTTTGGTTCCACCATATTTAATCAACTGAGTTAAATGTTATTTTTTAACTGTGGTAAATGTTTTCTTCAACGAGCAACATTTCAACAATTGGTCTAGTAGTTGTTCAAAATAGCAGCGATATCTAATATTGAAATTAAAAAGGACAATCCACAAACAGTGCAATTTATTGTTAGACACTATGTTCTACTGGGGCATATTCTATTTTATTTTTGAAATTCATCCTGGGCCACCTTATTTTTTAAATTTTTTAGACCAGTAGCATTCAAACTGCCCCCCAAACTCACATTCCACTTAAGCACCTTGGTGCTCTTGACTACTTACACCGTTGAGGTAGTCAAGAGTACCAAATTCCTTGGGGTGCACCTAGCGGAGAATCTCTCCTGGTCCCCCTACACCAGCTCCATTGCTAGAAAGGCCCAACAACATCATTACTTCCTGCAGAGGTTGAGGAAAGTTCAGTTTCCACCCTCCACCCTCACTACATCACCACCCTAACTTCATCACCACCTGGTTCGGGAACTGTACCATCCCAGAACACACGTTCCTGCCGTGGATAGTAAAGACTGCTGAAGGGATCACTGGGGTCTCTCTCCCTGCCATGATGGAAATTTATAATGGCTGCTGTTTGCAGAAAGGCATATTGTTGTACTGACAATAACCACAACGGCAGTGCGAGTATAAGACAGCTTTAATAAACTAATATGTACACTAAGAGGTCTTATCTTTCTGCAAGACAAACCTGGAAGGCTAGACAGTAGCTCTGGACTGTTTGATTATATATCACCACATTCACCCCCCCTTAAAAAATTGTTATCCCCTCCCCACCCCCGTCCTCCTTCCCTTGTTTGTAAGTTCATAAGTCCAAAATTTTTCGTGGCTTCCATTGCCTTCTGGACCTCCTCTGTAGTGGTATAGGGGTGGAGAGTGCAGTCTGCCTTTTGGCGTTTCTTGGTGGAGGTGTGGGAGTGGGAAGTACTGGTTGGTCATGTGGCCATGTGGGCTGGGGATCCTCTTGTATGGGATTAGGTCCTGCCATCAAGTCTAGGGTGGTGATATTTTGTGGGACAGGCGTACCCAGGGTCCTGATTTCCGGGGTGGGTGGTCTAGTCCTCTGGGGTGACTCGATGGACAACTGTTCTAGTGACTGCTGCTGCGCTCCTTGTTGATCTGTAGACGTCTGTGTTTCCTCCGTGTTCGCACATCCGGCCGGCGCAAGATCCCTGGTGGCCACCGACTCTTCTCTTCCATCTGGGAATGTGACGAAGGCGTACTGAGGGTTTGCGTGCCTCAACTCCACTTGATCCACCAGCGGGGGTCTGCAGTGCTTCCGGAGAACAGGTTCTGGTGTCATCATCCACTTAGGCAGCACTGTGCCCGTCGTGGGTTTTCTTGTGAAAGAAAAGATACGTACATGTGGGATCATGTTAGTGGCAGTACACAAAAAAGAACGTATAGCATGTAGGAGTTCTGGCAACACTTCTTGCCAACTAGTAACAGGCAAGTCTTTTGCTTTTAAAGTCAAGAGGACCGTTTTCCAGATAGTGGCATTTTCCCTTTCGACTTGTCCATTCCCCCGGGATTGTAACTTGTAGTGTGGCTGGTAGCAATCCCTCTCTCGTACAGGTACTGCTGTACTTCTGTGCTCATGAATGCAGCTCCCCTGTCTGTGTGTATGTAGTTCGGGAACCCAAATATGCTGAAGATGGGTTGGAGGCATTTTATAACAGTGGTTGCTGATACATCAGAACACGGGATTGCGAAGGGGAAATGGGAATATTCATCTATTACGTTTAAGAAATAGACATTTCTATTATTGGATGGGAGCGGGCCTTTAAAATTGAGGCTGAGATGCTCAAAAGGTTTGGTAGCTTTTATCAGGGTGGCTTTGTCTGGCCGATAAAATTGCTGTTTGCATTCAGCACAGATGGGGCAGCTCTTGTTCACTGACCCTCTACCGAAAATGGGAGGTTTTGTGTTTTAATGAAGTGAAACAGTCTAGCGACCCCCTCCCCCTCCCCCTGGGTGGCCCAGCTCATTGTGCAAGCTCTGCAACTGGGACGTGTGGTTAAGGATGGCACAAGTGACTCTGGACTGCGCATCTGGGGGCCAGTTGAGTCTCCCGGGGTGGCATAGAATGTCATAGTTAAATGTAGACAATTCTATCCGCCAGCGCAGGATTTTGTCATTCTTAGTTCTCCCCTGTTCTGGTTATCGAACATAAAAGCCACAGACTGTTGGTCCGTGACAAGGGTGAAGTGTTTGGACGCCAGATAATGTCGCCAGTGCCTTACTGCTTCCACAATGGCTAGGTCCTCCTTCTCTATTGCTGAGTGTCTTACTTCTGACCCCTGTAGTATGGGCTGGGTCTGGACAGATTTCCCTGTTCTGCACTATGTAGCCCAGGATTGGCAACTTCCTGGCGCTAAAGATGCTTTTGTCCCTGTTGAATGTTAGGTTCCATTCCTCGGCTACCTGGAAGAAGCATTTTAAATTCGTGTCATGATCTTCCTGAGTGTGGCCATAGATTGTCACGTTGTCTAAGGAGGGGAACACTGCTTTCAGTTGGAACTCATCTACTATTCGGTCTATTTCTCTCTGAAACAGGGACACTCCATTGATGACACCGAAGGGAAGTCGCAGAAATTGATACAGCCTGCCGTCTGCCTCAAATGCCGTGTAAATGCGATCGCTGTTTCTAATGGGCAGTTGGTGGTATACTGCCTTCAGGTCTATGGTGGAGAACACCTTATACTGCGCAATGTTGTTGACCATGTCTGCTATGCGTGGCAGGGTGCAGGCATCTAGCTGTGTAAATTTGTTGATTGTCTGGCTGTAATCCACTACTATGCGCAGTTTTTCTCCTGACTTTACTACAACCACCTGGGCTCTCCAGGGGCTGGTGCTCTGCTCTATGATGCCCTCCTGTAGTAGCCTGCGGACCTCTTTCCTAATGAAGGCTCTATCCCTCGGGCTGCACCTCCTGCTCTTTGTGGCTATTGGTGTGCATTCTGGGGTCAGATGTGTGAACAGTGGAGGGGATTCTATGTTCAGGACAGACAGGCTGCAGTGTTGTTTCTTCGTAAGGCGTAGTGGGGGGTGAGGCCCGTTGTGCACTATTGTAATGCTTTCTAACTGGCACTGAAAATCTAACCCCAATAGTACTGGGGCACAGAGGTGAGGGAGTACTAGTAATTTGAACCCTTCGATTTTGTGCCCTGTATTTCTAGAGTAACCCTGCAAAACTGTTTTACCTCAGCTGCAAGGCTGCTGGCTGCTAACAGGATCTGGTGCTCACTTGGGCATGTGGGGAGGGCAAGGCAGTTGACTAACCCCGGTCAATAAAACTTTCAGTGCTTCCATTAACTATTAAGCAATTTACCCTCACATCATTAATTTTGATGCACACAGTGGAAACTGAGAGTGAACAATGGTCCACATCTTGATTAAGCCATCAGAGGAAACTGTAAAAACGGGTACTGTCTTGACATTTAAAAGACAAGACAGATTTATGGATATGGATAGTTTAGGATATGGACCAAATGCGGGCATGTGGAATTATTCCAAATGCCAACTTGGTCGGCATGGACAAATGGGGCCAAAGAGGCTGTTTTGTGCTGTACGACCCTCTAATCTTTTTCTCATTTGTCATCTCAATGGTCCCTTATGGTTCTGAGAATCCTCCTCTTTTTTTTTGTTTGCTCCTTGAGACGCTATCAATTAGATCAGACTGACCAGAGGTTATTTATAGGCTTTAATCGCTAATAAACACGGGCATCTCTTACATTCTGTTGGCCCGATTCCAAGGCAGTACTGAGGGAGGGGATTAGGGAGTATCCTGAAAGGGAAGGAGTTACAGTATCGGGGCGGGCCGACCATTACATTGACTGTATTACAGTGTTTCACCACACTCCCCTTTTCCTTCTTTCTCTTTATACTTGCTTATGGAGTTAACTTTTCCAATACTGTCTGTCAAACATTTTAAGACAAAACAGCTAATGCAAGAAACCTTGAATAAAGTTCTATAAATAAGCATTAAACCCTACAAGGCGATGCATTAACTAGGTTTCTCTCTCTCCAAGGCGATGCATTAACTAAGTTTCTCTCTCTCCAAGGCGATGCATTAACTAGGTTTCTCTCTCTCCAAGGCGATGCATTAACTAAGTTTCTCTCTCTCCAAGGCGATGCATTAACTAGGTTTCTCTCTCTCCAAGGCGATGCATTAACTAAGTTTCTCTCTCTCCAAGGCGATGCATTAACTAAGTTTCTCTCTCTCCAAGGCGATGCATTAACTAAGTTTCTCTCTCTCCAAGGCGATGCATTAACTAGGTTTCTCTCTCTCCAAGGCGATGCATTAACTAAGTTTCTCTCTCTCCAAGGCGATGCATTAACTAAGTTTCTCTCTCTCCAAGGCGATGCATTAACTAGGTTTCTCTCTCTCCAAGGCGATGCATTAACTAAGTTTCTCTCTCTCCAAGGCGATGCATTAACTAGGTTTCTCTCTCTCCAAGGCGATGCATTAACTAAGTTTCTCTCTCTCCAAGGCGATGCATTAACTAAATTTCTCTCTCTCCAAGGCGATGCATTAACTAAGTTTCTCTCTCTCCAAGGCGATGCATTAACTAGGTTTCTCTCTCTCCAAGGCGATGCATTAACTAAGTTTCTCTCTCTCCAAGGCGATGCATTAACTAAGTTTCTCTCTCTCCAAGGCGATGCATTAACTAAGTTTCTCTCTCTCCAAGGCGATGCATTAACTAGGTTTCTCTCTCTCCAAGGCGATGCATTAACTAAGTTTCTCTCTCTCCAAGGCGATGCATTAACTAAGTTTCTCTCTCTCCAAGGCGATGCATTAACTAGGTTTCTCTCTCTCCAAGGCGATGCATTAACTAAGTTTCTCTCTCTCCAAGGCGATGCATTAACTAGGTTTCTCTCTCTCCAAGGCGATGCATTAACTAAGTTTCTCTCTCTCCAAGGCGATGCATTAACTAGGTTTCTCTCTCTCCAAGGCGATGCATTAACTAAGTTTCTCTCTCTCCTACAAGGCGATGCATTAACTAAGTTTCTCTCTCTCCAAGGCGATGCATTAACTAGGTTTCTGTCTGGCGTGCTGAATGTTTCCAGCACCTTTGTTTTTAACACTCTCTCCTCACTTTTGACTTCTAAATCAATGGACAAAAACAAAACAAAAAATCTAAAGAATCGAAACAAAAATGAACAAACAAAAAGCAGTAACCTATTGCAAACTCCTATGCACTATTCCAAACTTCCAGTCTAAAGCCGCATGCGCAACACTGTTGGGGTGGCTGGGCCGCGGTGCATAGTGGGAAATGTAGTTTTAGGGATTAATTTCCTCTCCCAGAATCCCCAATAGTCGGTGCATTATGGAGCGACCGGACTACAAGCCCCAGAATTCCGCCGAGTGGCCAGATTCACTTGGTGCTTCGGCGATGGCTCAACCCTCTCGATGTGGATGGGGGGCCCTATGTTAGCGCTGGAGTTCACCGCCCCATCGAAGGAGGAAGGAGAGGCGAAGGGCAGGAGTTGAGGGGTGCGGCGTTACCCAGACGGCCCGGCCTGTGTGCGCAGCGAGGGGCAGAGGCCTGGCCGGGCTCAGCATGTTGACGTGAATTTACCCTGGTTGAGGAGCCGAGGTTCGTACTATCAGGCGATGCTGAAGCTCGGGAGACACTGGCACGCTGGGGGGGGGGGGAGGGGGGGGAGAGGGGGAGGAGTGGGAGGGGGAGGGGGGGAGGGGGAGGGGGGAGAGAGAGAGGGGGAGGGGAGGGGGAGGGGAGGGGGAGGGGAGGGGGAGGGGAGGGGGAGAGAGGGATAGGGGAGGGGGAGGGAGAGAGGGATAGGGGAGGGGGACGGGGGGAGAGGGTTGGGGAAGGGAGAGGGGAAGGGAGAGGGACGGAGGGGGAGGGAGTGGGGGAGGGGAGGGGGGGAGAGGGAGGGGAGGGGGGAGAGGGAGAGAGGGGGAGGACGGAGGGGGAGGGAGGGAGGAGGGAGAGGGGGAGGGACGGGGATAGAGGGGGAAGGGGGAGGGGAGGGGGACGGGGAGGGGGGGAGAGAGAGAGGGGGAGAGAGAGAGGGGGGAGGGGAGGGGGAGGAGGACGGGGGTACGGGGAGAGGGATGGGGATAGAGGGGGATGGGGAAGGGAGAGGGGGACGGGAGGGGGGAGGGAGGGAGATGGAGGGAGGGGGGAGGGAGGGAGATGGAGGGAGGGGGGAGGGAGGGAGATGGAGGGAGGGAGGGAGATGGAGGGAGGGGGGAGGGAGAGAGGAGGGAGGGAGATGGAGGGGGAGTTAGAGAGGGAGATGGAGGGGGAGGGAGAGAGGGGGATGGGGGGTTGGGAGAGAGGGGGATGGGGAGGGGAGAGGGGGACGGGGAGGAGGGTTGAAAGAGGAGGCAGAAAGGTGGATGAGAATAGCTCATTTTGGTAGGTGTGGTTTGGATCTGCACTGATATTAAAGCAGATTTACTTTTTGATGTGTCCGTGACAACATAGGAGGAGGTAAAACACAAGACCGTGGTTAAGTGAAACAATAAACACAGGGCTCAAGCCCAAAACGTCAGTGCATAAAAGGCACTGTTTGACCTGCTGAGTTTCTCCAGCATGTTGTATGTGTGTTTGTTTTCACACAGGAGGAGGAGCGAGTTGTTCACTTCCTCGTGATGTTATTGGCTGTGTGGTACAATTATTTAATGCATCCCATTGTTAATTTACTTTCGTATTTAACCAACTCTCCTTTTAAACCTTACACAGGAATATGCCCTTGGTGGGACACGATGCCTGTGCCGAACACAATGGCATATTGAACTAAATAATTTCCATACCCCTCCATTTCCAACACATTTTCTATCTAAAAGCCTCTTTCTTAAATGTTACTGCTAAACCTACAGTTCCCCAGGTGGTTGATTTTCTTTAAACAAAAGAAGCAAGAGTGTGATTGGGGGTTTTTAATGCACAAAAGCTGCATTATTGCCTGCTCTATTTATTTCTTAATGGCGAATTTACCTTTTATGTAGAGGATGGAAAAGACGGCAAGCGACGTCCTTTTACGTAGCTCAGAGCAGGGCGCCGGCTTCTCGGGGCAAAAGGGGGCGGGACGTGTAGAACAGCAGCGGACCTCCCCCTGTGATTTTACAATCCTGTTTGGAGCCGCTTTCAGCAACAATCCTTTTACGCAGGAGGTGAAACAACTTTACTCCATCTCCCAAGTGTACCCCCCGAGGCGGATGGAAGCTGGAGCAAATTCGAGCAGTCAATCTGCCTTTGGGCTTTATGGACACAAGTACAGCAATGGAAAAATGGAGAATCTCTGTCTTTACATTTGCTTTTTCTCGATAAAAGGGCCTATTGAATGGCAGGCATGGAATGGAACAGGGGTATTGGAACCTCCTCTTCTACTGCCTTAATTTTTACAATTCTCTTGTTTCAAATCCCTTCATGCCCTCATCTCTCTTAGTAAGCTTCCAAGACCTTTGACTGTCCAATTCTGGTCTCTTGTCTATATATCTGGGGGGTTTTTTTCCACTTCCAAAACCCATATCCATCATCAATGCAGTGTTGAAATTTCCTTTGGCTTTAATTTGTTTTAGATTTGTTGCTCTTTATGCTTCGGAACATCTTTACTAAAATATAACTTGCAAGCTGTGCTACTTGCCTGAATTATTTTTCTTCAGCCCTTTGCAACATCACTGAAAAAGTGGCTGCAGAATGTTTTTTTTTAAAATTATTTATAATTATAATGTATAATTTATAATTGCCACCTGATCCTGTTATTGAAGAAGAATGCACAATAAATGTGAGGATGTCACCCAGACTAGGACATAATGCCTGTCTTTCATTAGGGTAGAATTTGTCCATTCTCTCTCTCCCAGGACCACAACAACAACAGTATTTGAAAGTAGCTCACCATCATATGTCCTGGGTAACCAAAGGTAACTAACAAGTGCAGCCTTGCCATCAGAACAAAATAAAAGCTGCTTTGGAATTTTTTTTTTAGGGGTAAAACAGTCAAAAGTGACAAAAGTAAAAACACAAAGCTGTACAAATTCAGCAGGTCAAATATTTTGCGTGATATAGCAAAGATAGATACATAACCAACATTTCAGGCTTCAGCCCTTCAAGGCGTGAGCAAAAAGTAGACAGGCACAATCCCATAGCCAAGAGGTAATAGATAGGTAAGGGAGGGCACAACAGTAAACAGGAAGAATGAAGGGGGTGGAGAGCTGGAGGAGACAGAGTGATAGGGAACAGAGGGAGAATGGTGAGTGGTCTACATATTACCTTTTGGCTGTGGGACTGTGCTCCTCCCCCTGCCCCCTGAACATTTTGTTTTGGCACCTGCCGACATTTTGCTTATACCCTGATGAAGGGCTCAAGCCCGAAACATTGGTTGTGTATCTCTATCTTCACTGTTTGCCCAGCAGAGCTTCTCCAGCATTGTGTTTTTATTTTGGATTTATTTAACTTTTATGTCTTTTTGAAGTTAAATATTCCCTGACTATAGCTGCAAGCTACAACATGGACAGGATTCCAGTTTCAACCATCGAGCTGATCTGCTTGGGGTCAAGCTTTGCATTTTCTGGGTTGTTTTACTACTTTTATAAAAGGAAAAGAACAGCAGTGGAGGTGCTGAAGGTAAGAGATATTTATTCCACTTGTTTCTTCAGCACCCAATTCCCATTTCAACACATTCTTAGTGATCGGTAATCATTTTGCCTTAACTCTTTACACTCCAGCCATTTTAACTTTTCATAATATATAATTTGTACTGCAGTACAAACAGCAGTATGAATCAGCTGGTGGTTGGGTATAAAATCAATCCCTGAAAACCAGAAACGTGGAGTATATGTGCTTGTTGGTAGTTCTTGAAAACAGGGACACAGAGTCCAAAGGGTTAAATTAGAGGACTGTTTGCATTACAATTATGACTAAAAATCCTTCCCTGAATAACTAATTTCTGAGCATGTTATTTTTAACCTTGAGAGAATTAACCGTGGCCTGTTAGGTCTCCACACTATGGTAAAAATAATTGAGGCTTAAAAACAGTAAATGATGAATGATCAGTAGAGAAGTGGGCAGTGGTTTATCAAATACATGTGATATCTTGTACCTGGGGGTTTTCTTGCAAGATGATTTTATTTACATTAGAGCAGTGGTTCTCAACCTTTTTCTTTCCACTCACATACCACCTTCAGTAATTTCTTACTAATCACACAGCACTATCCCTTAAGTGCTCTGTGGTTAGTAAAGGATTACTGAAGGTGGTATGTGAGTGGGGGTGGAAAAAAAGGTTGAGAACCACTGCTTTAGAGTAACTGAATATTGGATCTCACATTTCTGATCAGGATTGAAATTGGAATTCCCATTCTTTTGAAAGTATTAAGCTTGGGTGTCCTGGGTGAATATAAAAGATGGCAAGTTATGTAATACTGTCGATTTTTTTTTAATGGAAAATATTAGAAAAACTCAGCAGATCAAACAGCATCTGTGGAAAGAGATACAGTTAATGTTTCAGGTTTGAGACCCTTCAGAATAGATGCTTCATTTTTGCTCTTCTGCAGTATTTTTACCTGTCCTTTTTTTTTCAGCATCTGGAAGATTGTTTTAAACTTCATTATGTAATCATGTATTTTGCATTGGTGTAAATTGCGCCATTTTACCCTGAAATAAAACATAGGATTTCTAGAACCTTTTGTATTTTTTTCTTGTCTGAAATATTTTGAAAGAAATTGGCCCAAGTCTTTGAAAAGTCCATGGTTCTGCATGGAATTGCTGTCTTTTATCTCAGCAATTATTTAGTGTTTTTGATTCTTAGTAAGACCACAGCTAAATCATTGCATAGAGCAGTGATCCCCTTACTTAAGAAGACAACACTAGCAAATGAGAGGGTGCCACCAAAAAAAAATCAATCATGATGTGTTGTGGATCTTGCTTCTGCTTGCCTCAGGCCCTCTCTGTTTTTCCCATTCTTTCTGTTTTTCCCATTCTTTCTGTTTTTCCCATTCTTTCTGTTTTTCCCATTCTTTCTGTTTTTCCCATTCTTTCTCTTTCCCTGCTGCTTTCTGATGCTGCCACGTAATCAGTGCATCAAATTAACAACTGGAATACTTTACTGTATAATAAAGCTTTGTCAGGATAGAATTTTACTATTGTCTTTCTTCTAGAGAGTGATAGATTCTGAAAAGTCCTGCACTAAATAATGTTGCACACAGCAGTTGGTTATCGTATATGATACAATTCCACACCTCCCGGGGGGGGGGGGGGGGAAACAAGATAATAATGCAATAGCAACTGAATAGCTTTAATAAATTTTATTTCTGCTTGGTAAGGATATCATGGGATGTAGAACAAAGGAAGTGAAGCATTGAAGTGCACTTTATATCTAACTAAATGGGTGGACAAATTCACTTAGTTGATTGGCACACTTTAGTTCTTTTTTTCTCCCCGCTACTTCATTTGTTTCTTTGTTAAAATTAGGAAGCCCCAAAATTTGAAATTAACAAACAGTTGGTGGAATTTCTTAATGCCATTCCGGGGAAATGTGTGCAGTATGCTGTTGTAGAAGGTGAGTCCAGTTTGATTTTTGTACTTCATGTTGAGGTTTTAAGCTTACTGCAGGTTGTGCAACTTGCAGTATTAACTTATGGAATGGAAAGTTGTTTCCTGTTGCACACTGAGAGCAGGAAGTTTTAAAATCCATCCAGGTGTCCTGCTTCATGGTTTTGACCTGAAATGTCAACTATTCCTTTGCCTCCACCTGATACTTCCTGATATCCTGAGTTCCTCCAGCAACTTTTTTAAATTAAGTTTCTGGCATCTGCAGTCTCTTGTATCTCTTTTGAGTACCTTTCTAAGTACCAAAGACACAGTTTCCTGAGCATGAAGGAGAGAAGGGCTACCAGTCATCTTTGCATATCAATTACAAATAAAAGATGAATTTTTTTTTAAGACATCCAACACGCTAACAGGCCCTTTCAACCCATGAGCTTGTGCCACTCAATTACACCCAATTACCTACACCCGCAGTACGTCTTGAACGGTGGGATGAAACCGGAGTGACCAGAGAAAACCCAAGAAGACACGGGGAGAATGTAGAGATTCCTTACAGACAGCGCCAGATTCAATCCAGTTCGATGGTGCTGTAACAGCGTTGTGCTAACCGCTACACTAATTGATGCCTCTGGCTGATTTTAGTTTTTTTTTAAATCTATCATCACTCTTGGACAATAGACCTTGAGATTTTGAGGTTAAAATTATTATTTCTAAGCAGATTTATTTTGTTGCCATGTAGAAGATCATGTTTAATAGCAGCATACGGTTCCTGAAATTGGCCTCACAAATGTTCTGTTTGCAAAGTATTAGGGATAAAAGTGTTTCAGGTGTCCCTAAAACCCCATTGGGTTTTACTGTTCAGCTTTGGTCCTCGTGATGAATTCCAGACTTGGGATGACTTTTTTTTCTAATTTTGACACATTTAGCTTTGAGAATTCCCAGGGAAGTTAGGGTGTGCCTTAATAGATGGTAAAGTTCGATTTGTTTTGTCTTGACATCAGACGTAAAATTACATACAGGTACACAATCCTTTATCCGAAACCCTTGGGGGACAGTGTGTTCCACATTTTGGATTTTTTCCGGATTTTGGAAAGCTAGATTTCAGCCCACCCGAATTGTGCTGCTGTATCCACCCCCACCCCCTTCCAGTCGTGCTGCCTTCTCCTTCCCTCGTTCACCTGACTCGCACTGCCAGTCTCCCGCCCACCTCGCACTGCCAGTCTCGTCCTGTCCTCCCCGTCCCCCGCCCGATTTGCGCTGTCGTCTCTCTCCCCACTTGCCGAATTTTGGAGTTTTGCGGATTTTAGATATGTACAATTCAGAATCAGAATTTATTGTCATGAATAAGTTATGAAATTCAGTGCTTTGTGGCAGCATCGTAGGGCAAACATTTATATTATAACTATCTTACAACATTACTATAAAAAATAAAAATAATAATGCACAAAAATTAAGGCCGTGTCTTTGTTTCATTGATTATTAAGGAATCTGATGGCAATAAAGAAGAAGCTGTCCTTGTACCATTGAGTACTCTAAGCTCCTGTACCTTTACCCTGATGATAGCAGTGGGGTCTTTGAGGATAGAGGCTGCTTTTTTAAGACACTGCCTCATGTAGATGTCCTCAATGGAGTGAAGTGTGGTGCCTGTGATGTCACAGATCGAGTTAACAACCCTCTGGAGTTTATTCTTGTCCTGAGAGATGGTGCTTCCACACCAGGCAGTGTTGCAACCAGCCAGAATACTCTCCACGGTACACTTGTAGAAGTTTACAAGAGTCTTTGGTGACATACCAAATCTCCTCAGACAATTCACAAAGTTTAGCTACTGGTGATTGCATCAACATGGAGGTTCTAGGACAGATCCTCGGAGATGTTAACACCCAGGATATTGCACCACTATAATTGTATATTTTACAATGACAATATGGAAATATTTGTCACTAATGTTGACAAATTCTACTCTATGGAACTGCAGCAAACCTGTGATGTGTGCAAGGATAACAGCTAGTGGAGATGGACAGCTTTCAAATTATTAGCCTTGGTCTGATCCAGAAATAAAGAAACTGCTTATTTTATTCCTATGACAAGTTCTAACAAAAGTAAATAAAATGAGTTAATGGTGCTTTTTTTTGAAGGATGAGTATTTTAGGATTCAAGATTGGATGATGAAACAATGTTTTGTTTGAATTAACAATTGCAAATTGTAAGTTATTAGATTTTTGGCCAGTTGTAATACCAGTTCTCTGCCACTAGAAAGCATGTGTCTACTGATAGTTGAAAGGTATCCAATTTGAAGTGTTTACTGTGAACTTCTTCCAATTAAAATGTTTTACTTTTAATAGATACAAGAGTGCCTGAGAAATCCTCGAGTCCAGACACTTTGGATTTCTGAATTTTTCAGATAATGAAATATTAAAACGGCTGTACTTTTAAGTAATTGCGGGGGGCTGGGGTGGGGGGAGTCATGGCAGCGTTGGATGGCAGGTTGGTAAATGAAGTAAGATAGACTGCCCCGTGCTGCTGCTCTTTCCCTGCCTGAGCTGTGCTCCCCCTCTATCCCTGCTCTCTCTCACTACGCTGCCGCTCTCTCCCCGAGCTGCTCCCTCTGTCAAATACCCTTTCAGCGGAGTTGCTGAAATTCTGTTGGAGGACAATCCCTGTATTTTGATGTAAAACATACAGTAAAGCTTCAAACTTAAACTGGCTCAAACTAAGCTAAACACCTGAAAGTATGCTGTACATGCAGTTAAAAAAAAAAGTTTGGTTTTTGGAGGTTTTCAGAATATCTGTACTGAGTTTCACAAGTGCCATTGCCAATATTTACAATGCATTATTAATGTCCTGTGATGTAGTAATTTAGGATTTTGCAACATAGGATAAATTATGCTCTTATTTGTCTTGCAGCTAAGATTGCATATCACTGCAATTATTAAGCTAATTTTCTTTGAATTAATAACTGATTCTTTGACCACCACCTTTTTAAGGAAATACATTAGGTGTTTTGGGGGAACAACCTCTCCATTTTTGCCGTAGATTTTTTTCTATTTACAGTAGATTGGACCTCTTCAAGCACTGACGCGGTTTCTCCTTGGTTACTCCATGTAATTGTAAACATCTCTTGAAATTCCCCTGAACCCATGAACTACTCGGTCTATACACAGGACCAAGACTGCGTAGCTATTAAATTTTTGGACCTGCTATAATACACTGAAAGATTAGTGGTTAGAATTCTGCTTGATGCTCAAGCTTGGGCATAATAATTAGATTTCCAAAAGCGTACACGATTAGTAGGTTAATTGGTCACATTGTGTATTTGAGCGGTGTGGTCTCATGGGCTGGAAGGGCCTGTTACCATGCTGCACCACCAAATTAAAAATAAATAGACATTTAAAGTTGTACAAATTTATCATACTTGCCACCATAACACACCAATTTTTAACTCCTGTTGAATTACATATGTTGCATGTGTACCATTTTGTTAACCTACAAATCGTGTTCAATGCTATTTACTAAACTCGTTATTAATCCTTTTTCCTTCCTATGGATGGCATTTGTATGGCATTTTATAATGGCAGTGGAACCAACTTGAGGTACTGATTAACAGCTTTAAGAACATGGTGCAGTTAAAATTCTGTAAGAAGAATGAAAATACAGCCATATCCCAACCATTCCAGCACTAGGCAACTTTGTGCTTACTACATGCTTTCATAGAGGTGGTGAAAATGTCAATTGTCTAAAGCCATTAGTGTTGAGATGATCTGATATTAATAATATCCAATATCCATCCTTGTGTAAACCATATTTATATTTAAATCTTCTGTTTCAAACCACGATCAAACAGGAATGACTCGACCAGTTGGAGAGAGATTACGTAGCCATTATCAAGATGACTGCACTGGCGTAATGCAACGGCTTATCTTGAAAGAGCACAAACTCGTCTGGAATAACCTGGCTAGGAGTTGGTATGTGTCAACAATAACCCATGTTTATTAAATTTTCAATACTTTCTTTCATTGCTAATATTTTAACATTTTCTTTTGAAGGTTATTTCCAATGTCAGTTTAAATTGCATTGTTTTCAAAAATCTCTTCATGGTAGCTAAATATAGTAAAACCCCTGGTATCCAGAATTCAAGTAACTGGCAGCCATAAGTAACTGGCCAAAAAAAGAGAGGAAAATGAATAAATAATAAAATAATACTTTTAGAATTGTAAAACTAAATGTTCTCTGAAGTAACATATAAACCTTTGGTGAAGATGGGAGCAAATATTCAGCCAGCGGAGGGCCTTCGTCATGCTTTGCTGGTAGCAGCTGTTTGAATAAAATTGTGTAAAACAGCAATGCCATCACCCTGGATGAAGAGCTGGTTGATGATCCTCACTGTTGGGATGAATCCTTATCTTCAGTTAGAGGCTTTATCTGTAAACTTGGGGGAAGGGAGATTAATTATCTATAACGTTATTGTTTCAGATGGCTCCACGTTATTTTCTGCACATTTTCAAAGAAAGTGAAATGCTTTCAGGTTTATATATTCATGCAAATGAAGTTTGTTCAATGACAGTACAATATTTTTGTCTTTTGATCTCTTTATTTTTAATGTAGGTGTTTTAGTTTGGCATTATAAAAGTCTCAAGCAACTGGAAAATACACTTGCCTATCATCTCTCAATCCCCATAGATGCCGGAAACCAGAAGTTTTACTGTAAAATAATACCATTAAAATAATACTTGGTAAAATAAATTGCAAATGCTCTTTGGCATTCTCCAGACAGAGGCATCAGTATTGTGGTACTGCAATCTAATCAGTCACCTGAGCCTGGTTCTATAATTCAGGATGCATCTACTTATTGCAATATTGAAGTCCACTCTAAATTACTAGTTGTGTGAGAGCTAGGCAATAAATACCATCAATTTTAAGAGACCTTTTATTCTGCCTGGAGCGTTTAAGTTTCTAAGCTACTGAAGGAATATTTTACTGGTTGCAATATCACAATTAGTATTCATAATATTGACCATCTGATTTTTAAAAAAAAGATATGATTTGAGAAAAGAATTGTGTGCAAAATTTTTTTTTTCTTTGTTGTCTCTGGAAAAGGTATTTGGATAATGTAGCTGTTGAGGTGGGTGCATGTCACTCTTAGACTATTCCATAATCTTGGCAGTACATGACAAATTGTAGAATTATCACCAGGCAGCCTTCCATGGTAATGCAGGATTGGTAAAATAGATCCAATCTTTTGTTCTGGACTAAATGCACACTAAAATATTTTGGCAGCTATTTAATTTAAACATTTGTTTTCTTAACAGGAGTGATAGTGAACGAATTATACATGAAAGAGTGAATGTTGTACCCTTTGACCTGATTTCTCCCAAAGGAGGAAAGTGTGCTATTCGTGTAATCAACCCACTGGAAGCATCGGGACTACAGTTTGAAACAGTATATGAACGGTTTCACCAGGCCACACAAGGCTTCACTGATATCATTGGGCACTACTTGAGTGGGGAGAAGCCCAAAGGTTTCCTGGAAACAGAAGAGATAGTTCGTGTTGGGGCCACTTTAACAGGAATTGGAGAACTTATTTTGGATTCTGACAAGGCTATCAAACTGCAGCCCCCCAAGGATGGTCTGGAATACTTCCTAAGTACCATGGACTTCCCTAGTGTTCTGAAACAGCAGGAGTCGAGTGTTAAACTTTGGAAAGTGTTTACAGCCATCTGCACTCTGACTGGCATTACTTTAATCATGGTCATCCTGCATAGGATGTACAGAGAGTTTAATGAGAAGCAGGAACAGGAAGAACTGAGGAGGAGTTACCAACAGTTCAATGAGAGTAGACAAAGTGCTAGGGTGACAATAGCTGATGATGAAATTCCAGCAAATGCTTGTGTGATTTGTCTATCTAAAACACGAGAATGTGTCTTCCTGACGTGCGGACATGTTTGTTCTTGTTATGACTGTTATAGGGCACTCTCCACCCCAATTTGCCCAATTTGTAGAAGTTCCATAGTCAGAATTGTTCCCCTTTATCAAGCATGAGAATATTTCACTCAATTGAAGTGCTTTGTAACTACAATTGGAATGTAGTGCAGTGGTTCCCAAGATCATACCCAAATTCTAATGACTCGGGTTCTTCTGCATTAGTCACTCTGACCAGTCTGGCACGTAGGTTACTAAATGAGTGGTCCTACCTGTTTGTTATTTGCTACTCTCTAGCTTTTGACCTTTGGTAATTATTCTCAATTGGAACATATCGCAGTACTCTTCACAATAGACCCTAAGAAGCCCATTGGAATTTTTGACAAGGCAACCTTTTCTCATATGTTATAAAGCTATCATAAATTTGAAACATCAGCTAGTTCTTGGCGACAAATCATAGTGTTGCCATACTTCAGGCATATTTGTTTTTATAGTTTGGGTTTATTTCCCAGCAAGGCACTTTTATTTAAAAACTTTGTAAACAACATAATGAACATGTTCATCCATTAAATGACTTTAATAAATAAGCACTGTTTACAACCTGGCAAGTGAGACTGGAAATGTGAAAAATTAAACTGTCTTTAATTTCCCATTGCATTATAATTTATTCACAAGCTAAGGATAGTTTCAGGATCTGTACAAGTCTCATTGGCTTCACAGTTCAAATCAGCAGAGCTGGGCACCTGCAATTTATGTACCTGTGGTACTCTTGATTGCTCAGAGTGCTGTGATAAAGCGCACTCGAGTGTCAAGTGAGAAACAAACAGGAAGAAATTAAAGTTTTGAAGGGCAAAGGAATAAAAAGCATGAAAAAGGTTTTTTTTTAAAGGAAATGTCTAAAGCTTCCTTCAAGTAATTTTTACATATGCATTTTCAAAATACATGCTTACGGCTGCTTGTGACTGGAGCATTTTGTGCATGCAGTTCAGTTTTCTCACCAAAAGTTGCTAATTCACTTGCCGTGACACCGAAATGGTTTCTTCATAAAATAAAATTGACAGAAGACAACAAACGCTTCCAAATTAAATCTTTCAAAGCTGGGATCTGGTGATTGAACCGGAATTTTAAAAAGGAACTGGCTACCTTTTTGTTTTAGACAGCAAACATTCTTTTTAAATTTAGACATACAGCAGTCCCTTCCAGCCCACACGCCCGTGCAGCCCAATTGTACCCAGTTAACCCGTTTGTTTTTTGCAGGGTGGGAGGAAACCCATACAGATGGGGGAGAGCATACAAGCTCCTTACAGCCAGTACTGTCTGGTGTGTAACATTAATCAAGAATGTAAAGATGTCTTTTCTGAAGTCTATAAATTCTATGCTGATTTCTAGTGTCTCAGCAACTTGTGATGGACTAATCTCACAAAAGCACTGTCTTATTAGTTGAGATCATATGACAGAAGGGTTGACATCTCTTACCATTCCATTGAGCTTTACAGTTAGTGAATTTTAAGATGTAATCAGTATCATGTAGACATGGAAGCCTGGTGGAACAGCCATATCTCTCAAGCAGCTGATTTGCTGCTGCTGGTTCAGAGGTGAATGATGAGACACATGGGAAATTAATCTTTACATCTGGTACATTCAGAAATTCTGCTCCAACCGAGTCTGTGTCAATGCACAATAAAAGCAGTGTGCTTGCTTTTCAGACTGCAAAAATCTCTTGAATTTCACTTTCAGACTCTAGCTTTTAATTTTGTTGTAGATATTAATTGTCGTATCCTGACATTTTATGATTGCTTGTTAAAATTGACATTGAATTTTTCTGAATTTTAAAACTATATTTCATGCCATAAACTCGTATTGTTTCATTGTACTTTCTGTTTCTGCTTCCCCTTCTTTCCAGACCCCCTAACCTTGCATCCTGATATGTCCTCCCTGGAAAAGGAACACAGTCACTCTACCACATCTTGAAATCCTTGACTACTTTATGTTAAGTTTTTGGATTGACCGATATCGTTAACAAAATTTTCATCTTCACCTTTGATAGCTTAGTCTTCATTAAAATTAATAATCTTTCAATCTGCCCACATTTCTGGTTGAAATCATATAGTCTCTATTCCCAGAAGAAATTATTTCAGAGTTGCCTATTGACGATTTAACCTGATGTTTTCCCCCTACTGTAGGAACCAAGCAAGTATTGTAATACTTCCATGTATTACAATTTTAAATATCTAGTTATTTATAAAGTCCTAACAGGTTGAGTGATCCAGGGTTGGTGAAGATTTAACCTGGCAGGGTCTCCCAAATTGCTAGAACTCTGGAAATAACCATATTTTATTTTAATCTGTTATACAGGTTGTACTTCTAATCTGGCAATGTTGGGACCTGGCCATTGCCAAACCACAGAAAATGCCAGAAAACACAAATGGACCCCTAAGGGAAAAGGGTAAACATATCAAAAGTAGAACAAAACTTAAAACAGGAAATACTGTGGGGTGGCACGGTTAGTGCAATGCTTTTATAGCACCAGCGATCGGGACATTAATACAAACTCCTTACAGCATGGTACTTGAACTCTGGACCCAGATTGAATCTGCCATGATCGGGACCGGGATGGAGTCCAGTGTTGTCTGTAAGGAATTTGTACTAACTGGTGAATTCCAATGTTCCGGACCATGGGAGTTGCCAGACCACCGAGTGCTGGATAAGAGGTATAACCTGTACTTACAACTACTGATCTTTGACCATTATCAAACCAGCTGATTCAAGGTTTCTAAAGTAACTCCTGCAGCTTTTAATTGATACGAGCCATGACCTCAAAGTCCTGGTTCTGCCACCTTCACTTCCAACAAGTTCAAAATCGTGACCTAGACTGTACATCTACAACCAGACAAACAACATTTCTCTGGACCACAGTGCACACACGTAATACATTTGCAAATGTAGCATGCAATTTCATAAGTGCATAAAATAAATATAAATAATTTACTGTTTAATTTATAAGAGACTCAAGGTTACAGGATATCATTCATCAATGAATGTTAAGTAATATTTCCCAGCCTGGCAATCCTGATTTTTGATGTTTCTGTACCTCCTTCCTGATGGTAGTATGTCAAAAATACTAAAGAGCCCTATTTAAGCAGTGAGAAATCCCAGTGATGTTCCCAACTGCTTTGATGATTCTCGGTATTGACTTCCTTTGCAGCCACCATACCCGTCAGGACACACTCAATTGTGAACCTGTAAAATGTTGTTAAGCTGGGATGCAGTAGCCTTGCCTTCCTCAAACTCCTTAGGAAGTGTAGGCGCGGTTGTCGTGGGTCCAGGATAGGTCTTCTTGTTATATGTGCACCAAGGAACTCGTGCTCTCAGCTCTCTATGCCAGAGGTTCTGTCGTGGTTGACCTTAGTCTTCCTGAAATCCACAATCATCTCCTTTGTCTTGTCAACGTTGAGGCTCGGATGGTTCTCGCACCATTTGACAAGCCTCCGCAAACTTTGATGATTCGGTTTGAACTGAATCTGGCTGAGGTGCTCTATGTGATGGGACTTGAGATCTTGCAGCCAACCTGGACTAACTGTGGACTTTCGGTCAAGATGTCCTAGGATCCAGTTGCAGAGAGGGGTGTTGAGTCCTCGCAAGTCAATTTATCCAACCAGCTTCTGAGATATGATAGTGTTGAAATCAATGAACAACAACCTGCCGAAGGAGGCGTAATTCTTTTCATAGGTCAGGACAGAGTGGAGGGTCATCTGTGGACTGGTGTGGCCCTAAGTGAGAATTTCATGAATTATTAAGATTGAACTGTCAGTTTTTCTGCCCCTGCCATCTCCCTTTGGTCATTTGCTCAGTTTCAGATAGTCCCCTCAACCACCACCATATTCGCATCTTTGTCTAATTTCTCTCATCTCACCAAATACAAACACATTTTGGCCATGGACTGTTTCCATCGGATTTCCACTGGCTGGTCAATTTTCTCTCCACCCTTTTGTTAAATGACATTGTTCTTGACTACTACGATGCACTCAAATCTGTCTACGTCTCATCAATACTCTTATTTCTCGTTCCTCCCATCCTCCAGTTTCAGGGCCCTGTGAATCCCTTAGTAGTCTCCCATTATCTAACACAGAATTCTTGTTTGAATCTCCCCAAGATCTTTCCACCTCTTGAAAGTTTTATATTTTGATGCTTATACCCTGAATTCAAGCTTCAGAATCTCCTGCCTCTCTCATAAATTTTCAGTGATAATGTTTATCTTTAGAGATTCTCTGTGTGCGGCTGAGAATGGGTTGGAAACCTGCTTCTGGAAGGTCGGTGATGGTGGACATTTGGGGTCTGGGAGGTTGTGATATTTGTATTTGCAATTTGGTTAATATTCAGTTATTAATCAAATGCTGAAGAAATGCACTGCCTCAGATTGCTTACTGTTTTAAGAAAAATAATTTAATTTAAATTAGACTCAACCACACTCGAACAGGAAGTTGGTGCCATTTCTACTTCTGGTCAGCTTCAGGTTCATAACTATGGGGTTCCACATAGCGATATAGCGATATACAAAATCATGAGGGGCATGGCTGAGGTGAACGGTCATAGTTTTAAATTCTCCTTTACTAGGGGAATAAAAAAAACTAGGGGACATAGATGAAAATAAAGAGGGGAACATTTAAAGGAATTCAAGGTCAATTTCATCAGTCTTAAAGGATTCAGACCTGAAATGTTGACTATTTTTCCCCTGCAGATAGTTTGTTGTTCCACCTTAATAGTACTTGATTGTTTGACTATTAACCAGTTAATTATTTTTAGATCCCTCTGCATCTTATGTTGAATGCATGCCTGCATCTATTTATCATTGTCTTTTTTTGAGACAGTATTTCATTTTGAAGATGAAATGTTTATTTGGTTCCAATAACTTGAAAACAAAACCACACATCTATTATCAATTCCAGTAATCTATCTAATGTTCCCATCCTGTCGTGAATTTCTATCAGTCATGAATTTCTTTTGCTGCTGAGCAACTGTCTAGTTCTTTCTTGAAACTCCATATTCTTGTTCTGCAAACTATTTCCACATTCACGTTGTACTTTCTAGAACTTGCTGTTTTATGATCTTAAATTTGAAAGTATGGCCTTATACTGCTGGACAGATGGATGTAACTGTTCCAAACATTAGTGCACCAATTTTGGTAGCCAGGAGCAGAAGAATATGGGTTATGATTAGATGGATAGTGTGGAAGCAGATGGAGAAAGGTGGGAAGCAGAAAGGACATACAGGGAAGGAAATTAAAAAGCCGGGAGCAGGGACATGAGGCACAAAATCTTTGTCCCAAAGTGAAGGGATGTTAAAATATTCTGTGGCATTGAAACTACTTTGTAAAGGGTAACTGCATAATTTAAAATAATGTAGCATTAACTCTTCAAGTTCATTGTTTCAGTTTTTACCCCCTTGTCACAATCACATTTATTCCTCTGAGGGACAGAAGATGTAAAAGCTGGAGGCCTATCAGTAACTTGAGTTGGTAATGGAGAGAAATCTTCCAATATTTCACAGAAATATAATTCAGAAGATTTTGTTAAGGGGGACCAAAACTTTAGTCAGTTTTGGGACTTAAAGGAGAAGAGAGAAGTGAAAGGGCAACAAATCAATGTTTCAGAATGCTAGAGAACCTTTGAAAGCAAAGATACGGTGAATAAAAGGGAAACAAGGCAAAAATCAAAAGAATAGGTGTTCAATCTGCATTTTGGTTTAACACCAGATTTTAGTTTCCTGTTACAGAGAATGTCAGAGTTTGATTTAAATCAACTGTCGAGCAAATTTTTTAAAAAAACCATGCTTTATCACTGGATTTCCCCCCATCTTTCCCAATGATGTGATCTATTGGGATCATTGTCTGAGGAGGGCACACGAAATCAATGAAGACTCCTTCCACCCCCACACAGCATTTTTTAGCTGCTCCACTAGGAAAAAGAGATAAAGGAGTAGAAAGGAGAGCCACCAACACTAGGCAGCTTCTTTCCACAGCCTGTGAGACTATTAAATTACCAAAAGAACTGCTCATACTTACCATAGGCATATGTGTGTTATGTCTGGTTGTGTGTCTACGTGTTTTGCACTGAGGACTGGAGAACACTGTTTCATTGGGTTGTACTTGTGCAATCAGATAATATTAGAATTCACACAGGACTGGCCATACTAATTCTACTTGTGTCTGTATATGCAGATTAAGAACAAGGGAGGATACATTTCCATTTTCAGGAACTAGGCCATTACAGAATCATTTGACACTGACTCTACGCTATATCTCTCACTAATCCACTCATAATGGCTTCAAACTGATCAATGAATGTTTCAAAAATTGACAGAACAATCATTTTCTATCCATTCTTGATTGATCTTTTGGCAGGAAGAGACACAATAGTCAAATCTGGTACTATTCTTATTAAACAATCCTACCCATTGTAATAAAAGAAGCTGCCCTACTTTGTGGTCACAGCTAACTTTTAAAAAATATAACAAAGTACTGTGCAAAAGAATGGAACTCTTCTATTCCTTTCCAATTTCAATGGCTGTTTCAGGCCATCCCATCACTCGTATCAGTCAATAACTGCTCTCGCTCTTACTGCATCTTGTGACATGCCATTGCCCCTGAAGATCATATCCTGCAACACTAAAATGAGACTGTCCCATATTTCTCACTCACTACGTTGTGTATTCGAATAGGATTTTAAATTTGTGCCAGTCATGGGTTGTAACTCCACGGTCATTTGCAGTTGGATTGGTTCTATCCAGAATTTTGAATACCAACAAAGGAAGGTCACCTTTGTTCATCTAATTATCTGAAGCAAGATTTGGGAGGGGAAAAAAAAACTTTGGACCACCAGGCTCTCCTCAGTGAACCAGAATAGTTTCATAACATGGAGAAAATGCATTCATTGTAACTTCTGTTCATTTTATAATGTATTATAATTTTATAATATCAATGTAATTTACTAATGGCATGACCTTAATGAAGCTGTACATACTTTCCAATTGTTTTCTTCAGTCATCTGCAACCTTCAGGGATTATTCAGCTCTTCTGGCTGTACAAATTTTGGAAAGTTGATCAACAAGATTGTATATATTTTTGAAGGAGAAAAAGAATTTATAAATAAATGTTTATACAATTTCTCTGAACTGAAATACTTAAAATTGATTAATTTTATTTTTAAAATTTAGACATACAGCACGGAAACAGATCCTTCTGGGCCACGAGCCCCCTCCCCCAATGTATATTGAATTACTTTGAAGATTAGAGACTTTCATGTATTGGAATGCAGCAGGCACTTTGAACACAGAGGCCAAATAAACATAAATAATTAAGGAATCTGCTCTAGTCTGGGTGGGGGGGAGGGGTGTTGGAAATGCTAACAAGGACAGCAGGGATAACTCCATACTCTTTCTCCAATAAAGAAATGTTATATTTAAAATGAATGCACATATAATAGATTGTTTACAAGCCCACTGTGGAATTATAATCATTTGTGTGGGAAGAAACTTGCTTAATTTTAAGGACTGAATACATTTGCACATAAAACTTCAGCTTCTTGAGGGAAATTAGGTATAAACATTTTATGACCATGGAAATACAGTCATTTCTCTGTGCAAGTGCCACCAAGGATTCCTGCATAACTACCGAAGTGGCCACTAGTTTCTTTGCCAGAGACCAAGCTTTAATGATGTGATTTTTCCTGGAGTTCAGCAGCTGAACAGGAGCTTTTGGCAATTCTATAGTACTAGACAGTCCAGCCATTGAATGCAAACCAAGCTAATTAAAGATAAGCATAAATTCACAAATGATGTATTCCTGACCAAGGGCTGAAATTAAAACCTGGAGTGAGAACAGTTGTTTCCAGCAAAAGGATGCTTATCATGACCTTACCATTGATGAAACTTCCAAACTCTGTAATCTCAGAATCCTCTCAAGGTCCTTCCAAAATGAGAATGAACAGAACTGGGTGAAATACTCTGCTTAACCAGAATTTGATAGAAGCTTAGTATGAATTCTTCGGTTTTGTGCCTACTACCCTTATAGAATCCTTGATTCCATATACTCTGTTAACTGCATTCTCCATAACTCAATTGGAAACAGGCAGTCCTGTGGTGAATGACATAATAATTTTTTTTTAAAATTTACACATACAGCACGGTAACAGGCCATTTTTGACCACGAGTCCATACGACCCAATTTGCACCGCATTAATCCACACCCCCAGTAAGTTTTTAAGGGTGGGAGGAAACTGGAACTCCTGGAGAAAACCCATGTAGACACAAGGAGAATGTACACACACTTTACAGACAGCGCGGGACTCGAATCCTGGTCCAGACCTGATCGCTGGCGCTGCAAGGGTGTAACCCTGAATGCTACACCAACTGTGTTGCCCGATTTGCCTCCCGATTCCACAAAGACGTCATCTTCCACATGGCATGATCCACTTACCTGAGTAGCTCTAATACTCAAGAAATATAATAATGTCTGAAGCAAAGCAGCCCAATTGAAGGATAAAAGAAACAACAGATGCTGGAATTGGGAGCAAAAACCAGTTGCTGGAGGAACACAGTAGATCAGGCAAAATTTGCAGAGGCAAAAGGATGATTGACATTTAAGGTTGAGTCTCTGAAACAGTCCTGAACCAAAACATCAATCATCCCTTTGCCTCCACTGATGTGGCATGACTCGAGTTCCAACCGTAGCTCATGTCTTTTTTTTTAAAAACTTCAGATCCTGGAAACTTGAAACAAAAAAACCAAAGAATAAAAGAACCCCCCCCCACCCCCGGGCAGATCAGACAGATGTCATCCATGAAGAGAGAAACAAAGTCAATGTTTTAGATTGATGACCTTTCACCGCCACTGGAAAACAGTCATGTTTCAAGATTCAGAAAAAGAGCAGAGCTAAGAGAACAAAAGTGTCTGCAATAGGATGCAAACCAAAATAGTCAAGGTATTCTTTAACATATTGCCAGTTTTGGAGGGGGGAACAGTAAAAAAAAATAAGAACAAACTCAATTTGAAATATTAACCATAAAGAAAACCCTATTTAATTGTAATGTCATCACAAATTTCAACGTTGATCTTTTGATCAGTGTGTACGATCTACAAGGCCCACTTAAGCATGTTGTGATTTTTTTTCATTTATTTCTATCAGACTCATGATCACCACCAGGTAAAAGAACAATGAGTAAATAACAAGTGTACCTCCAAATTTACAAAAAATTCTAACAGTTCATTGCCTCACGTGGTTTCCTGACGGTAAAATTTTCCAATCAAAGATTAATCTATTTTGATTATAAATGTTTGGTTCACATTTGTAACCATGTTTCTTAAACAACAACGTTATGCACACCCAACCTGATGGTAAGATTTTCCAATCAAAGATTAATCTATTTTGATTATAAATGTTTGGTTCACATTTGTAACCATGTTTCTTAAACAACAACGTTATGCACACCCAACCTGATGGTAAGATTTTCCAATCAAAGATTAACCTATTTTGATTATAAATGTTTGGTTCACATTTGTAACCATGTTTCTTAAACAACAACGTTTTGCACACCCAAAATTGTCTCAAGTTGTCATTAAATGATTACAGTGGGTCTTATAACTGGAACCTCAAGAACGTCAACAAGCTTGTAGAAAACAGTGAAGTGATATACTGAACACTGATGGAATCAGTCACAAACTCACATTTTCATCTCGACTCCCTAATGGCAGAAGAATGGAAGAGTAACTTATTCAAATGTATTGCAATAACTGAGAGCACTTGTGCCATAACAGAAAATACTGGAAACAGCAGGTCAAACAGCATTTGTGGTAAGAGAAACAGACTTAACATTTCAGATCTGAGATCCCTGATCAGAAGATGTAGGAGAAAAAGAGATAGCTTTCAGTAGAAGAGATGGCAGGGCATTAGACATTAAAAATCTGATGAAACTCACTCCCACTCACACCCACCCTGATCTCCACGGGTCTGGGGCAAGGTCCCCAGTTGTCCAGCGAGGGCCCCTCATTTTGCTGGGGGGTGGGGGAAGATGTGATGAGTAGAGCAAAGGAAATATCTCTGACGGGGTGAGATTGAAGGAGATGGAGTCAGAATGCTGGCCCAAGGTCTCCAGTACAAACACAGTATCCCAGGAGTACTAATGCACATTAGAATGTGCATTGTTATTATTAAAATAAGTTTTCATCAGAGCTTTTCTGATTCTGGGTGTATTTGTCTGTAGCTGATTTCAGTCAGATTTTTTTTTTTAAAAAGACAGGAAATCCCCAAAATAGATATGCATCATTGTCGAGTCAACACAATAAGCAAAACTAATAGTATAATTTATATGAATACACCGACTGCCATTCATATTGCTGTAAAATTCAGTCCTCATTTTGTACTTTAAATTGATTTTAAATTACAAATGCTATTCAAGAGCCCATGCACAGATAAATAAACTGCACCATTGATCTGTCATGGTGTAGGATTCAACCAATCAACATGCTGACAGCCGTGGTGTTTGGCTTATGTGCCTCCACCAGTAGTGATTGATGCCTGATGCAATCGTCCAACCAATATGCTGTTGAAAATCGCGCATCTTGTTGCTGCACACTCCCAGCACCAAGGATATTGCTTTGTTTATTTTGCAAAAGTGGCAGTAACACTATTCATGATATCAGTGCCAAATCACAAAAAAAAGTAAGATTGAAAAGCCTTAAGAAGCTGCTTGTTCTCACTGTTCGATCACATACGCTAGCAGATATTAGTCACAATATTTAAAGAAGACAGCTGAATTAAGCATTTTTGTTACACTTTCTCTGCCCTTTTCCTCATTTCCTTTTATTTATGACTAATAATTGGATAACTGTGCAGAAAACAATTCTTTATGAAGCTGAAAAATGTGGATTGAACAGCTCAGAGGAGATTATTTTCTCACACAATGTAGGCCAGGTTTCATTTCCTCTCCCCACCCCTCTTATTGCCCCTGAACTGGGTAACGCTCTCAGGCATTTTAGACCCAAGTACGAGTCAACCACTTACTATGAATCTGCAGTCAAATCAAGGCCATACCTGCGGGTACCACACTTCCATTCTTCACGGTCATTTTGATGAATATTTCGTAGTTTCATGGTCATCGTTCAAGAAAGATTATAGAGATACAATAGGGCATAGCAGAAGAACTTGAAGGATGGGAATTTTATCGCAGCCATGAAGGAATGGCAACTAATGAACCATAGAATACTACAGCACCAAAACAGGCCCTTTACCCCACTTAGTGCATGTTAAACTATTTTTCCACCTAGCCCCATTGACCTGCTCCCAGACCATAGCTCTCCATACCCCTCCCATCCATAAACCTGTCCAAATTTCTCTTAAATGTTGAAATTGAATCCCTATCCATCATTCTAGCTGGCAGCTTATTCCACAATTGAGTGAAAAAGGTTCCCCTTAAATATTTCACCTTTCATCATTAATCCATCTCCTCTGGTCCTTGTCTCACCCAATCTCAGTGGAAAAAGCTTGCTTACATTTATTTATCTATACCTTCATAATTTTGTATACCTCTAACAAATCTCCCTTCATTCTCCAAAACTCTATGAAATAAAGTCTTAATTTATTCCTTTCCCTATAATTCAAGTCCATCTGCAAATTTTCAAATCCAATTTCCACATTATCCATCCAGTTTGTTGATATAGAGATCCCAGCACCAATCACTGAGGCACGCTACTTGTCACAGACCTCCAGTCATCTACTACAACTCTCTGGCTTCTCCCGCAAAACTAATTTAATCCCATCTACTGTGATCCACCCATATAGCCTCAGTAGATGAGGTCTCTAACCGGTCCTGTCTGAGCACTGCCATTACATTTTCCCTGAATAGCAACACCATCCCTTTCCCTTTCATCCCTCCCTCTCTATCGCATTTAATGAAATTGAACCCTGGAACATTGAGCTACCAGTCTTGCCTCTCTTATAACCAAATCTCATTACTAATGGCCCAATTACTTAATTCAAATATGTTGATCCAAGCTCATCCTCCTTACTCCTTGCATTGAAATAGATGCAACTCAAATGTCATTCCCGATATGCTCAACCTTTTAATGAAACTTAAAAGAATATTAAGAATATTAATGAACTTAACAGAAACAGGAATGATGGATAAAAGGTATTTAATCATGAATAGGATAAAAGTTAAAACTTTCAGGAAGGTAGAGAAAGAGCCCAGAAAAACATCAGAATCGTGAAATCAAAGTGACACAAGGATGAGTGGTGGTTTTGGCAGAAGATGGTTGAGGTAGGGAAGAATGGAGGAATGTGACAGGGCTGAAAATAAGCAGCCATTACTACAGGAAGGATAAGTTGGAAACGCAGGTTTTGATTGAAGAGCTCAGCCTCTGAATGATTTGATACAGTGTTTAAGAAGAAGAACTCAAGATCCATGGTAAGGGACAGCATTTCTTTGGGAATTGAAGGTTAGGAAATTTCATTCTTCCCAGATTTTTTTTTAAATAAACTGCAAGAAAATTGTGCATCTCATCTGTGATTAATATTAGTGAAACAATCTGATGTAAGAGAAGCAAATTTCTAAATATTTCCCCTCAACTAATTGTCTTGATTTAGGTGGCATTAATATTGAATTGTGTGCATAGAATTTATCCCATCAACTGTCAAAACAGAATTTAAAAAAGGAGAGTTAATGATGATATTCCTGAGGGCAATTCCAGGTTTATGTAGGAAATAAATTCATTTAGCGAGATGCTCAACCCATGGGTGAATAAGTAAAAATGAAACAAGACTACTTTGCCAACCTGACCAATGGAGAATATCTGCATCTATGGAGGAAAAGGGATGGTCAACCTTTCACGTTGAGACCCACTTGCTCTAGATTCCAGCATCTGCAATATCTTGTTAAATATGAAAGTCTGCAGACACTGTGATTGTAGTGCAATGCGCACAAGTGCTGGAGAAACTCAGCAGATCACGCAATGTTGACGGGAATTAAATGATAATCAATGTTACGAGCCTGAGCCCTTCAAGGTATCAGGCACATCTTCAATGGGGAGAAGCTGTTGGAAAAACATACAAATATATAAATGAGAAGCATGAGTAATCCACCTGTCCCTGTGATCTCACTTCATCACTGATTATAAAATCCAATGTCTACATTTAACCCTGCTCTGGGGAATCTCCACCCATCCTTAATTATCAAAGACAGAAGGGAAAATCAGGAGGACTAATTGACAAAGGTAAGGTCTTGAACCAATACATTCCAATGCTCCGGCAGATGAGAAACCTGTTGTTCAAAGTTCAAGCGAGGATTGACAGAACTCCTGGGTCACAGGGTAGTAACCAATAAGAAGGAAAAGATAGCAGAGAGGTCCTGTCAGGGAAGATGGTTAGTTCAGTGAGAATGATGCTGAGGGAGCAGAAAATGAGCCTCAAGGATAAGATGAGGGTGAAATGAGAGGAAAGCCATAAGGAGAGGAATTATCCACCAGAGGTTGACCAGGAAAATCCACAAGGAAAAGCCTAACTGTGGCATCAATACTCACGTAGAAGTCCTGGAAAGTGGTTTGGTTTGGTAGCAAAGGGAAGGAAACATCAAGGAGTCAGAATAGATTATATTTTTCTTGGTGTCAAAACACTGAATATCCTTTGCAGCTTTCAAGTTGACACACAACAATCTCTGTGCCAACATTAAAGCAATGCTTGGTGCTGCATTTATAAACATAATGATTACATGCAAGACTATTGAATGGATTTTCACTTTGTAGAGTAGCACAAATGGGCACAATTTAAGTCAGCTTATCACCTGCTTGCCATCCCTTCAATCAGAAAAGAAATGTTGTGGTAACCCAAAATGAGGGGGGACCATTAAATATGCTTACAGTTGATTTAAAGTACTCTGCAGAACAAATCCAGAAACTATGAAAAGTTATCTTTGCTTCATTCATCTCTCAATATACTTACCCCCTTTATGGCTGCCTATCAATGAAAATGACTTTTCCTTGTCTAAAATTTCTGCTTATTAATGCTCCATGATTATGAAGGTAAAAAGGTGCTTTGATGATAGCCAGCCAGCCAGCCATAGTGGGTGGGCAGTAGTGCTAAGATGCATCTCCTTTGGGGGAAATGGCAAAGGGAATAAAACCTATGCCATGGTCTTGACTTATCAATTAGCTCATTATTACCCCACTGAACCAGCTTCATTCAGCATATGACTTGTCAAAGAAGAGACAAATGATCTGAAGTTGATGATTAAATTATCACGGTGAAGAAAGGCTTTATCTAGTGAAAAATGAAGGTTAATATTATACTAGATTAAGAGGATGTGTGACATGGAAGTGAACTTGCAGGCACTGGTGTTTCCATAGGATGGCTCTCTTTCTGCAAATTCTTGGCAAAACAGCATGAGCAAGTAACTTCGGTGCACTCTAGATCATACTCACTGAGGCCAGATGCATTGGTAGTGGATCTTCATGGTTGCAGATTGGTCCCAGAAAAAGGGGGTGTTTTGTCCTATCGAGTGGGTGAATACCGATATCGGCAGTCCTGGAACTGGTTACTTAAGTATTATTATTACTAAATTGATTCACACCTGAGGGATATTAGCCCTAATGATCACTTTGCTCTAATCGCATTCAGAATTAACAAGGATAAATTTCAGCTCACAATGATGCAAATTAAGAACCAGAACTTCTTATTAATCTTCTTATACAATGAGTTAATGATGCTATTGCATGTTATAATAAATCCACTCTCCTGTACATTCTTCTTCTTGCAGACTAACATCAAACACTTTTATTCATCCTTTCCTAGTTCATTGTTGTTTGCCTTCCTCGTCTCTTCCCCAGCACGTTCTTTTGAGCTGGGTATGGTCTCCACATTTTGTTTAACTGGCTTTTTCCTACTTCTTTCAACCCATGAGATCACATGTATTTTGTGGTCTGGGTCTTCACCTAATCCTCCCAATTTATAGAAAGAATGAAAAAATTGAAAACAAAATAGCAAAAACGCAAAATCAAACTTTGACTATTTTGCTAGTGTGAAAATGTATTCTATTGAACATTGGTGAAATAATCAAGAACCCCCTTATGGATCTGGAAAAATATCTTAAAGGAAAGCTCTCCATCAGAATGAAGAAAATGCAGTGTCACCTGAAGTTTTCAAAATCATTATTAATTGAAAATTAACTTTTACTGGCTAGAGCCAATTTTAAAAAAATCAAACTAAAATTAACCAGGTAATTAATTAATTAAATCGTTTCGTTTAAGACCCAATGCAGTGCGTCACATTATTACAATCTTTGAGTAGATTTAACTATTAAAGAAATGTTTCTAAATCTGACTTTTAATTTGTGATGATTTTTCTTGTTCAATTGTTATATTTTTTTTTGAGGCAAGGTACCTCAAGTAATTGAAACAGAAACTTTTTGACAGTTTTCCTGGAGGGATTACAAATATAGTGGTGCAATACGGCAAACACGTTCTAAAGCTCTGTGAGTGCAGTGTGGCAGATGGTGCATTTTAATGCATTAGCAGGCTTCTTGTGTTGAATATTAATGCTTCCATTTTGTGCAGAGGAGGACAGTGTTCGATGATTCTGTGCACAAATCCTGATGTGAAAAATAATCAATGTTTAGCTTAGGGAAAGCCAGAGGGAGGCCCAGGCAGGGGCACACACCATTTCTTTGATATCAGAAAATCAATATTCCCATTTCAGCTGATTTGTATTTATTGCTACTATTGTGGAAACACTTTACATCTAACAGCTTATAAGACTCTGGTTGAGCAATCCTTTCCTGCCTAATTTCTGCTGGACATGGCCCAATTTATTTCCCAAATTTTGATTAGATCATCTAACTTGCAGAAGATCAGCTGGAGTGCAGAAGCCTCTAGTAGTCAAAATAGCTGAATATCTAAATTCTAACAGCAAGATACATTCTTTCTTTGGCTTGGCTTCGCGGACGAAGATTTATGGAGGGGGTAAAAAGTCCATGTCAGCTGCAGGCTCGTTTGTGGCTGACCAGTCCGATGCGGGACAGGCAGACACGATTGCAGCGGTTGCAAGGGAAAATTGGTTGGTTGGGGTTGGGTGTTGGGTTTTTCCTCCTTTGCCTTTTGTCAGTGAGGTGGGCTCTGCGGTCTTCTTCAAAGGAGGCTGCTGCCCGCCAAACTGTGAGGCGCCAAGATGCACGGTTTGAGGCGTTATCAGCCCACTGGCGGTGGTCAATGTGGCAGGCACCAAGAGATTTCTTTAGGCAGTCCTTGTACCTTTTCTTTGGTGCACCTCTGTCACGGTGGCCAGTGGAGAGCTCGCCATATAATACGATCTTGGGAAGGCGATGGTCCTCCATTCTGGAGACGTGACCCATCCAGCGCAGCTGGATCTTCAGCAGCGTGGACTCGATGCTGTCGACCTCTGCCATCTCGAGTACCTCGACGTTAGGGGTGTGAGCGCTCCAATGGATGTTGAGGATGGAGCGGAGACAACGCTGGTGGAAGCGTTCTAGGAGCCGTAGGTGGTGCCGGTAGAGGACCCATGATTCGGAGCCGAACAGGAGTGTGGGTATGACAACGGCTCTGTATACGCTTATCTTTGTGAGGTTTTTCAGTTGGTTGTTTTTCCAGACTCTTTTGTGTAGTCTTCCAAAGGCGCTATTTGCCTTGGCGAGTCTGTTGTCTATCTCATTGTCGATCCTTGCATCTGATGAAATGGTGCAGCCGAGATAGGTAAACTGGTTGACCGTTTTGAGTTTTGTGTGCCCGATGGAGATGTGGGGGGGCTGGTAGTCATGGTGGGGAGCTGGCTGATGGAGGACCTCAGTTTTCTTCAGGCTGACTTCCAGGCCAAACATTTTGGCAGTTTCCGCAAAGCAGGACGTCAAGCGCTGAAGAGCTGGCTCTGAATGGGCAACTAAAGCGGCATCATCTGCAAAGAGTAGTTCACGGACAAGTTTCTCTTGTGTCTTGGTGTGAGCTTGCAGGCGCCTCAGATTGAAGAGACTGCCATCCGTGCGGTACCGGATGTAAACAGCGTCTTCATTGTTGGGGTCTTTCATGGCTTGGTTCAGCATCATGCTGAAGAAGATTGAAAAGAGGGTTGGTGCGAGAACACAGCCTTGCTTCACGCCATTGTTAATGGAGAAGGGTTCAGAGAGCTCATTGCTGTATCTGACCCGACCTTGTTGGTTTTCGTCTTCAGCGCAAACTCCGGGAGATCCAAAATGAGTGGTGGACTAGCCTCGCCAAACGAACACAGCTCAGCGCGGACATTGGCGACTTCAGGGGTTTCTACGAGGCTCTAAAGGCTGTGTACGGCCCCTCACCCCAAGTCCAAAGCCCGCTGCGCAGCTCAGACGGCAAAGTCCTCCTCAGCGACAAGATCTCCATCCTCAACCGATGGTCAGAACACTTCCAATCTCTTTTCAGTACCAACCGCTCAGTCCAAGATTCCGCCCTGCTCCAGCTCCCTCAACAGCCCCTAAGGCTAGAGCTGGATGAGGTTCCCACCCTGGATGAGACATATAAGGCAATCGAACAACTGAAAAGTGGCAAAGCAGCAGGTATGGATGGAATCCCCCCAGAAGTCTGGAAGGCTGGCGGCAAAACTCTGCATGCCAAACTGCATGAGTTTTTCAAGCTTTGTTGGGACCAAGGTAAACTGCCTCAGGATCTTCGTGATGCCACCATCATCACCCTGTACAAAAACAAAGGCGAGAAATCGGACTGCTCAAACTACAGGGGAATCACGTTGCTCTCCATTGCAGGCAAAATCTTCGCTAGGATTCTACTAAATAGAATAATACCTAGTGTCGCTGAGAATATTCTCCCAGAATCACAGTGCGGCTTTCGCGCAAACAGAGGAACCACTGACATGGTCTTTGCCCTCAGACAGCTCCAAGAAAAGTGTAGAGAACAAAACAAAGGACTCTACATCACCTTTGTTGACCTCACCAAAGCCTTCGACACCGTGAGCAGGAAAGGGCTTTGGCAAATACTAGAGCGCATCGGATGTCCCCCAAAGTTCCTCAACATGATTATCCAACTGCACGAAAACCAGCAAGATACATTATTTCACCATGAAAAGGCCAAATTGGCATTACCTCTACTTACATCTACATTTCATAATCGCATACATATTACATGGTTTGCCTCTGTCTCAACTCATTTTACACCCTAGATTTAAACAAAATTATTAAAGATAACGCCTTGTGAGCCAGCACATTTTCATATATAATATTTTTAGAAATTTAAAGTTTAAATTCCAGGTGAAAGCAGGACTTTGCGTCAGGGTCATTACCACCATTGGATAAAGGAAAACAACATGTTCTTGCAAGTGTTTAAATTGACTCATATATCTTAAAGGATTTCTTGCTTCCAAAGTCCAAACAATGTGGTGCAACCTGTTGAGGTATATACCCACAACATGTCTTTGAGATATTGTTAAGGTTTTACAATGCAACAATGTTTTATCATGTCAGACAACATTCAAAGCATATTTCTTAAATGCTGAAGTGACTAAATTCTGGAGGCAGACAGAAAAGATGATTTCAATCAGATGATGAAATAACCTTTTCAATGAAGACAAAGCTTTTCTGTCCTTTCTTTGTACTTCTGATCATACGAGTAAGAATTTAGCAAAATAAAATGGTCTATAATGATGGTCAGCTTTCCATCAATAATATGATGTCATATTGGTTTATTAACAAATAGCTGGCAAAGTGAATCATTCATTCTATAAGCTTACAAAGTGGCAGGTTTTCTATAACCTTTTGGCGGGTGATGAGGTAACAGTGCTCTCTAATGGTTTGGGTTCCATCATTTCTCTATTGTTTCCCCAAATCTTATCTGATTGGAAAGTTAGATCAGTCTGGGACTATATGATCAATAGTCCTTTGTATTCATTACCTCCTAATGCTAAGTGAAACAGATGCAAAACTTTAATTGTGCAACAGGGCTAATACTGAAAACACAAAGCAGGCAGCTGCAGTGAACACACAAACAACAATTTAAACATGAATGATAAAGGGCATGATAATAAGAGGGAGAAAACATAAACATTCCCTCCTCCATGACAGACAACCTATGAATGCAAGTATAAAACATATGTAAATATCTTCATTCATAAATATGTGGATAATTCTTATGGGTCTTCTCATGTCATCACCTCCAGTGAAGGAAAAAATATAGATTTTGGAGTGGGAATGAGTTTGAAAGGATACTGAGATTATGCCCAATCTGATACCACATGACGCAGGTTGATTAGATGCATGAAAGCAATAATAAAGGGGTACAAAGCTGATAGTGAGAACCAGAAAGGAGTGGCTGACTTTTACAATCTGTGACAAAGGTTTGCTGGAACTTGTGGAAGACCTTGGGTTAAGCAAAACAATTTAGATACAGCAAAATAATGCAAAGGTCAAAAGTAATGGTATAGAGATGCAGTGTCTGGCATTAGTAGAATTGCTATCTAGTATTCCAAAAGATATAAAGGATAAAGGATCCACACCACCCAGCACATGCTCTGTTCTCACTGCGACCACGAGGAAAGAGATATCAGTACCACAAGACTTGCACCACCAGGTTCAGGAACAGCTGCTACCCCTCCACCATCGGACTCCTCAACAATAAACTCAATCAGGGATTCATTTAAGGACTCTTACATTTTCACTTTCTTGATTTTTTTTTCCCCTCTGTCTTTATTTGTTTATTTCTTTATTTGTTGACATGTAAACACTGAGTACAGTATTTTTTGCACTGTCTATACGTGGTAATTCTGCCTTGTCCACAGGAAAAAGAATCTCAGGGTTGTCAGTATGTATGTACTCTGACAACAAGTCTAAAATTGGAAGATCAAAGGTTTTATGCTGATTTATGTAGACATACAGCATGGTAACAGGCCATTTTGGCCCAGATTCTTGCCGCTCTTGCTCTCTTCAGGTAGCTGGTTACACAGATAAAATTTTTTTTTTTCTTTGGCTTGGCTTCGCGGACGAAGATTTATGGAGGGGGTAAATGTCCACGTCAGCTGCAGGCTCGATTGTGGCTGACAAGTCCGATGCGGGACAGGCAGACACGGTTGCAGCGGTTGCAGGGGAAAATTGGTGGGTTGGGGTTGGGTGTTGGGTTTTTCCTCCTTTGCCTTTTGTCAGTGAGGTGGGCTCTGCGGTCTTCTTCAAAGGAGGTTGCTGCCCGCCGAACTGTGAGGCGCCAAGATGCACGGTTTGAGGCGAGATCAGCCCATTGGCGGTGGTCAATGGGGCAGGCACCAAGAGATTTCTTTAGGCAGTCCTTGTACCTCTTCTTGGGTGCACCTCTGTCGTGGTGGCCAGTGGAGAGCTCGCCATAGAACAGGATCTTGGGAAGGCGATGGTCCTCCATTCTGGAGAGGTGACCCACCCAGCGCAGCTGGATCTAAGATGGTCATTGAAAAATCGGCATTCTTTGAAACATAGAATGTAGCTTTCTTGTAGAATTGGGGCCTGGAACCATCATAGCAGCTAGACAATGGGTAACTGAAGTAGTTCACAACTAAAAGCAATGATCTTGAATGGTTCTTCTGTCAAATTTGAACTATTAGCTCTGTGAAATTCTATTCGGTTAGACTGAGCCAACTCTCCTGGAGGTGCGAATCCAATAAACTTAAATATCTCATGCCAGTTCTTCTTGGCCCGGGGTCTGAATCGTTTCCGCCGTGTTGGCATCAACACTATTGCTTGAAACGGATTGGAAAGAAAGTTAATCGCTCAGTTGCCAACCTCCCGGTTGTCCCTCGGCGCCTGGAGCGGACTGGCCACTGGGAAACAAATGGTTTTGAAGGCATGACCAGTTGGGCAATTAAATGAAGGATACCGTTTCTAAAATGAAGATCCAATGTCTGAATTGCACAGAGAAAGGGACACGGCGAACGTAATTCGGAAGATATTTTAAGCGTCTGCAGAAATCCGCATCGAGAACCGTTTGGAGGACTTGAAATGTATGTTTTCTCTCTCTCTGGACGTGCTCAGAATGACTTTAAAATAGTGGGTGATCCACAGAACCCTTCTTGTCATTGGAACTGGTGCACAGCTCAAGGGTGTATGAGATTTTTAACAACACCTTCATCAGTGCCTTCTCCCCATAGATAAAGAAGACTTGGGAAGGTGCGGATTGTAATTGGTATTCAGGCACCGCCGGTTGATGTCACTCTCTGCTCTCCAACCCCGAGGAGGAGGAGAATGACGATAATTAGCCTGGGCTGCATCACCTCTTCCCCGGATGGATGACTTCATTCTTCCGCCTGGGTTTCCTTTATGTTGGTGCTGGGGTCCCCGGTTCTCTCCAGAGCTCCGCAAACACGCTCCGAAAGCAACATCCCCAGCGGCGCCGGGAGGGCAGTGAGAAAGTGCCCAGCCACCGACCGACAGGATTACCCGGGAAAGTGCCACCCTAGCCCGTGGTGCGAGACACCTACCATCGGTGGTCTTTCCCCTGAGATTTTTTCTCTCTGTCTCTCCATCTCGTTGCCGCTTGGTTTCAACCCTTTCCATTTCTGGAGACGCTATGTCGGAGATACTGCCCTACAGCGAAGAGAAGATGGCTCATTTCGGCGGTGAGAATGAAGTCAGTCAGCTCTCCTTCAGCTGTCGCCTCCAGGATACCAACACCTTCTTCGGGGGCTCCCAGGCCAAGAGACCCCCTAAACTCGGACAGATTGGCCGGGCCAAGCGAGGTAAGGAGTGGAGGCATTCATTTGGTTCTCAGTGCGATTTGCCGTCTCCTGCCGCTTCATCTGGAACTGGTGATGCTCGTCCTTTTTGAACCCCGTCAGTGTTTGGGAGGGTGGAGGTGGTCATTTGCTTTCCCTCTTTTATCCGGACGGTCCGCGGCGTTTGCCCACTGTTATCCTTGGTTCCTCCGCTGTTCGCGTCTCGGGTATCCGGCCGGTGTTGACATGCACTCTTGCCAGGATCTCTCTCTCTTCTCCCTTCTTGATATAAAAGTTAAGGATTTCGTTCGGCGATTATTGTGTGACTTAAACCAAAAGGAGACGTGATGTCCGAATTATTTGTTTTCCCAATAATAACACTTCTGAGTTCATTTTTCCACGCGGGTCAATTCATTTCATTGCATCTTTTGCCTGGCTGGGTTGATTTACAGGTGGATTGTCTCCTTCATCGGGTCTATCTCCTTCCGAACGCTCCCCTTTTAATCGTTTGACTCCGACACAATATTTAGCTACTTTTTGTATGCAATTAGTTTTATTTCGTCATCCAACCCTAAACTCGCCATAGAACTTTAAAATTAAACTGACTCTTAAGATGTGAAATTAAAGATCTAAAGTATCACCGTGACTGGAATGATTTAGTAACAAAATGTACACGTTTCATTGTTCTCAATGTTCGCGGATTTACTGTAAAAATAATTGTTTTATTTTATTCCCCTCTAGTATTTAGATCCCAATGGAATCTTCTTAGTCCCAAAACTCATATGTTTTTTTGATCATTGATATATACAATTTAATATTGCAACGCAAGATTTTCTTGCAACATTTTTCGATGATTTGTTAACAATTTTGCCATCGGCGGTGCCCAACCACGTTTATACCCAAGTCCATTTCGTTTGCCGTCTTCATCGGTGCGGCGCTCAGTAATATTTGAGATACAATTATCCTTATTTGACCAAGCCTTCTTGGATCTGATGGAAGGCTCCTCACATGCGGCATTGAACGAGTCGGTTTTCGGTATTTGACCGTGTTGTCTTGTGCTGTTGAGGGTTCTTGCTGTTAACAGACTCTAAATTTGATTATAATTGATTTGCAGTTGTTATCGAAGACGACAGAATAGATGATGTTCTGAAGGGGAGGGGAGACAAAACCTCGTCTGGAGTGTAAGCTGAAAGGGCGATCCCCTGACTCCCAAACTTTTGAAAGCACTTTTGGGCTGTGCATGCGTTGATGGATTGTCTCCAGAGATTTTGGGTCTTGCTGACGAATCTCCAATCCAAACAAATGCACACAAATTGAGGAGCTGTCAATATCGGCACCATTATCCAATGCACACACACAGTCGCTGTCCATTTCAGTATTTCAGTCCTCGCGATCGCACAGAAATGGAGCACCAGGTCAACCCAACATCGTCTGCTCTCAGCCAGTGCACCGAGATTGGGGAGCTGTGCATTTCCGAATTGACCACCAACTTTTACCACAAACACTCTCTTGAATCGGAGACAATGGCAGTCAGCAAAACCGACTCGATGGCGGAAAGAACGAAAGCAAGGGGCAACGGGCGTAAAGGAAGGATTTTTTTTGCATCAAAATAAAAATTTTAAAATCATCTTGTTGCATGAGCTTCCGGTCACGGTGCCAATATTGATGCCAACAGCCATTAACAGTTTGGCACGCTTCTTTCTAATGGAATTCTTCGTACTTGTATTTTTATATCTCAATCTTTGTAAAAACAAATGCTAGTCTATGTATTGTATTGCATTCAAAATGTTTGCATTTTTGGTAAGGATGTATGGACCGGATCCATGGACTTGAAAGACTGATTGACTTTGGTCTATCCTGTATCAGCACTGGAAAGAGACTTCTTGAATGTTATTGATGACCATTTTAGTTTCCTTAACTTATTTTCATTTGCACACATCAATGCTAAAAATCTGTATTTAAAATATATATAGTAACTAAGCATTACTGATGGATTTGTGAAATTTAAGGTTTATGGGGAATACTAATGCACTGTTTAAGAAGTTTAAAATAATGCGCTGTTGACTCTTTTCTGGACTCTTTGGAGTGTTTTATTTTTTAATTTAATTTTGTAACATTTTATGAAGCTTATTCTCGTTAAATCTGCATGTTTACATGATGCGTAATTTTAAATGAAGAAACCATTCCAAGATATATAAGAGCAAAAAAAAAGTTGTAATGACATTCTAAGAATGAATCATTGTACATTTTATGACCATTTTCACTGTACTTGGTGAATAAATAAATGGTTGAAGGCTGTAAAGACCAATATTCGATTTATTTTCTCAATCCGTCTGCGTGGCCTTTTGAATTAGTTGAACAAAACATAACGGTCCTGTTCAGCGCTGTCGTGGACACCAAGAATGTCTGCGCAGATTTTCGAGTCGCACATGTTCCATGAATCTGAATTTCTCAGTCGTACCATTTTCACGAACCATGCTCTCCTCAACGGCTTCGGGCTGTGCATATTCGTATTCGACTTTCTCATCTCTTCATTCTGGGTATTTATTGCTCCAACTTTCCACTTTTTTCCTGCAAAGGAAGACCGGACGAATGACCTTCAGTAGCATTTTATCAGGAATTGACTGGAAACCCCCGAAGAGCCACTGATCTTGAAGCTCATTCGCCGTCAGTCCAGGTGTTGATAGATAGTACATGATGGATCGAATAGCCGAAGCAAACATTCCCACTGTCCTGAACATCTCTAGCTCTTTCTTCATAAACAGGATTTTATGACATAAATCCTCATCGAAGTTCATCCTCGCAACATTGAAATTCCCCAAGTAGTTGGAATGAGTCAAATAATCGAGGTTGCAAATACTAAGGAATTGAAACATAGTTTGAAGTCTCATATGTGAAATATCAAATGTGAGATTGTTGTCCCCTCGCTCTGAACATAAACGTGGTGATTTTCATTGTGTATCTCCACCACATAGCAATTAATATTGACAGTGATGCTGCGGGGTGACATTGATTTGAAGCGTGTGATTAATATTGAAGGGTAATTGAATTTTAAATCCTTTTAACTGAATTCTAATTTCATGAAGTGCAATAAAATGCAGGCGAAGCGGATTATGCCTGGCCCTGCTCCTTTGTGCGGATTGCAGTCATTTGCATTCAAATAAAACGAGTTTAAAAAAAGACCCGCAGGTAACAATTGTACAAAGGTCAAATTTAACGGTATTTTGGCCCAATGGAGGTCAGAAACAAATTAATTAATAGCGTAGCCCGTTAGTCTCAATTAAAAAAAGCTCAGTTATTTAAACAATCTAAGGAGATTCACTGCTACCCACTGGAATGTCATGCCCGTCAGGGTCTCATCACAGCCCTGCTTCCGAAGTTAGAAAGGGGAGGAAGAGACTGGAGGGGGGAGAGGGGGTCACTGGAAATTCTCTAACGAGTCTGTGTTGGGCGTTTTAGTCCTTGTGTGCTAGAGAAGTCGCGGCAAGGCTTTTTTGTGAACCAAATCTTACCTTTTTTGATGTGGGAGAGCTGTAAAAGGACATTGATGAAAGCGGGAACAACGGAGGGATTCAGCGGGACCCCGATATGGCGCGGAGGTAAAGCAGAACTTAATGCCCCAAACCTTTGGACATTCTGTTTCCGAATAAACTGACGAGTGATGCCTCATGACAGTGATTTGTAGATAACTTTCCTCAAGGTTATTGGAAGGCGATGATATCGAGGAACATACAAAAGGATCTGTTCAGCCCCGAGAAACTTCGCCACCTTCATTTCTCATCGTGGTCATCCCTGTGAATGATCTGGAAGAGTGTTCATTGAACAACTGCAGAAAAGGCACAACTCATGTTCGTTCACGTCTGATTGTAGGAAAAAACATAAAAATACTGCCGTCAAGTTTTTACGATTGAAACAAGTGCAATACTATCTAGATCGATTTATACATAAACAATCCCCTGGATTCCTGACGCTATTATAATTAAAACAAAAAGCACAAAGAAAGTAGACTTCCATAATTCTTTTACCATCTCATCTTACAGTTGCAGCTCAAAACAACTTCATTGTCATCAGAGATAAGGTTGGAACTGAGCTATTGCTGTGGTAAATATCATTTATATTAAATTTTCAATTTATCAAGTCATTTCTGAAATTTCATAACTCTAATCAAAATTCTCAAGACATTTTCCATTTACCTAAACACCCTTAATTTTAAGAAAGTATCTGTCTCCCATTTCATTCACTCTGAGTTTTGGGGCATGACTCAACACACTGATTTGCTCTTTTTCTGAAATTAATTTGTCGCTTTTAAAATTCTGACTGTTACCAAAATCCAGTCAGAGACTTTTTCCTATCTACTTTATCATAATTTGAATCATTTTAATTAGATTATTCCCTAACTTCAAAATCTCTAGCCAATTTACTCAAATTTGCATAATCTCATCATAATCATTCTGGTTAATACTTGTCTCAATTTCATCCAACTCAGCACTTCTTTGTTAAACTGGACTGCCCAAAACCAACTCTTGTCTGATGTGAGGTTGGTTTTATATTCCCTGTGTTTGGGGTGAGAAACCAACAGGCTCAGCAGTCATTTGATTGGCTTTCTCAGCTACATGTCGGATTGTCTTTATGCTTCTCAAAGTTTGGCTATTATGGTGGGGAATGCATTATGCATTTCAGGTGGTGAATATTACATTTCAAAGTATTTCAAATATAAAAAACAACTTTCCAACCTTGTTAAACTCTTTGCCTTGGTATGAACCACAAAAGAGGATATTTTAACACCAGATGTGATGAGGTCTGTTTCAGGTTGTGAAAATATAGAACAGTTTTGTGCTATAAGGATGTGTTCACTAGGAATTTCGTGTAGCATGGCTAGCATAATTTGTACAGGAACATTCATTGCAGTCAACAGAAAAGTTAACCAGCGTATCAACCATTGAAATAAAGATTTAATTTCAGCTAATTTTGCACCTGGGAAAATTTACCTTACTTGCCAATAGAAAATATGGAAGAAAAATTGAAACAATTAAGTGAAATAATTTGGCAGCCCGTTTCAAAGATAGTTTAGCAAATGTATCAATGGCAGCCATTGCAACACTAACTGTACATCACCACATTTACCCCACCTTTCAGTGATGATATTTCAGCTAGTTTTGACAGTGTAACAAGTTGCCGTATTCATGCTATCTGGGCAAGAAAGAGGGCAGCTCTGGCATATTTATTGGTCTGGTAATAAATTTTTAAAAAGGCAAGAAAGAATAACTATTAATAATACCATCAAGAAAAGTATCAAAAGGAGTTACTTGCTGGGAATAAAGGAAGTTAGTAGTTGGGGGTGAAGTGAAAATAAAGATCTGAAAGAAGATGAATGATGGGGGAAGGTTAGAAATCTATTTGCAGTATTTTACACTTCACTGATTTATTTTTATTATGATTTTAATTTCTTACTGAATTATCACCTTTTAGATTCCCTGCTTATATTGTTCCTTTATTTTGGTGAACATAGTTTGAAGAAGATTGCTACATGTAATTCAGAGTTCTGTTCTAAGGAACCTGGTAATCTATCCCACACAACCTTGAGCTGGATGATGTAACTAAAGAATGAATCAGGTTGTGCCACTAGTGGCTTAACCACTATCACTTCTGATGACTAAGTGTCCTTCAATAGAAGTCACACATGTGGCTAACGTCTGTGTGCATGTGGCTATCAATGCAATTAAGAATTTCATAGGGTCACATGTTGGAAGATAACATCAGACTGCAAGCTCGTAGTGAAAGGTAACATTAAGATTGAAGTCGCGGTAAGAACATAATCTCCTTTCTATAATAAGGCTCAGGCCTTGAAATGTTTCACCAAATGAGATCTAGATTCTTGAAAATGAGTTGTTATATCATGCCTGGTCAGATATTTGGGTCATTTGTTTTTTTTTCCATTGTTGATCTCTACCTGAGTTTCATTGTACTGTATATTAGAATAAGGCAAGTAATTATGATTTACAGGATAATTTTCCATAGCATTTTACTCTTTTTAAAGATGTATTCATTAATACAGTATCATTTTATTCATGCTGTATTAAAGGTAAATTTGTTAACAGGGTTGTTAATGTATTTTAACTTTATACTGTAGATCCTGTTCATGATCAAAACAGTTCCTTATTTTCCAACAAACATCTCTTTCATATTAGAAAATAAATTTCATATTAGAAAATAAATACATGCGTAATAATTTATACCATGTAAAAGTTGACCCCCTTATTTTGGCCCCAGCTGCACACCCATTCTAGCTTCTGATTCCTCGAACGCCGCCCGGTCCTGGCCACCCACCTACCCATCTGAGTTCCCAATGCCTTGAACGATGCAGGTACTTACCACGGTTAAAAATAATATGCACGTAATAGTCTATTCCCCCCTCCCCCCAAATCTTACCGTAAAAATTTGTCCACAAAATTCAACACTTAATTACATGAAATCTGAACAGGGTAAAGGTCAAACTGTCCACACTGATAAAGGGTTAACACAACTTCTTTATTCCTTTCTTATTCCTATATTTAGCTTCTCTCGAGTAGAAGCTGTGCACTCAGTGTGAGTTCCAGATATTTCCCACATAAAGTGTGTTCTTTTGAATTTCTCATTTTACTACCTGGTGATTCGTTCTCATATTGATTGTCTTGTTGGTTTCCAGACATGAAAATATTCTCTCTGTATCTAGTCTTTGAAATCTTTCATAAGCATGAAGACCTCTCAAGTTTACGATGTAAATCATTTTCTGCACCTTCTCCAGAGACACTTTATTCTTTTCATTAAATAGTGACCAGGAATATATAAAGCATTCTAAGTGCCCCACCATCAATGTTCAGATCAAACTTTAGCTTCGGCGGCACGATTAGCATAGCAGTTAGCAGAACGCTGTTGCAGCGCCAACAACCGGAGTTTGAATCCCATGCTGTCTGTAAGGAGTTTGTACGTTCTTCCCGTGTTTGCGTGGGTTTCCTCTGAGTGCCCTGGTTTTCTCCCACTGTTCAAAAACATACTGGAGTTATAGGTTAACTGTGTGTAATTGGGCAGCATGGGTTTGTGGGCCAAAAGGGCCAATTACTGTGCTGTATATATAAATTTAACTTTTTCCTCCTTTATCAAATTGTGCTTTCTAAAATTGACAAAAATCTTCATTATTATTTTAGAGCAATGAATATACATCTAGAGCCCTTTGATCCTCCATTCCATTTGTACGAGCTCCAGAGTAATGTATGCTATCCTTACTTTTCTTAATAAAATGGGCTACCGCATCTTTACAATTAAAATAAGAAAAAAAATTGCAGATACTGGAAATCTGAAACAAAAACAGAAAATGCTGGAAACACACAACAGGCCAGGAAGCATCTGTAGAAAGAGAAATACTTTATCTTAACTGACGAAGAATCTCGGTCCTGATTCGTTTCTCTTTCTACTCAATGATGCCAGACATGCTGGGTATTCTCAGCAAGTTTCCATTTTTACCTCATACTTTCCTTTGAAATTCATTTGGCATTTTGCATTTATTTATTTTATTTTGTAATTTTTGCAGTTCTCCATAATATTTGTATGCTCAGGGTCTCCCAATTTGACATCACTTTCAATTGTTTTTGATTTCAGTCTAAATAATCAATATCAAACATGAACAAAAATTATCTCAAAAATTAACCTTACAGGATTATACTCTCGACCAAGGCCATTCTTTGTGGCTACATTTTACCAGTAATCTCTGAATTCTACCATGATGCCCACTAGTCATAAATTCTTCAATTTTTACTTCAATCATGGTGTCTGCAGACTTTTCTGTTTTATACCTTTTACTAGCTATAAATTCTGTTATTTGTCTGCTGATGCTGGACAACATGGTTGTCATTGGGTAATCCCCTGTGACTCTTGAATACTGGTGTCAATAAGCATTTGATATTGACTAGCTATAGCTGAACTCTGGACATAGGAAAGTGGGCTGCATGCCTGCTGTGAAAGAAGATGCACTTCATGCCTTACAAACAGAATCACTGAAATGTTTCCCTGCTTCCTGACTACTTAATATTTATTTATTTATAGTGGTTCAATAATCCCCAGCAGCTGGAATTCAGATCTGCACAGATTCTTGCTGCAAATTCATAGGGATTACTGATTCAGGAGGCATAAATATTGTAAACAAACATTATACTGACAGGTGCTTAAATATGATTCTGACCCAGATTTTATTTTGATTTTCTGAATTTGTTCCATGCACAAAATGGCTATGGGCATTAAAATTAACATTTTAGTGGAAGAAATTCTTCTCTGACAGCTTCAATGATGTGGAAGGACATGGCAGGAGAATTGTAAAACACATAGGATTGTCAGGTGTGAGCATCAAGTATTAGTACACCGATACTTCACTGAAAAAGGAGTCAGGGATTCATTAAGTAAGTAAAAAACCCAGAAATGCTGGAGGTACACAGAGGGTCTTGCAGTGTGCTGAGGAGGGAATGCTTCAGGCCTGAACCCTTCTCCAGGATATGGGTAAAACGCAGGCAGGCATCTAAATTAAAAGACTGGGTAGCAGTAATTAAAGGATAGGGGAAGAGCGTGGACCAACAGACAAAGCCAGGAAGGGCACATGACTGTGGAAGGGAGCCTGGGTGTGTATATGGCCGTAAAGAGCAGCAGGTAGTACAGATGGGGAGCTGTGAGAGTGACTCTCATAGTCCTCTCTTCGAAGAGAGGAGGAGAACTTCTTCAGGGGAGGCATCCCTCAAAGAGATTTTGTAGAGGAGCAACTGAATGGAGTGAAACACAGAAGTCTGTTGATGCTGTGATTGTAGTAAAAACACAGCAATGCAGGTCTCGCAGCATCCATAAGAGTAAAGATATATAACCCATGTTTTTATTAACTTTTTAATTCATACCTTGACAAAGGGCTCAGGCCCAAAACATGGGTTATACATCTTTACCTCCTATGGATGCTGAAAGACCTATCGAGTTCCTACAGTATTTCTGTGTTTTAACTACAATCACAGTATCGGCAGTCATTAAATAAGTCATAGAATCTATCAAATATCTTAATGTGATGAACACAGGTGCACCTCCAGAAAGCATGTTTAGTTCACTGCTCTACTTGCCTTACATCCATGACTGTGATCGGCAAAATTCAAATGTAGTCTATAAATTTGCTGATAACACCACAGACATCAGCAGAATCACAGATGACATTGGGGAAGCATACAGGAGGGAGATAGATCTGCCAGTGGAGTGGTGTCACAACAACAACCTCGCTCTCAATGTTAGCAAAACCAAGGAACTGACTGTAGACTTCAGGAGGGGAAATTAAGAAAACAAAAACCAGTTCTCATTGAGGAGAGAGCAGTGGAAAGTTCATGGGTGTCCGCATCTCTAAAGATTCATCCTGGGGCCTCCCTGTTAATGCAGTCATGAAGAAGACCCACCAGCAGCTATACTTCAAAAGGAGTTTGAGATGATTTGGTATGTCACCAAAAACTCTTGCAAATTTCTACAGGTGCCCCACAGAGACCATTCTGACTGGTTCCATCACTGTCTGGTATGGAGGTGCCAATGCACAGGCCAGAAAAAAAACTGGAGAGAGTTGTGAACTTGCTAGCGCCGTAATGGGCATCAGTCTTCACTCCATCGAGGATACCTGCAAGAGACGATGTCTTAAAAAAGCAGTCTTTATCTTCCAGGACCCGCACTACCCAGACTATGCCTTCTTCACACTGGGAAGGATATGCAGGAGGCCGAAGATAAAAAAAAAACCGTGGCATAAGAACACCTTCCTCCCCTTGGCAATCAGATCTTTGAATGGGCAATGAAGACACGTCCTCACTTTCTCTTATATTTGCATGAATTTGTTTATTTTTAAATGTAAGTTAGAGCGATATTTGTACTGTAATATTTGTACTGTAATATTGCCACAAAACAAAACCTTTTCCTAACATGTTCAAGACAATAAATTCTCACTCTGATTAATTCTAACAATTGCTTCATTCGAACAAATGGTAGAACGATGCAGTATAATAGGGGTCAGTTGATCAACTGTTACTGAAGATTCTCCAAAGCATCTTCTGACCTCTAACTTCCAGTTTCTTTTCAGGTATATAGCTGATTCCCTATTTAAAGTTCTTGTTGAATCTGTCACTATTCCTCTTAGCCCACATCATCCTGTAGCTGTCCACAGTGTTCAGGCTTCAATTAACAAACGGTAACTACAGCTTACACAACTCATGGAAGTCAGTGGTGATTTCCACCTAAAAGATCCAACTTTATCAAATCATGGAGATTACCAGTGATCATAGATTTAATTGGATTAGCCACGCCCACACAATGTACCAAGAGAAGGGATCACCATAGGTTCTCCATCATGAGTGTCTCTCCTGACCCTGAGCTAAATATTATGTTATAGCTTTATATTATATTATAGTTATTGAGTCAATTTGCGACTTAATAATCTAGAATGCTGTAATAACTTAAGGTAGATTAATTGACTAATCATAAAAAAAAAGTATTTGATTAAATTTGTTAAAAGAATAAAGCTCTGGAGACATGGTAAATGTTTAGTTGGTGGTTCTGGCAGGACAGGGCACCTCGTTTTCGGAGCTGAAGCAACTGGAGTCACCACAGGCTACATGAATAGAACATATCAGGAGTCGACGCACATGATAATAGTGAGGGAATGTGTGACTGTACAGATAAGGCGCATGAAGCAGATCGTGCAAGAATCTCCTGAATCTTCAGCTCTGAATACTGCTTAGAGTGATTTCATCTGGAGAATGTAGTCAGAGCCAAGAACATGTTGCATGAGTGGCTCACGTTTACACAGCATGTAGGTTGGATTGGGATAAGGATAAGCAAGGCAGGATTTCTATCGTGATGGAGAGAGGCAAAGTTAGTGGTTTCCATGGGTATGAAGATGATTCCTATATGATGACTCCCATAATGTCACCGAGTGGCTAAAGGAGCAGCACAGGAGGAGAGAATGAACAGCCTGACATAGGTTGAATGGCGTATCAGAACCAGCATTACTAGGCTGAGAAACGGCTTCTTCCCATGGACAGTGAGAATGCTGAATGACCAAAGGAACTGCTCACATTAACCATCCAAGACTCTCACATTTACGAAACAGCATTTATTTATTTACTTGTATGTATGAACACTTGTCTTGCCTATGTATTGCTTGTCTACATGTGTGTCTGCGTGTTTTGCACTGAGGACTGGAGAAAGCTGTTATGTCGTATTGTACTTATGCAATCAGATGATAATAAACTTGACTTGAATGTAAGATCTCTGAATTAGTAATCTGATGAGGAGATGGTGGAGGAGAGAGACTGGAGATTCCTGAAATTGGGATTGATTCTGAAAGCTGCATAGATGCTGGGAGAAGGTGGTGATGCTGGGAGTAGGTGGTGATGCTGGGAGTAGGTGGGTTCACTAATTCATTAGGGGAGATCTTAAAATAATTTGTCATGAGAAAAGAGATCAAGAAACAGCATTAGAAAGAAAAAAGAATTAGGATTTTTTTAAAAATCAGTAATTAGTGGGATCAATGAAAGAGAATAGAAAATTGTCCAGTCTTCCTGAGAAGACTGAAGTGGACAAGGCTGCCAGCCACCATTATGTCAGCCTTCTACAGGGGCTCTATCGAGAGCATCTTGGCTGTCTGCATCACAGTTTAGTATGGTTCCAGCAGAGAAATGGATCAGAAGTCAATCTGCAGGACTCTAAGAGTGGCAGAGAGGATCACTGGATTCTCCCTCCCTTCCCCCCCCCCCCCCTCCCCATCAACATGATCTACTAGGACCATTATCTGAAGAGGGCACACAGAATCATTGAGGACCCCTTCCAGCCCACACACAGCATCTTTCAGCTGCTCCTGTTGGGAAAGAGATACAGGAGTATTAGAGCCAGCACCACCACCTCTTCCCATGGGCAGTGAGAATGCTCACACTGTTTGAGACGCTCACATTCATAAAACAATATTTATTTATTTGTATATATGAATACTTGTCCTGCATATGTATTGTTTGTCTGTATATGTGTTATGTCTGTTTGCATGTTTCGACTTGTGTAATCAGATGAAAATAAACTTGACAACTTGAAGACAGCTTTATACTGCACATGCTTAAATATACAAAACATGAATGAAGATGATAAACTGTATGTGCAAAAGTCACATGGGATTAAAATGTCTTCAAGTGGTGAAAATTATTAAAGTTCTATGGAATTTTTGGATAATTGGAGTCATAATTAAAGGGGACACCAACCACCATATAATAAAGATCAGGAAAGGAGTAAAGAGAAAAGATCATTTCTGAAATGTGTTCAAGAGAACTTTCTTGATCAGTATGTTTCCATCCCAATGTGGATGGTATCACTGCTGGACTTAAAGGTCATGAATGAGGTGCACAATATGAAGCAGGTGTCAATGGGGGAATCACTGCCGGACTTAAAGGTCATGAATGAGGTGCACGATATGAAGCAGGTGTCAATGGGGGAATCACTGAGCAAGTATTGATTGTATTACAATACAGAAAAGGGACACGCAGCAATCTGGAATATGATTACTTAACTGGAGAAGAGCCAATTTACATGTGCTGAATTTTATCTAGCACGGGCAAAGTAAAATAAAAAATTGTAAGACAAAACCCTGATGAAAAGCAAGGCAGCATATGAGAAGGAGCTGGTAATCTAGGCAGAATCTTGCAAAGAATGAAGGGCAGCCCAAACAAAAGCAGAGTTGCCTGGATGATAAAAATAATCAGGGGTGTGAAGCAGCAGAAGGAGTGGGTGTACAGCCGATATCAGGTTGATGATATCACTTAGAACCAGGACTAATATAGAATAATCAGAAGAGTGGTGATAAATCGAATGAGTAAAGGGTGGAGGAGATTTAAATGATGGTCAACATCAAAGGTTAAGTTCATTCATAAGCAGATAGTTAGGATAAGGTAGGATGGGACCAATTATGACTACACATAGAAAAATAAGTCATATTAGAGACACTTGGATACTTATTTCCTGTTTCTTACTTACATTTCAATTCTGCCACTCTGCTTTATTCTATGTACACAAGCCTACTGTGCAAGTTTTTATCAAATATATTTTGAGAATTCATATGCACAACATCCTCACAATTAGCCTCATCAACCCTTTCCATTCACCCATCAAAAAACTCAATCAACTTACTTTGATATGAAATCTATGCTGATGTTCCTGTTTTAATCCATTTGTTGCCGAGTCCTTTGGATCTGCATTTGTGAGTGAAGAGGATGCTGCCCAAGTCATAAGAATGCTGTGATGTTATTTGATAAAAATTGATAAAATAGGGCTAGTGGAAAGACTCCAGGGCAGTGGTTTTCAAACATTTTCTTTCCACTCACATTCCACCTTAAGTAATCCCCATACCATAGGTGCTCTGTGATTAGTAAGAGATTGCTTAAGGTGGTATGTGAGTGGAAAGAAAATGTTTGAAAACCAAACCACTGCTCTGGGATAAATCTCACGTCATTAGGTTTATATTTATATTCTCACATGACATTGAGCAAGGCTTTTGGCCTATAAAGTGCATGTTGGGTCTCAGAGCAATCTCGGTTCCCCACCTTTTCCTGCAATCTATTATCTTACATGCCCATTAAATCCACCTGGATTCTCTTATCACCCACTTACACAAAATATGAAATACAGTAACCGATCTTCTGATTAACCAGCACATTTTTGGGACATGGGAAGAAACCAAAGCAGCCAGGGAAGCCCACATGTTTAAAGAAGCACATTCAAACTTAATAACGTCATAAGTGTGAGGATTTAACCCAGATTGATGGAAGTGTGAAACTGCAGTTCTACCTGTGCCATCCCAAATTCAGACAGGATACATCCTAGGATGCTTTGGGAAGTTAAGGAATGGAAACTGCAGATAAATAAACCACAATTGTCTTATATTTTACAAATATCTTAGATTCTGGAGCTGATGCCAGAGAAATAGAGAGTTCCAAATGACACATGCTTGATCCAAAAAAGCTGTAAAGATAAACCTAACCACAGCCTGCCAGTCTATCTTGATACTGGGGAAGCTGTTAGAAACCATAAACTTGGAAAAAAAAATGATGGTGCTCGGCAACAAATGGATTAAAACAGGAACATCAGCATAGATTTCATATCAAAGTAAGTTGATTGAGTTTTTTGATGGGTGAATGGAAAGGGTTGATGAGGCTAATTGTGCGGATGTTGTGCATATGAATTCTCAAAATATATTTGATAAAAACTTGCACAGTAGGCTTGTGTACATAGAATAAAGCAGAGTGGCAGAATTGAAATGTAAGTAAGAAACAGGAAATAAGTATTGATGAACAGAGGCTTAAGGGAGAAAGGAATGCCAGCTGAGCTGCATCAGCACCAGGATTGCTGTTTGACTTGATATATATTAAGGTCTTTGACTTGAATGTACATGAGGCAATCTCCAAATCTGTAAATGACCCAAAACAACTGTGATAAACAGGGAGGAAGATAATGATAAATTTCAAGAGAACCTAAACCAGTACAATGGGTGGACAAGTGGCAATGGAATATAATGCAGACAATTAGAACATAGAACAAGACAACACAGTACAGGTCCTTTGACCCTTGATGTTGTGCCAACCCATAGATTCCTTCTTAAAAAAAGGGACTAAAACCTCACTTCCCCATAACCCTCTATTTAGCTTTCATCCATGTCTCTTAAGAGACTCTGAGAGTCTTTTAAATGCCCCCAATGTTTTAACAAAGTGACACATTTTGGTGAGAAGGACACAATAAAGACATACTTTGAAAATGAGCGAAGGAACTGAGAACACTGAAAGATTATGTGAATGAATTCAGGATGAATTTTGATCATGGAAATAAAGCACATGGGTTCCTGAAATTATAAACATACTATAAAAACAAAGAAGTGACATTCAACCTTTATAAAGCAACCACAAATAGTCAACTATTCATTTTGGTACACCATACTTCAAGAATATGAATGCCTTAAAGGAGATATCATATAGATTTATTACAATGTTTCCAGGGTTGAGGGACTCAGTTATGTGGACGAATTCAGATTAAGAATGGTGTCCCTTAGAACAGAATCAATTGGGATGAGTTTTAATAAAAATGTTCAAGATCATGAAATAAACAAAGACAATTATTTTCATTGGTATAATTGTCAAGAACTGCTCAGCACAGATTTTAAATGATTGGCAAGAACACAAATGGAGATTTGAGCAATATTTATTTCACACAGCAAGTAATTAATCAACTGCTGAAATAAAAGCATCAATGTTGGTTTCTGATGGGAAATGGATAAATATTTGACCAATAAAAAATAGAGAAATACAGGAAGGGACTTGGCAATAGGACTAATAGGACAGCCCTTTTAAAAAATGTGGGTACATGCTTTATGGATTAGATGGCCTCCTTCTCATTTCTAATAAGTATTGTTTCAATGGTTCCCTCAACTCTTTCCCACTAACTACCAGTTTCAAATTATTTTAAATTCTTTTAAATTTATACATACAAAATGGTAACAGGCCATTTTGGCCCACAAGTCTTTGCTGCCCAATTTACACCCAATTAACCTTCATCCCCAGTATGTTTCCAATGGTGGGAGGAAACCAGAGCTCCCAGAGAAAACCCATGCAAGCACGGGGAGAATGTACAAACTCTTTAAAGACCCAAAACCGATTGCTGGCGCTGTAAAGGCGTTGCACTAACCACTACATCAACTATGGCGCCCAAGGTGGTGTAGTTCAATGTGGTGTAGTTCACCAATTTGGGTGAGTGCAACATTGAAATAATTTAATACGATCTATTTCTCTCCATTCCCTGCATCCATGTATCTACTGCATGTAGAAGCCTCGTAAGCACCACCATTGTGTCTGCTTCCACCATGATCCCTGGAAGTTCATTACAGGCACCTACCCCATTCTCTGTGTAAAAATACTTGGCTTGTACATCTCCTTTAAACCCTCCCCCAAACCCCTTCTGGTGTTTCCATGCAGGATAATGGAGTTGGACGTAGTTGTGTAGAAATGGAGGGGTTCTGATTATTACAATATAAGGAGGAGAAAACCAAGATGTCGGTCAACCAACAGTCAGAGTTGTTTGTGGGTGAATGGGAGTTGGGATATGGCAAATAAAAAAGGAAGCCGAGTTTTGTATGATCTTGAATTGATAAAGAGTAGAGGTCAATATTCAGGTTAATAATAGAATGGATGAGGAAGAAAGCAGCAAATGAGTAAAGAAGGCTCATCCTTAGCACGTTACAGTGAATCATCGACAATCTGCTGTAGTCAATCATCCTCAGCATTCTACAGTCAATCCTCAACATGCTAGTCAATCATCCCCAACAAGATACAATAATCCTCAAAATACTACAGTCAATCATGCTACAGACAGTCATCTTCAACATGCTACAGACAGTCATCTTCAATATGCTACATGCAGGCTCAACCTCAATAGGCTACCATCAAACATCCTTAACATACGTATGGAGAGCTAAAGACTTTCTCGCATACGAATAGATATTTTCAACAGACCTACAGAGAGAGAGGACGATGGGTGATCCTGAGAGGACATCAGAGCTTAAGGAGAGGAACGTTTCACTCTCCAGAGAAGTCCAAAGCTGTTTTTTGGATCTCAGCATGGGTGGTTATTACTGCCTGCCAGGGGTGCCCACATTGCAGAAAGAAATTTTAGCAATTTCCAGCATGTAGCTTGACAGCTGAATTACAAATGAAAAGAGAGGAATTATCAAAAGGCATTAAAAATATCAGGTATGGTTTGGAAATGAAGAGTATATAATTAAATTGAAAACACGGGAAATGTTACATAAGGATGAATGGTTGAAATTGTCAGCCACAGTTTTCAGAAATAATTGCAAAGTCAATATTAATGGCACTTATAAGTTATGGAATATCTGAAAGCAAATCAGTTTTTGATTTAACAAAGAATGTTACGATTTAGTTAACAATAAATTAAAATGTCCAGATCAGTTTATGAAACACATCCAAATAACTTTATATTGTATATCATTTGTGGCTATAAATCCTATCACTAAGTTATAGTTAGCTTTGATATCTTTTCAGTATTTTTGGAAGCAGACAAAAAAAATTACTACAGAAATCTGTGTTATTATAGAAAAGCTACACTGACTGAAATAATCTTAATTTTGTTAAAAGGTGTTTGAGTACACAGACAGAAGACTACTTCCAAAATTAATAATAGTTCTAATGAGAATTCAGCACATTTGTGATATGGATTTTGATATTATGATTCAATCATGTTTCACATTTTTTATCTTAATTCCTTTGTGATCACTTCACATTGTAAGTTCCTTAATTTCTCCTTGGGTATTATCTATTCAATTTAAGTGGATTACATTGTGAAAGATGAATACTTCCAATATTCCTTTTCCCCACAAATAATCTACTGTATCAATGCTTTCTTTAGAGTTCTTGTTTCTCAAGATTCACTTCATCAGTGGTGTACATATTAAAAACGACTTTAAATTTCTGTCATACAAGTCCTTTTGCAAGTTGTTGAATAGACAGTGAAAGTAAGACAATTGCCTAGCTATTAAAAGCCAGGTTGGGGGGGGGGGGTGATGGGACTGTGGGTGGTGGAGGGGAGGGTGTAGAGAAACTAATCAATGAAAGGTTGTTGGGTTGTTGGAGGATAAAGCTGTTTTGAGTGACCTGTCACAGGTGGAAAGGTAGGATAGGGTGGAAATGAGAGAGAAAGCCAGGAAGGGAAGGAAGATGAAACTAGGCAGGGGTTGGGAGATGCAGTTGGAAAAGAGGTAAAGCTAAGGAGCATGTAGGTTGTGGAAATTGGGGGGGGGGGGGGGTGGGGTGGAGAAAATGGGAAGAGATATGGTATGGGAGAAATGAGTCAAGGCCATTCAAGTTGAAAAATTATTCTGAAGCATGAACATCTCTTGCTCACCTTCTTGCAGACAAGACAGTTCTCAGATGGGTGATGTTATGAGGACTTTGTAAATAATGATTTTCCATGTCTGCAAGGGTCCATTCAAGTTGTGTACTTCACAGTAACATTGTGCTATTTGATTGAATTTCTTGGTCTTGAATCCATGCTTAAAGCACAACTATGAGTCTAACAGGCAATCCTCCGATACAGCAAGTGAACAAGCAACAGAGACTTTGTTTGAAAATTATCTGTAATTTCCTACAGGTTCTAGCAAAATAAACACAAAGTCTAATCACTTTTCATTCAGTGGGAATGGCTTGACTGAACTTAAAGTGAAAACTGCAGGTAGACATTGACTGTTCCTCCTGATTCTTTCCTTAGCTTGTCAAAAATCCGTTGAAGCTTTTGGGAAATATTGAAAGTGAAATAAAAAAACCAGAGAATATTGGAATCACTCAACAGGCCAGGCAACATTTAAAGAAAGGGAAGCAGAGTTATCATTTTAGGTCTTCTCAACAGCAGTGGTGACCTTCTATTAGCAGGCGTTTAGACAGATTTACATAGTTACAGTGGGGTTCAGGAGATCTCTCACCAAAGTGTCTGAGAGGACGTATTTATAGATCAATACATTTTTACACTATGTGTGTGAACTTTTAAATGCCAGGAAAGAGAATAGAATGCAGCAATGGATGTTTTGTGATTACTGGTGTTCCTGGAACTTTTAGCATCTATTTGCTGCAATTCATGGCTGGTATCATGCAGAGAAATGGGTTGGTCCTGTCTGTCATGATGAGTCATTCAGTTACCACTACCACTATTACTCCCAGCAGTCTGCCACAACCCTTTGCCCGCCCACCCAGTTCCCTCTTCCAGATTTGACAGCTGATGAATGGATGTCCTTCAGAGCCGACGTGTCTCTGTTATCCCTGGAGTTCCCATCCGGCCCGCACTGTCAGCCTTTCTTCCAGAAATCCATTTGGTTGAACTCTATTGCACCTACAGGATTGACAATGCTACGGTATTATTGGTAAAATTTATGTCTGGCAGCACAAGCTGTTCCCAATGACATTCCAACTCGGCAGTTGCAGAATCCTAATGTACTGCTGCCAAAATCAAAATACCTGCTGTTGGGAGTTAAAACAACATCTGAGATATCTCGTCACAATCCATCGCAGGAGGGGACTTTGGGGGTTGAAGACAACAACTGAAACATAAAGCTAATCCAGACTGCAACATGATGTTCTGACAGATAATCACACCATAACAAATAAAGATTGGGCTCTCCATTTTTACCAGAAATTAACTTATGCAGACAGACACAGCTTTGCAGTGCATGTGACATTATTGTTTTTATTTTATTCAACAGCATATGCTATGTGACAAGGAGAAAGGTGTTTTATTATATCTTTACATTGCACAGGAATTGAAATTAAGCTTTTTGACAGGAGGAAGAGCTTTAAATGAGAAATAATGTATTCTCATCTTCAAAGGGTCAACAAGTTTATGTAGATACAGATGATTTGATTTCCCTTGGTGATGAGAAAGTAGCCCAGAAAATCTTGCCACAGAGATTTAATTAGTGAGGCAGAATCCAGCATTGAGTAAATATTTTGTGGAGGTATTGGATTTAATTGAATGAACATTTTTTTAAATCAAAGCACATTTAAACTTATCTCATAATACTTCCCATCAGAGAAGCATTTCTGGATGGGACACTGAAAACATCAAATTGCTGAAATATAAAAAAAAGAGAGAGGAAATGCTGGAGATGTGCAGCATCTGTGGAGAGAGAAGCAGAGTTAAAAAGGCCATTGACCTGAAATGTCAACCACTTCTCTCTCCAGGTCATGATGCTCAAATTAAACTAAAACTCTGCTGCTGAGACATGATACATGTCCTTTTATACCCTGCATATTCGTGTGCCTGTCTGCTATTATTGCATCTGCTTCTATCACTACCCCTAACAGCCCATTCCAGGCACCCATCACTCTCTCTGTAAAATAATTTGCCCTGCACATCTCCTTTAAACATCTCCCCTCATTATTTTTGGGATGCAGAAGGAAACTGGTGAACCTGGAGAATATGGCCACAGAGAGAATGTGCAAACTCCACATAGATAGCACCGAAAGTCAGGTTTGAACCTAGGTCTCTGGAACTTTAAGAAAGTGTTTCTTGTCATTGCACCACTGTACTACCCTCCTTGTGAAGCACTGGGGATGTTTTTCTTGCTTTGAAGTTGTTATAGAAACAAGTCGTTGTTGTCTCTTGTACGCCATGTACTGGCACATTTACTGCCGCAATCATTTGATGAGTAAATTTCAGTAAAGCTTCCCTTCGGCACTTGTTAATCATGTTGACACAAAGGCAGATTTCTTCTAAATGGGGAGATATTTTCTGATACCCTCGACCAAGTCATTCTTCTTTTGTGAGTCTCAAGCCTAGTTTGCAGCCCTGACCTTTAACAGCTTCAGGAGATAATAAACATTTGAAAAAGGAGCAGATCCAAACCATCCAAATAGAGAAAAGCTAAAAACCATAAAAAAACACAATTAGGATCACTTTTATTTGTCCTTTCTGACAAATACCAAACAATCCTGAAATGCCTCATGTTTCAGCTCCCTGTCCATAAGAACATGCTGCTTTCACAATCTCTCCCAAATACTTAATTGACCTGCCAATCAAAGCTAGAGTTCTGCTTTGAAATCTGGCTTGGTGATGCCACATTCATTTCATGAATCCATTGCCTTGATTATATTTAAATGAGATGATCTTGCCTTTGCCCAGTGATTCCTAAAGCCATCATAGGGCCACAACAAGCTGTAGAGGCAATCTACATTTGCAAATTCCCTGTCACTGTAATAAAAATATCAAAAATAAGCTACAGCACTAACTGAGAGTTAAACTGCATTGAACAACACGCACTATGTTAATTTCACTAATTCTGCATTACTGCCACAAGATTAAGCAGTACAAAACTTAAGGTGACTCAAAGCATAAAGTAAACGGCGATGTGCTGATAAGCAGAGTTACAGCAAGGAACAGAATCTCAGCAGGCAAGAAGCTCAACTCTTATTAAAATGTTTGTAAATGAATTAATGTACTCTCAATGTTTGCACAGGTATTACTCCTATCTTTGTATGGCAAAGATATTGCAAGCATCGAATCCATGCTGCTGAAGACCCAACTGCGCTGGGTAGGTCACGTCTCCAGAATGGAGGACCATCGCCTTCCCAAGATCGAGTTCTATGGCGAGCTCTCCACTGGCCACCGAGACAGAAGTGCACCCAAGAAGAGGTACAAGGACTGCTTCAAGAAATCTCTTGGTGCCTGCCCCATTGACCACCGCCAATGGGCTGATCTCGCCTCCAACCGTGCATCTTGGCGCCTCACAGTTCGGCGGGCAGCAACCTCCTTTGAAGAAGACCGCAGAGCCCACCTCACTGACAAAAGTCAAAGGAGGAAAAACCCAACACCCAACCCCAACCAACCAATTTTCCCTTGCAACCGCTGCAACCGTGCCTGCCTGTCCCGCGTCGGACTTGTCAGTCACTAACGAGCCTGCAGCAGACGTGGACATTACCCCTCCATAAATCTTCGTCCGCGAAGCCAAGCCAAAGAAAGAAAGAAGGAGAAGTATGGCAATATCTTAACTGGAAGAGTTTGAACCTTTGTTTTCTGTACCATCAAGCAGACTGAGTTCAAAGATATTAAGAGTCAAATTGAAAAAAAAGGCAATAGTTCAACTCCTAAACCTTTCTATATAATGGACGTTTATTTTTAAAAATGCATGCAGACAACACCAAATGAGATCAATACACCTTATTGAAATGAAATTATTAGCTATTATTCTATATTTAAACATCAAAAAAATGAAATATTTCATTTAATGATCTAGTTGTATTACAAATAGCTAGCTATATGTATAGAAATAACATTCTTTCAATCACATAAAGATACAGAAAAAAAAGGGACATTAAGGTTTAGCAGACCAACGATGCACAAGTACTGCACTGAAGATGAGCAAAGTAGGAGCCAATGAATTATGGATGAGCCATCATTATTTAGTAGCAGATATAGTGGGAAGTTGCTTTAGTTGAGGGCAGAATAATTGACATCGGAAGGCTTCTGTCTGCTGCGGCTGCTATTAAATGGATGCTGGGAATCTGCCAAACCACAGCACGGCTGGGACATCAACTGTGGGTTTTTAAAGTGGTTTGATCTCTGTGCTTTTAATCTTCTGGGCCTTCATTATGCTGAAGACTGACAAGAGAAATATGAAAAAAATGAAAGGCAGTTTGTCCCAAAGGAAATCTCAGAGCAGTGATGCTGGTCACATTTTGAACTTTTACCTGGTTCAATTTTCCAGCATTTACTAAATAGACTTTTTAAAGCAATTACAACAACTTGAAAATCTTTATATTGTGGCGGCATGCCACTAGGCAGGCGAACCGGCCCAGTTTGTAATCCACGCTGCGGGGCAGACGACCAAAATGGCGCCGTCGGGGGTTTCCACTTCTTCTCAGCTCAGAAGCCCACGCTGGGGGACCACGTGACTCCTGAGTGGACGTCGGCGCCCCCCCCCCCCCCCCCCCCCCCCAGCGCGTTTCTCAGCCAGTTCCGGGCTGGGAATATAAGTCCAGCCCGGCAGCCAGCAATAAACCAGTTTTCTGGTCACTGATCTCAACCCATCTGGTTGTGTGTTCTTTCAGTAGCAGTGTAGCTGCTTCTACAATATAGGCTTTAAATTAAATTCATTTTCAATTAATATTGATTATCAAAGGGAAGCCTTTATGTCAAGACAAAATATATCTCAAGGAAGCTCCTCACTTAAGCTGACCAGGGGAATTTGCTCATTACAGAAATGGTTGAGATGTGAAGGGAAATCTCCCTAAAACACCTTTATTTATCCTTTGGGAGATCTTTGAATGTCTTTATATGGATTGGACCTTGTTCGAATTTTACATATCACTTCATACAGGTTTTTATTTATCACTGGTAATTGCTGAATGAATTTGAATGTGTATATTTTACCATGCATCAAAAGAGTTAAGGTGGACATTCGTTTAAAATTATGCTGCCATTAATCACCAATAGGTATCTCTGCCTTGTAAGCTGAAACTAATTTGTTAATGTTTTGTATATGCCATAACAAAGTATATGGAGAATAAAACTAATAGAGCAAAGCTCTAGGAACAATGCTGTAGGTTTCTGTGAGAGGCCCTGGACAAATTGGCGACCCACTGTCTGCCTTACAGTAGAAAAATATTCAAGAATTTCATGTATGTACATTCTAAATGTAGAATGTACATACATTACATTTACCTTTACATTACCAGTTACTAAACCAGCAAATCAAACAGAGAATGGTATTCACAAGTATTATTTTGTTGAACACAACCACATTGCCTCTGCCACAGATTCAAGTCCTATCCAATATGCCCCCATTACTTGTCCCACTTCAGCAGATTGATGGTAGTTTTGAGGTTTAAACCTTTTTGGATTGACATTTATATTTGTAGAAAACATCCATAATACAATCAATCAATCTTATTTGATGCCTGGAGCTCACTAAGTTAGAATAAAATTCCAAAATCATACACTGCACTGAAAAACATGGATGCCCATACCCAGAGGAGGTGCATCATGGGGCAACCTCTATTCTGTAACTGCTATTAGAAGCTCTGTTCATTGGTGGAAGGGAGAATAAAGCCAACATTGTTTTGCTGACATTCCAATGGTTCTGCAAGATGCCCCTTTTATATATTGGTTTGGACTTGTGCTCCACAAGGACTATCAGTCACTACCCATGAGACTTACAGATTGAAGGAATTATGAATGCTGTTAAATTATTTCTATTTCGATGATGGCAATTTGTTCATTTTTTATTAAAGAGTGGAATGGTGAATGGGGACAATATCTTTGAGAGGTTATGCAGCTCATTTGAAAAAGTATGATTGTTGACGCATTCTGTGTTTTTTTATAATTTTGTATTTTTCACACTATAAACCACATTGATCAAGATACATACATTTTTCTTTTCAAATATATACAGTGTCGTTTTCTCTCCCCTCCCTCTTCCCATCCCAACCTCCCTACCTCCCCTCCCATTCATTTAAAGTTCAGAATCTAAGATACATTAAACCCATCAAACAATGTTGTCACTCAATAAAAATAAACAAGAAGTTCCACTGAGTCAATTCTTTTCATTTCCTTCTCCTTCTGTCATTTTAGGTGGTAGATGTCCCCGGTAGGTTTTCTCTATTGTGTTTCATGTATGGCTCCCATATTTTTTCAAATATTGTAATATTATTTCTTAAATTATATGTTATTTTTTCTAGTGGAATACAAATAAATAAAAACCTCGGCCATCTATATAAACTCAATTATTATCCACTAATGAAAAAATTATAGGACGACTTAGAGCATTGGAAAGACTTACCACTAACACTAATAGGAAGGATAAACTGTATTAAAATGAACATTTTCCCAAGGATACAATACCTATTTCAGGCATTGCCAATACACTTGACGGAGAAATTCTTCAAGGAGTTAAAGAAAATAATAAGGAAATTTTTATGGAAAGGGGGGAAACTGAGGATAGCACTAGATAAATTAACAGAATGGTATAAACAAGGAGGCTTACAACTGCCAAACTTTAAAAATTATTACAGAGCCGCACAATTAAGATACCTATCAGATTTTTATCAAACAAGGGAAAAGCCAGATTGGACTAGATTAGAACTAGATAAAATAGGGGAGAAGATACCTGAACATATATTATATAAATGGGATGAAAAATTGGTACAACGTAGGAATTCTCCAGTATTACATCATCTGCTCAATATTTGGAGGAAGATTCATGTAGAAAGGAATAAAACAAATTACCAATTACCAAAACTAATACTGACGCAAAATCAGCTAATCCCTTTTACAATAGATAACCTTTCCTTTAGAGAATGGGAGAAAAAAGGGATCAAAAGAATAGAAAATTGCTTTTCAGGAAATAAATTACTATCCTTTGAACAAATGAAGGATAAATATAATATAACTCAGGATACAGTGTTGGCATACTACCAACTGAAATCCTACTTGAAGGACAAATTGGGAAGCAGTCTGAGGTTACCAGAGGGAAGTAATTTTGAATATGTGATTACAGACACAATGATAATCAAAAAATTTATAACAAATATGTATATTAAACTGCAAGAAAAGGAGAATGAGGAAACAAATGGTAAAACTAAACAAAAATGGGAACAAGATTTAAACATAAAGATAAAGAAGGAAGCATGGGAGAAGTTATGCTCTGGAACTACGAGAAATACAATAAACACGAGGTTACGTATGATACAATATAACTGGATACACAGGCTATACATTACACCTCAAAAGTTAAATAAATGGGACCCAACAGTATCTGACAGATGTTTTCGCTGTAAAAAGGAAATGGGAACAACAATTCATGCAATTTGGACATGTGAGAAAGTGAAAAAATTTTGGGAAGATCTAAACCAGATATTAAATAAAATCACAAAAAGCAATATACCAAAAAAACCCAGAGATCTTCCTCCTAAGTAACATAAAAAACAAAGAATTTGGACTTGATTTGGATGGTGCACAAAAAAGATTTGTTAGGATAGCCCTAGCTGTAGCAAAAAAATGTATTATGTCAGCCTGGAAATTAGAAGACAACTTGAGAATACAACAATGGTATATAGAAATGAATAGACGCAATCTGTGTTGATGACTGGGATGACAGTGAAATTAATGGTTTCTTGCATTTTGGATGTCCCAGGCAATTTTCTTTATTATGGTCATCTGCTATTTAAATAGAATCAATAAACAATACAGCACAGCACTGACCCTTCTCCTCAATGGTGTGCCGACTGATAAATGTTAATCTAATCCTGCCCTCTTTCACATTATTCTTACATCCAAGTGCCTATCTAAGTATCTTTTAAATGTCCTTATTGTATCTGCCGCCATCATCACCCCTGGCAATGCATTCCAGGCACCCACCACTCTGTAAAAAGCTGCTTCTGATGTCTGTCTCCCTTAAAAGTTCCTAAATGGATGTCCTCAGGTAATGGCCATTGCTGCCCTGGGAAAAAGGTGTTAGCTGTCCACTCTACTTGTGCCACTCATAATCTTATATTCCTTCATTGTTGTCTGCTGTCCTCCATTGCTCCAAACAGAAAAGCCCTTACTCACTCAACCTTTGTTTCATGAGACATACTCTTCACACCAAGCAACATGCTGGAAAATCTCCTCTGCACCCTCTCTAAAGCATCTATATGCTTTCACCAATGAGGCAACCAAATGAACACTGTGGAGAAATGATGAGGGGATGAGAATTTCTCCCACCCATGTTGTTGCCGTCGGAAAGAAATTAAGTGAATTTCCATCAAGTGGGGCAATTTAAGGGGGAGGGGGGTGGTGGTGTTCATGATATTGAGCATGGTGAATTAAAATATTTATTGTTGTGGTTAGATAAAGGAAATGTTTCCACTCGAGAGAGCTTCTCAAAAGTTTCTACAGCCTGAGTAATAAAAGCTTAATCTACAAGTCCCATTGTCAGCATTGCTGGGTTTGAAGCTTGGTTCTAAAATTATTTCTAAAAAGTATGACAGCTGATTGAATTTTCATGTTTAATTTTCAGTCATTCTCAACCACCTTTTGGCTATGGCCCCCTTAGGACTCTGCTTTAAGTTTGTGAGCCCCCTTCCCTGTGAAGCAGTCAAGTTTTGTTCTTTTCTTCTTGCTTTTTTCCTACTAACTACATAAAAAAACACATAACAATTATTTTATGATTTCAGTCTGTGCCCCTCCTTCAATGTGCTGTGGCCCCCAGAGGGCTGTATGACCCCATTGAGAATGGCTCTCTTAGACTATTGTTCAAATTTTATTTGTTGAATCATTGTTCCTACTAATTCTATATGAATTTATGCAGAAAACAAGCTCTGAACTATTTATTTAAAAAATTCAGAATACCTTGGATTGTTTGAGCAAACTTATTTGTAAGATGAAAGTTGATAGTTTTATATCGCTCTCCTAACACTCCTGGTTGCTTCCAGGATGGATGGCAATGTGGTTAACATGATTAGTACATTTTTATTAAAAAATTTTTATTTTTCACACTGTGAACCACATCAATCAAAATACACACAAACATTTCCCTCTTAAATATACGCAGTGGCATTTTCTCCCCTTTTTTCCCCCCTACCTTCCCTCCCCCTTTCCCCTCCCCTAGATGACACAATTTTCTTGTTTATTTTCATTGTGTGATGAGATTGTTTAATGGTTTTATTGTATTGTATATGTTGACCGTTCAATGATTAGTACCTTTGAGGATGATACCATAATTGGTGAAGTAGTAAAGAGTTAGAAAAGGTATCTAAGTTTACATTGGGATCTGGATCAGTTGGGAAGCTGGTCTTAGAGTGGCAAATGGAATTTAATTCTGACAAGGGTGAGGTGGAGCATCTTGGTAAATCAAACCAGGAAAGGACTTACACAGTAAATGGCAACCCCTGGAGAGTGCTGTTAAACAGAGTCCAAGGAGTACAGATGTCTAGTTCCACAAAAGTGCAAGTTCAGGTGGAGAGGGTGGTGAAGAAGGCATTTGACTGACTTGCCTTCATTGGTTGAGATATTGAGAACAAAAGTTAAGTCTTCATGATTTAACTGTCCAAATCATGGCTGAGACTATTCTTGGTGAGTCATTCTGGTTGCCCAGCTATAGGAAGGATATCAATAAATTGGGAGGCATGCAGAGGAAATTCTTTAAGTAGGCTTAAGTTATGGGGAGAGCTGAGATAGGCCGGGTCTTTATTTCTGAGAGAATAGGAGGCTAAAGGACAATCTTCTAAAGGTTTATAAAATCATGAATAACAGGATACTTCTTCCAGAGTAGACAATGCTAGAATTTGCGGTAATAGGTTTAAGGTAGGAGGAGAGATTCAAAGGGGTCTGAGGGGTAACTTCTTCACTCAGAGTGCAGTATGTATCTGGAACAAGCTGCCAGAAAAAGCTATAGAAGTAGGCACAATTACAATGTTCAAAAGATATTTGGCCAGACACATGAATTGGAAGGACTTAGAAGGATATGGAGTAAATATAAACAAATAGGACTAGCCCAGAATGCCAACTTGGTCAGCATGGATGAGGTGGGCCAAAGGGAATGTTCCCTGCCATATGACTCTATGATTCAAACTTGTTTCCCAATTTTATTATTCCTCCTCTTCACCAAGGTATCACAATCTTCTTCATGGTTTTGGCAGACAGGTCATTCATGCACAACAATCATTAGAAATTCCTACCTTCTGATTCCTCTTCCCAAAATAAAAGATAGAGCAGTCCTTGATTATTAACTTTGTGGTTGGCCTTTTCTTTCCATCTATGTAATTGAAAATATCATTTGATTTACTAACGTTAAATGCACTGTAAATATTTGACTATGTCTTCTTCTTTCTTTCTTTGGCTTGGCTTCGCGGACGAAGATTTATGGAGGGGGTAAATGTCCACGTCAGCTGCAGGCTCGTTTGTGGCTGACAAGTCCGATGCGGGACAGGCAGACACGGTTGCAGCGGTTGCAGGGGAAAATTGGTGGGTTGGGGTTGGGTGTTGGGTTTTTCCTCCTTTGCCTTTTGTCAGTGAGGTGGGCTCTGCGGTCTTCTTCAAAGGAGGTTGCTGCCCGCCAAACTGTGAGGCGCCAAGATGCACGGTTTGAGGCGATATCAGCTGGCAGAGGTCGACAGCATCGAGTCCACGCTGCTGAAGATCCAGCTGCGCTGGGTGGGTCACGTCTCCAGAATGGAGGACCATCGCCTTCCCAAGATCGTGTTATATGGCGAGCTCTCCACTGGCCACCGTGACAGAGGTGCACCAAAGAAAAGGTACAAGGACTGCCTAAAGAAATCTCTTGGTGCCTGCCCCATTGACCCCTGCCAGTGGGCTGATGAAAAATGGCATGGCAGGAAATACAAAGTATACTGCTTTGCAACTCAAACTCAGTGGCACCTTTAATGTAAATTATAATGAAAAAGTAATACTTTCAAATTGCTTTATTACAATTATCTTCAAAGAAGCTGATTAGTGATGGCCATAGGTCTTGCTGACAGAAACTTCCATGGAAGCATGCAGTCTTCCATTGTGGCTCCCTGCATGAGTGTGAGAAGGCTTATCAACTCTGGAAGGTATCAGATCTGATTATTCTCTTCTGAGACCCCAAAATCTGAGCTAATTTGTGCAAACTAATCCACTGTGCATCGTGTACTGCCTAACATAGAGTTATTATGATACCAAAAAGAGGGTACCTTGGAAAACTGAAGGCTACTATAATATCCAAATATGTCAAGTTCACAAAAGAGCTGGAGAAACTCAGCAGGTCACGCGAAATGCACAGGAAGTGAAAGTCTGTCAATGTTTCAAGCTTGAGCTCTTCTTCAGGAAGGCTGAAAATCAAACAGATGCTTGAATAAAAAAAAGTGCTGGGGGGGGGGGAAGAGAGGAGAAGGGCAGGAGAAGGGCAGGAGCTCAAGCTAAGAGGTATAAAGTGGAGAAATGCTAGGGGGAAGGGAGCAGAGGGATAAGAAAGGCTTGGAGTGTACCAGAATATAGATGAAGATAACTAAATACTAAAAAAATGGGTGTGATTGTAAATATTCAGTAAATCCCTTGGCACCTATGGGGATTGGTAGATGCCGAATAAATATATTTGCCAGTTGCTTGAGACTTACTCTTGCAATACCTAACTAATTCAACTGCATTAAGAATAAACACTTCAAAAGCCAAAAATACTACACTTACACTAAACAAATTTCACTTGCATGAATTTATAAAACTTAGGGCATTTTATTTTATTTTCAGTCACATTCTTTGAAAACATTTAACCATTGCTGCACCTGCAAGTTCCTTCCCTTCCATGGAGCTGCTGGAAAGACGAACAGTAACATTATAGATACCCCCCCCCCCCCCCCACCTTCTCCCCAGTTCAGGGTGACTCTTACTAAGCAGGGATAAGGAGCCACTTTAATGTAAGCGGCAAGTGGCGTCAACCAGTTCTTCATTCTGAGTGACACCATTTCTGTTTCATACAACTTTATTCAACAGCTGCTATGAGCAAAGCATGGCCACATGGCCAAGGCACTTTGCTGGCTGTATAACTGCTCCCATCTTAACCAAAGGTTTAGCTACTGAAGCATTACATATGCTGTCACATATGTTTCACTTCATAAGGATCTACACAAGGATCTACTTCACAAACAACCTACACAAATGGAAAAAAGTCACATTCCTGCAGTTCTCTTATTGTGGAGCAAAATGGAAAGAGATATTTTCCCACATCTAAAGTGTTTACTCAATTTTCAATTTAAATGATTCCAACCTTGCTCATCTCTTTTAAAATGGTGTTTTGAAAGCACAGATTGCTATGTGTCATGTGAGGTTAAAGGACAGACAAACAGATGGGCAGTTTTTCTACTTTCCATCTGAAGTCTGTGGGAATGGGCCTGCTCTTTAGTCAGTTTGTGATTCCGAAAATAGCTAACTTCTCACCAGTATAAATGAAGTAGTTCTCTTCATTAAGGCAGATTCCAGATTCTATTCGAGCTTTATGCATGTACATTTTGGTAAATGACTTGGAGTTTGCTACTGTTCGATTATTGTGAAAATAATGCAGGATTTAAGGAATAGTTTAAATGACTGAAATTTTTTTCTGTGATAAAAGATCACTGGATTTGGGTTTAAATGACCTCAGAATATATCTGAATTATATCAAGGAAAGTTTTCATGTCCAACTGAAGGCAGTTCCAATGATGTGAGGAAGTCAAATTGGTTTCAGGTAGTCTGACCTCTCAGGTAATGTTATAAATGATTAAATGATTCACTGATGGAACAATGTAAGGTCATATGCTCAAAAATGCTCAGTCTAGGTTCCATTATAACTATTTGGCTCCAAACATTAAAAGAAGGTGAGCTAAAAGTAGAAACAAAAGATGCCAAGGAAGGAAAAGAAAACCTCAACAATTGGAATCATCCTACCATGAAGAAAAATATTTGTAGTCAATGGAGGACAATCACCTCAGGTCTAGAATTTCACTGCAAGAACTTGCTGTGGTCCGCATCATCTTCAGTTTGTGCTGTCATGAACTTGTCCTTTGTCATTAAGATCAAGTATGTGGGAGATGATTTATGACTGTAATACTTAACATATCTCTAGTTTCTGAAAATGAAATGGAGTAGGTCTGGGACAATACTGGGTCAAAATAGTCTACTCTACTGTAGAGTAGACTATTTCCAATGCTCTGTTCCCCACCATCGCGATTCTGAGAAGTCACCACTGATCAAAAGTTCTACTAGATAAGCCATCTTAAAAGTATTGGCCACTGAAGGTGAGAAGCCAAATAATTTGCAGCAAATATTTTGCTTCTTCCTTCTCTGTGCCTACTTCAGCATCTAAAAGGCATATCACTCCTTCGAGAGATGTGCACAATTCAAAAAATATTGAAAGATGAAGCTAGCTCAAAATAATCTGCAGATCAGTAACTATCCACTAGCTTAAACATCCATTCACAAACTCTCAAGTTTCTTCAGTAAGTAGCACCTTCTAAGCTTGAAACGGCCAATACTTACAGTAACACTTGTATGGTAACACTAACACTTCCAGGCCACTCATGATGCTGATAAGCCCGTTAAGAAGGAAAAGCCTTGGAGATGACCCTACAGGAAGGTGCAAGGGACTCAGCAGTTGAAGAACTCACACCAGGCTGCGAGTTACTGAAGACTGGCTAATGGGAATCAGGTACCGGAACCGGGATTCTAGAGGGTGTTGAGGGCAAGAAGGGCTCTCAAGAGGCTTCAGGTGCTGAAAACTTCCTGATTCCAGTGGACGTTTTGAATCTGATTCTTGGGTTGTCAACGGATTGAACGGGAGTCTGTGAGGCTGTAGAGGCTGTGGGTGTGCTGGAGGAAAACCCACGGGCACTTTGTTTCTGAAGCGACCCTCTTTTCTTCACATTCCCTTATTATTAATATTCATGGAGACTCTTTGCCTTTACAGCTGGGAAAAGTTCAAGTATATTCGTGATTATTACATGATAATAAAACCAACCTTTGAACCTTTGATGCTAACATGAATTTATATCTCTGGTCCCCTTCCTTGTCAATAGGAGAAATCCCCAGACTACTTCCACCACATAAGTTGCACTAAGTTAAGGAATCCAATCACCACCTTTCCAAGGGTTGTCCATGACAGGTAAAAAGTGGCTAGCAAGTTGAACATGTTAGAATAAAAGAATACGGAGAACTTTGATTAAAATACCAATGATTCTATGTGTAGCTCTCTCTCTCTTGTTTTCTGTGAATTTTGGATGTCTTCTTCTAACTCAGTTGCAACACCTAAAAATCTACCATACATGTTTGTGTATAATGCAACTAGGTGTATAAGATGACCCCAGAATTTTCACTTAAAATGTAGGTTTTGAGCTAATACATTATACAAAGGCACTTTCAGGTGGCCAAAATCCCCGATTGTAAAGCTGCATATTATGCCCATATGTGGCTGTCAGGAGGCCACTTGAAAGCGCAGGAGGCGCTTATGAGGTGAACTTTGTAACCCTCCTCTGGAAGGGATAATTGCCGGAGCACTGAGGTCACCCTGGCACATGAATGCAGCCGCCTGAAAGCGGCTGCTAAGGGGATGACAGTCAGCTGGCGAGCGCCTGACAGCTCCCCTCCCAGCTGCCCCTGCCCTCTGGTGTTGGACGTCAGGGCAGGGGCGGCTGGCGAGGGCTGTCAGCATGGGGACGTCCTGCACGGGATGTCCCCACACTAATACCGCTGCTCCACTCTCCTAACAGCCCGATATAAGTCCCCACACTGTGGGACGGCTGGTGCGGGCTGTCAGAGTGGGGGCGTCCCGCGCAGGATGTCCCCACACTGACAGCCCATGCCGACCGCCCCAATTTGGGAGAGAGCAGGGCGGCGGTATCAGCATGGGGACATCCTGCGTGGAATGTCTCCGTGCTGATAACCCGCGCTGGCTGTCCCAGCTCTGACAGCCAGCCATCCCAAATCTGACAGCCTGAAGGAACAGGAGCCAGAGTGCACTCAGAGGCGCATCTGGTGCAGCTGCCCTTTCAGGTGGCCAGCGCTGCGCTTTTAGCGCTGCCACCTGAAAGGCAAAGGGCCGCTTCTGCTTCTGCAGGCGCATTCTTGGTGGAGAATGCACCTGAAGAAGCCTTAAGACTACCAAGTCTGGCACTTACCACTGAGAGCTTATTTCTCCAATAGTCCTTTACCAACCATCCCACTGACCAATGGAGTGATGCATTTAAGCACGCTACAAAATAATACAGCCTTTGTTATTTAAAATTACGCCAATTTATTTCAAGTAGTGACAGAATACTGTCAATTATCTATCATAATATACTTCAAACAGTCGCAGCTGTTGTAACATAAACATTAATGACATCACTTAGGTACCAGTTCTTTTACAGGAACAAACATAACTGAATCATTTACTTGAAATTGATTTACTGATTTACTTGTGTATAATATTATACTGTATACTGGCCTGATGAGGCAGTGTAAACAGAATGCAACCTGGGACCCTGGCTGATTGTTTACTGTTTGTCATCTGTTTTAAATAGTGACTGTTAGCTTTGTTTGCTGGACTGTTATTTTAAGGTTATGTTTGACAGGTTTATAATACATTTTTATTATTTTAATATAGCATTACCAGCTTCCTAAATGTAAGTTTTACTTAAAAAATATTTTGTGGTAGGGCCATAGGAGTGTTTTCTATTCTCCATCGGCATGGGGGACACTCTAAACCACGGGATATTAAGGTTCAGATTTTATACTTGGCTTACAAGACGACCTCTGGTTTTGGGGCGACATTTTTAAGGTGCAAATTTCATCTATATGCAGACATGTATAGTAATGAATCTGTAACTGTTCAGGATACCTTTCCAAGGATGTAAGTTTTGTATTGATTCCTTATCTGATTTGTCAAAAGTCACAACTTCTGTGTAATATTAGAGGAAAACATCATCCTTGAACTGCAAGTGGAAAACAAATGGATGTCACTCTGATACACAATTTGCACTTCAGCTGTTGTCATGGTTACTTAACTCTACAGCCCTGAATGTAAGAAGCCTAAAAGTGCTGAAATCAAGAATTTACCTTAATTGAGACCTAAGAAAATTTAGAGGCATCGCGCAATCAATAATTCATGCCATGCTGTGGAACTCACGGAGCTCAGGCTAGAGTTGACGATTACAGCTGAGCCCAGCTAAAATGGGTTCAGATTTAAAGAATATTCTCTTTGAACCAAGAGGGCATATTAGGAGAATAAGGAAGGTAGCAATTCCGCAGAGATGTACTTACATGCAGGCATGAATTATACATTAAACAATTTCATCAAATTCAGGCAAATGCAGATTGATTGGAAATAAGGGTTTGGGCTTTTGCTTCTGAGCAAGAGACAGATAACTATTTTGCAGATGTCAGTTGTGTTACAAGATGAAATCATTTGGTAGTTCACTGGCATGCATAAGCCTAGATGGATGTCTTGTTTTTTTTGTACATTGGTTGAGCAACTACTCTCTGAGTCATTTTTGATACTCCCCATTCTTTGAAGGCTAACTGCTCACAGCAACATCTGATTTGAAGTTAATCAGTTTTCACCAAGGCAAAGACCAGATGTATCATTCCAAATACGTGAACCCAGTAGTTCTCAAGGCCCACCTGGCTTCTGGCCCACTAGTGGCAATGACTGAGCAATATTTTCAAATGTATCTTTATCTAATTTTAAGTGTTTTATTTAACATTTTGAAAGACCCAAATGGAAACAAGCTGTAGCCCACCAGTGGGTTATGGCCCACTGGTTAAGAATACTAACCATGTACAAAGACAGCAGACTGACTCAAGTATCTCGTCTTACTTAGACTTTAATTACATGAAGGTGATTGTTGATTTTATTTTCTATTTGTATACAATTTTCAAAGTTAACACTTTAAGCAAAAAAACTACAGTCTTTTGTTCAAGTTCAACGTTCAAATTTATTGTCAGAGTACATACATGGCAACACATACATCTCTGAGATTTGTTTTCTGTGGGCAAAGCAGAATTTATAATTACTGGCAACTCTAAACTGTACCCAAAGAAAAAAAGAACTGTAAACAAACTGTGCAAATACAGAAGTATAAATACACAGAAACAAATAATGAACAAGGTCCTTAAATTAATTTTTGAATGAGTCTGTTGTTCAGGAGGAGTAGCAGCTATTCCTGAACCTGGAGGTATGAGACCTGTGGCACCTGTACCTCCTTCCTGATGGCAGTAGTGAGAATGGAGCACATCCTGGGAGGAATGGATCCTTGATAATTGTGCTGCTCTCCAACTGCAACGTTCCATGTAGATGTTCTTGATGATGAGGAAAGTTTTGCCTGCGATGTTCTGGTCTGAGTCCACTTCCTTTGGCAGGATTTTTCGCTCAGAGGTATTGGTGCCCCCATACCAGGCTGTGATGCAGCTTCTTAGCACAATTTCCCCTGCACGTCTAAAGAAGTTGCCAAGGTTTCCCATTGTTTTCTCCTCATCCAGAAACAGTCTAACATTTAATTTTGTATTTCTGCTGTCAATTCTACAAACAATTTCCAAAAAGTAGAAGTATAAACTGAAGACGAAACATGTTTCCTTGAAGATGATCACTCAAGCTATCAGCTCACCAGAATGAAAGATACCAAAAATAGTCCTAAAAACTGATATTTGCTTTTATATCTCCTTTTTGTCTCCCAGAATTTGCTTCTTGCACATTATTGATATGCAATTGTCCTCCAAAGGCAGGGTGATCTTAAAAGAGGACCCGTATGTGACCCAACATTAATATTCCACGAGTCACTAATGGAAGGTGTATTGTTAGATAAATAATGCATGCTCTCAGGCCACAATCAAATAGTTTCCTCGTCTTTATTTATTAAATATTGTAAGCTAGGACTCATCCCTACTATGTCTAAAGAGAACTACTGTATTAGAAATAGCTGTAAGAAAACTCCTTAAAACAGCTTCTTAAAAAATACATAAAATAAAAAATGAATCATGCATTCAATGCACATTGAAAATTAACATGTAAACATGAGTAATGCCGATCAAATCAGCTAGAACTGAAATCAGTAAAATAAATAAGCCTTTGTAGAATACTTTTCTCAGAGATACCTTTACCCAAACTAAACCAAATCCTGAATAAATAAAAAAATCTAGGCTTGTGTTTAAGGAATGCTGCAATGCCAAAGGAGATGGTCTTCAAATTATTTGGTAAATATGATTCTATCGGAATATTCTATTGGGCCAGGCATACTGTTACGGAATGGGTTAATAAAATATATTTAGAAGGTATAGATTGTGGGTGTTTGGTTTAGGCCACACTTCACAGACATCTCAGTTACATTTCACAAACAAACAGCTCATTTGGAATGCAAAATCCTGTGCAGATGGAGCCTTCATGTCTGCCATTGACTTTACAGAAACCACGAAGAGTACCTGTGAAGACTTCACAAGTAGGTGTTAATTGGACTGATGTTGTAGAATTGAAATGGATGATTCCCTTTAAAGGAACAACATGTTTGAACAGATGTCCAGGCTCAGAAACTGATTGATCTTTTAAGGCTAAACTGGTGACAGCGAACTTGGAGAAGTGGAAAGTGAATGATTGAACAGTGAAACAAAGAACTTTCCTGAACACTTACACATTAAATACACGTGTACTTAGAATTAGAAGGGGGTTAAGTTAGTTAGGTTAAGTTAATAGTAATAAGTTAAATATTGATCTTATTATTGTGTGTGAAGAAAATTAAAAACACTTTTTGTTTAAGTGACCATTATCTCGATGAATTTCTATTGCTGGTTTTTTTTGGAGTCCTCTGGTCTTGTAACAATATATTAAAGTCCTAAAGGACTTTTCAAGGATGGCAAGGAGTTCTCCCAATGTCTGCAGCACCGGCTCAGCATTCTACTGCAGTCCAATGGGTGGGTTCAATAGTTGATAAAGCAGTGAAGCACCAAGCTCTTGCGACAGAGAGATGTGCCATGGAATACTCTGATCTAAGGCTCAAAATGAGAGTGTTGGGATACAGGTGATCACAGGCTGATTGGAATTTGTACTTGGCTTGGGAGCAGGGGAGATTTGGGCCCAGTGACATTGGAATGGAGACAGATGTCACAGGATGGAGAGAGGAGACAACAAATATGGTGATGGGAGAAGAGGGACATTGCAGTTTATTAAGTATCAATTTGTTGCGGATTGTGGAAGGCAGAGACAGGATGATACTGGGGTGAATGATCCAGGGCAAGGAGATGGGGTGAAAGAACCTTTGGCCTTGGGAAATCACATAGGGTGGGAAGGTGGCAGTGGCAAGGTCAGAGGAAAGGGAAATGATTTCCAGCGTGGATGGTTGCTGCTATCCAAGTGCCCCACAGAAGGCATGATATGTTAGAGCATTTTCTTATAGGTTTCTCAGCTTAGTAATGAATGTGGAAGACAGAGCATTCTTCTTGAAACTAACTAAATCCAAGTCCCATATGCAATCCAAAAGGAATGATGCAGCAGGACTGACGTAATCTCTGGGGAAACCTAGTCTGGGCATGTTTGAATTGTGCTTGGCATTATGTGATCAATTTTCCGAAGTGACAGGAAACAACCCAGAAATGGTCATTATTGCATTCTTCCTGGGAAAAGACAATCAATCTTCAATCATGTAATGCTGAAATAAACAGCATTGTTCAATGGAACTTGGAGACAATGTTTCTTATATCCCTTCCAAAGTCAAATTAAATAATCAATCAATTTAGTCTTGCTCTTGTTTAAAAAATAACTGATGTATTTCTCTACATAACAGCAATAAGAATAATGAGTATTGATATGGGGCAAAGAGAAACATCCAGTAGAGGTTCTTTGCTTTGTAGCTATTACAGAAAGAGATATTAAGTCCATGACTGGAGTAAATATTAAAGAAATTAAAAAGAGTTTAAGAGTGCAGGTGGTTGATTGGGGGGGGGGGGCACTATTTCAAAAAGTAATTAGGAGTGTGAAGGACAGCCGCACTATCTGTAAGGAGTTTATATGCTCTCCCTGTGTCTGCATGGGTTTTCTCGGGGGGCTCTGGTTTCCTCCTAGTGCTCATAAATGTTCTGGGGGGTGTAGGTTAATTAGGGTAAATCTGGGCAGCACAGGCTCGTGGGCCGAAATGGCCTGTTACTGTGCTGTTTGTCTAAACAAATAAAAACAGCAATAAACAACATTGGCAGGCAAGTTTAAGGAAAATCTTGAAGTATTTTTTAAGTACATAAGGCAAGTGGATAACCAGGGAATGAGTAGGGTCCATAAGGAACCTAAGCAACACCCTGTGCAGGAAACCAAAGGATGTGGGAATGGTAATAAATGAATACCTCATCTGGATTCACATTGGAGAAGGACAACACAGCTGGAGAATTCAGGAAGAGTGATGCTAGAATTCTAAAACAAAATTACTATTAAAAAGGAGATACTAGATTTCTTAGTTGATAACTCCCTTGTGCCTGATAAAAGCATCCCAGCTGCTATTAGAGGCAAGGGAGGAGATTGCTGGAGCTCTAACACACATTTTCAACTTTTCTCTGGCTACAGAAAAGATGCCTAATGACTGCAAGACCATGGATATAGCTCATTCATCCAAACGGAGCAGTAGACATAAGCCAGGTACTTAAAGGCCAGAGAGTCTAACATCAGTGGTAAGAACATAGAAAATAGAACATAGCCCATGATATCTGTGCTGACCATGTTTTCAACACAAAACTGCACATCTGCCTGTGCCTGCCTTATATTCCTCCATTTCATGGACTTGAAATTATGGCATTGAAAACTCAGAATCATGAACATGTCACAAAATCTGTTGTTTTTCAGCACCAATCACAGTCCAAATATTTATAGAAACCACCTTACACAATAAATTTTATAAAAAGTCCAAGAAAATGTCAAAGTAAGGCAGCGTCTGTGGTTCATTGTTCATTCAAGAATCTGATGGAAATTGTGCTGAACAGTGGAAGATGGGGTTAGTATAGTTACGTACAGGTACTTGATGGGCTGAAGTTCCTGTATCCTTTCTGTATGACCTTATAAATTTAATCATTGTATCAGTCGAAGAGGTATAGAGAGAATCATTGGTTTAGGGAGGGACATCTGGTGTCTAGAGCATAGCACTTGAACACAGAGCAATTAAATTGAGGTTGCTTAAAAGGCCAAAATTGGAGCGATCTCATTCATTCAGCTTTACATGTAAGTATATCTCACAGAAGTCGAGAAGGCATAATAATAGGGATCACACTAAGATTATAGTTAAAAATCAGCCATCTTAAACCTTACGAATAAATGATATTAAAACAAATAGTAACAATTTTTAAAAAAAATTACTGACTGGACTCCATGCCACAAAGACACCTTAAACTATTTTCAAAGGTTCCTGAGTAGAGTTGAAGAGTAAATTCACCCGTACGATATTTGAAAAGTTACATTTCTCCTTGCTCACTGTTAAATATCTCTTAACTTTCTAATATCAAATTTGTGTGACAAATAACTAATTCCCCTCCAAAATTACCTATGATCACAAATGTCTTCTGATGGCTTTTCTAAACACTTTTATTTCTCCTCCACCACAACAATTGAACATGATCAAAGTCCAAAAAAAACTTTAAACAAAAATTTAAAACTCAGAGTGTTTCATATTTCACCTTGAAGACATCGTGTGCTGAAGTGCCTGCTCCTGTATTCAAAGTTCTACTTCAATTTAATAAAACTTAAGGAATAAGTTGGCTTCTGTGCTTAAACTGCTATTCATCTCCAGAGCCTGTTCTCTGAGTTGATATTTTGCCCAAATTTGCAGCATTGTGAGTTGATTCAAGATTCTGCAGTAATCTTAGTCTCCCAAAAAGCACGAGTATCTGCCAACAACACAGAATAATGGTTTTATTTAGTTTTGAGTGGTTCTGCTCAAATGTTCTGAAAATAACACGAACCAAAAAAGGAAAAAGAAACTGTTATGATTTCTCTTGATACCACTACTAGAGCAGTCTTTAAGTTTGAGAAACTTCAGAAATGATGGTGAGAGAAAAAGACACAAAGATCAGGAAAAAGAGAGGAAAAATTGAAAAGATTATTATTTAATCTCACTTTGCTTCCTTTTACCTGTGGGACTGTGCTCCTCACCCTGCCCCTCTCCGTCCACCATTTTGATCAGGCGCCTGCACACATTTTGTCCATACCTTGATGAATGGGTCTAGCTTGAAACGTTGGTTATTAATCTTTAACTTTGCTACATAAAGTTTGACCTGTTGGGTTTCTCCAGCTTTGTGTTTTTACTTCAGTTATGGTGTTTTACTCTTGCTTCTGATAACTTTTTAAAAAATTGTTTACCGCCTTCATGAGCATCCATGATTCTCAGGACTGGGACATGGGACTCCTCAGAACTCATGTTCCAAAGGCGGCTTGTTGAAATGAGTTAACTGTTTAGATTGTTGATAATCAGATTTGGCCAATGAGAAGGATTTAAAATTTTTGTAATGCAAGATAGATGGAAATTGAGAATATAGATGCTTCTTTTTGTTTTAATTTGATGATTTATTCAGAACATTATAAGCCATACCTGGATATTACGAAGACATGAAATCCACATTTAAGAATGCATTTGTATACCCTTGATGTGAGTTTTTCTTTCGTTCCAAACAACTTCTAAATGAAAATAGAACATTCAGAAAAATGTATTCCTCACAAAGAATACATTTACTCTAATTGATAATTAGCTATTGTGGACACCCATTATATGCAGAAACTATAAGTAAATTTTCTTTGTTGCCTATAAAACACCTCTGTTCATTGGGATTAAGGGAGGGAGGATCTGTAAACTCAGAGAATAGTTCTGGCATCAACATGTAACTCATCACAATGTTCCAGTTTTTGAATTCAATAGCAAAAAAAAACAAGACAGTTACTTTAAAGATGTGTTGCTCGTCTTCAAAGAAAATAATATTATACTTTCTCAAAACAATTGTTCAAGATTGAAGGCCTATTTTACAAGTGGTCTAGACCAACAACCAATAATCAGGAATAGAGGTAGAGAAGGTCAGCCTGGAAAAATTGTATATGATCCCATGAAAACTATTGGAGCAGGTCATGGTCTGTCACTTGCACTTTTCAACATGAGGTTGGTCCACTAATTATGTAAAAAATGTTAGCCCACAAATGTGTCCATGATTTCAGATTTCAGAAAATTTGCATCTGTAGAAATTATTAAAAGAACCAAAATTTTTGGGAATTTACCATCCAATAATTCCTTACAACAGTCCTTTGAAGGGGTCTGGATTCAATCCTGAGAAAAATAAAAGCACTGTGGGTGGTTTGCTGCAATTTTGCTGGCAGCTTTCACAGTTTCTTGGAGCTGCTTTGATTGTCTTTGGGCGTTTCAGAATTTTTTTCCTCCTTAACTTGGCTACATTATTTTATCTTCTCCAAGGAGATGGTGTGACCGTACAGGATGGGATGGAGATGAATACAGGCTGATGATGCATGGCAGCTACATTACATCCCAGAAATAGTACCCCCTAGATGTAGGATAGACTGGAAGGAGTCGTGAGTCTATAACTATCCTACAAATGATCAATTATTCTTTGGTACTGATAAATGTTCCAATATAGTTCAAAACTCTGTGCAATAAAGCTCAGTGGATCCTCTATAAATGTTTCAACACAGGCAATATGCATTAAAACAGTTGGTGACCAGATATTTGAGTTATGGTTGGGTTCAAGATCAGCATCAGAATTTATTGTCATTAACATGTCACAAAATTCATTGTTTTGTGGCAGAATTACATGTGCAACTAAAGCTACAAATTACATTTTAAAAAGTACAAAAAAAGAGAAAGTGAGGTAGTGTCTGTAGTTCATTGCCCATTCAGAAATCTAATTGACATGGGTATTCATCTTCAGGCTCATGTACTTCTTTCTTGATGGTAGCAGTGTGAAAAGGTTTTGGCCTGGGTAGGTGAGGGTCCTTGAGGATAGAGGTTGCTTTCTTGAGACACTTTAGATGTCCTTAATGGAGTGAAGACTGATGCCCATTATGGCGCTGGTCGAGTTCACAACTCCCTGTAGTCTTTTGTCCATGTCTTTATGAAGGGCCTCAAGCTCAAAACGTTGGTAATATATCTTTTTCTTGCTATATAAAATGCACTATTTGATCTGCTGAATTTCTCCAGCATTGCTTTAACTTCAACCACGGAGTCTGCAGACTTTCATGATGTATTCTCTGAAGCCTTTTCCTGGCACCTCTATAACAGACAGTGATGCAACCAGTCAGAATGGTACACCTGTAGAAATTTGCAAGAGCTTTTGATGACATATCAAATCTCCTCAAACTCCTAATGAAGTATAACCACAGGTGATGCTTCTTCGTGATTGTATCAAACTTAACTAAAACAAAAGAGCACACCCTTTTACAGTGCCAGTGACCTCAGTTCGAATCTGGACCTGTGTGTAAGAAGTTTGTACATTCTCTGTGTCTGTGTCTGTGTGAGCTTTCCCTGGAGGCTCCAATTTCCTCCCACCTTCTAAAAGGGTTGAAGGTTAATTTGGGTGTAATAGAGTGGACATTACCCCTCCATAAATCTTCGTCCACGAAGCCAAGCTAAAGAAGAAGAAGAAGAAGAATAGAGTGGCATGCATTTAAATGGCCAGAATGAGCTTATACCATGCTGTAAATAAAATGTCAACATTTGAATATTTAAATATCACAAGGGGATTTGATAGAGGTATTTAAAATTATGAAAGGAATAGATAGACGTAAATAGTCTCTTTCCCCAGAGGGCAGGGGAGGTTGGAACAAGAGGGCATGAGTCAAGGGTAAGGGGGCAAAACTTTAGGAGAAATATTAGAGGATACTTTTTCACTCAGCGAGTGGTGGCAGAATGGAATGATCTTCCAAAAGAGATAGTTGCGGCAGGGTTCTGTCATTTAAAAGAAGGTTGGATGTGCACATGGATGTGAGGGGGTTGGAGGGTTATGGGCGGAGAGTGGGAGGGTGGAGTTGTTCAAGTGAACCGGTGCAGACTCGAAGGGCCGACATGGCCTGTTTCTGCGCTGTAAACGGGTTATATGGTTATATGTGAGGGGACATCAATGATCATTTAACACACCAAGTGAACATGAATACTGAGCTATAATTACTGCCTAGCAACCTCAATAATGCTGCAAATTTAGTTTTGTTAATGTGTAGTTTCACTTTTCCAGAATTTGAAAAGTATTATAACATTTTTTTTACTCTTTATTTCCCTTCTATCAGCCTCTTAATACTATCTTTCTTTCTCCTCTCTTTATTTTTCTTTCAGTACATAATTCAACATTGAATTTGCACCAATTCACAAATCCTAATTTAAATTCTGTGGGGTTCAGATTTTTACTTGTATTATATCCATTTGTATGTTTTCATTATTTCCAAAGCAATTCACGTTACGTTCCCCAGATCCCATGCACAATGCGTTGTACTCTTTTCACTGCTGTTACCCAGTATGCTTTATGAGTATCTACATTAACTCCATAGATAACTAACTGAACAATGAACAAAATCAAACCATGCTTATCTTTGGCAATTTTTAGCGATTCATCATTTCACATCCAGTTTTTTCTCAACTTGAAAAGACATTGATACACATATCAGAATTTATAAAGTTAAATATGTTGTCTTGTTAGATGTAAGCAATGAACTCAATGAAATACTGCTTCTGAAATCCTATAAACTGATGCAAAAGCGATCTGAATTGATAAAGTGAAGCCATTCTACAAAATCTATTTGGAAAACTGTATTTTCAGATAGGATTGCCTTTTCAATATTTACAAAAACCTGTCTAAATATAAAGTATGCAGAGTTATGGAATTTTTGAAGCAATAACAGGATAACATCTCCGCCATAAATATTTCATAATTATGCACAAGATCTCGGATCCTTTTACATCTTAAAGGTCTGCAATCTCTCTCCATTTAGATAGTATACTTATTTTATATTATTCCAGTAAGAATATTGACATAAGTTAATAATGAAATTGGAGATAAATAGACAGGTGTTACATGCCAAAGGGAGATAAATCAAGAATTCATTCCTTCACTTAAATTGTGGACTTAGCATTGTTTTTATTAAAATCTGACAAAACCAGAAAGTAAGTTGCACGAGTTACAAGGATAGAAAGTTTCCCTTTTCCAAGATAATATGTATATGGTATTACCACTGTAATGCTGTTATGCCATTGTACTGTATCTATGTCAGTGCCATGTTTGGCTGATTTGTCTCCTCCCTGTAACTCCTCTCCCTGGAATTCCACAATAAAGGTGATTATGCCTGAGTCCCTCCCCCAGTATGAATCCTGGAATCAGGCCAGTAACAGGAGCATGTGTCCAGTCTTACCGTAATTAAAGCCTGTTGTCTCGTAACTCCAGTCTTTTGGCGTTATTGATAAGCTTATCAATGTATCTGGTCTGTCCTGAAGACTGTCTTGTCACCAAGCAATTGCAGAGGCTTTCTGAAGGTCTTCTGTCAAGAGAATACAGACTGGCATTGTAGCAGTGTCAAGTTGACTGGAGGAGAAGGCAGTGTCACACATGGTATAAACAATTGATATAAATTGTGAAATATATTTGTCAGTACTTCAATCCAATATCAAATGCAACCATGAGATAAAGTGAAAGATCTTATTCAAGACCCATCGATGTTTTGATGTGAAACCTCATTCAGTGGAGAAATGGCCAGTGCTTCCATCGCCATCTTGGATGAGGTGGGAAGGGAAGGGGATGGGTTAAGATTGATGGGAATAATACTGCTTTCGTTAATGACATGGCAATTTTAAAAAAATCTGGTTCATATTGTCAATGCATCTGAGTATCCCTACAGCCTGCCTTTACTGTATTATACAGCAAGTTTATTTTTGGCCTCTGTTAATGAGAAAATCCTCAGTCCTCTTGAGAAGATCCTCTGCAGCATGTTCTAATTATCAAATTCTTTATCTGACCTGAAAAAAAGTGAATTAATAATGATTCCTTTGTGCTACAAAAATAGGCAACCATTAACCCTTTCAGGCTTATCATTACAATTCTTCAAGTGAATTATTAAACCAAATATAAATCAAAGGAAATGTTTTTTAAAGGAACGACAGAGAGATGATATGATTTTAAAAAAGCTTTTCTGAGTGAAGGAAATCAGCAAATTACAGAATTGTAATTGAACTGACGGGAATGTTTACATTTTCTTAAATTTAAAACTTTAGTCAGTGGCCTTGCCTGCAACAGAGGGCAAAGCAATAGTTAAGCAGTCTTACTGTATGAAAAGCAGTTCATGTTTAAGGGAAATCTCTTTGGGCATACTGAAGCTTGTATTTCAGTGTAGATTTCTCTGCAATGTTCATCCTTGGTCCCTACCACTGGCATCACTTTTATAATAAAAGCCGAAAATGCTGGAAACACTGAACAGACCAAGCAGCTTCTGGACAAAGAGAAACGCAGTTAAAGTTTCAGATTGAGGACCCTTCATCATTGCAAGAAGAGAAAGCAGTTTTATCTTCACCTGAAGAATAAATGCTAATCTCTGCAGAACACAAATAGTCCATTGAGCTCAGCAACTCAGTTTTGCCATAGTGTGGGCACATAGCCGATCTGCCACCTGTCTCAATGTACCTCATATTCCCTCCTTGCACATAAAGCTGCTTTGACTAAAAATTATTGTTTAGAAGAAGGTTATAAAAGCTAATTTGCCACAATCAATATCTCCCTTGAAAATATGTGAAATTCCAACTGACCTCTCAGTTTTGAAGCAATTAGGATGAACAGTATATTCCAGATTTGGCAACACCAATATTTGCTCCATAAATGAATAAACAGATAAACAAATGAAGATTTTTCTGCTTGAGCATCAAGGATGACTTGCTTCCACGTTCTGGGTTCTAAGATGACTGATGAGGTCAGAGTGGGAACCACAACTCTACGAGTGGTGGGACAGGAGGTTCAGGGCAAGTGGCAGGGTTGAGGCCATTGATGCTGGGCTTCTGTGAAATCCTAATGCATGGACTTAAGGTTCTCAATACTACCTCAGATGGTCCTTCTTCATTTTGAGCTGTTATAGGCCAGACATTCTCAGAGTAAGTGGGATTGTTTCACTTCTTTGCAGAACATTTGAGCATGTCCTTGAATATTTCTGTTTTTCTGGTAAACTGTCCTCATGTTAGAACTGTACAATACAGTAAAGGCAGGCTGTAGGGATACTAGATCAGCCTTGTGAATGATGACTACACTTGTTGATAATACTCCTAAGGCAAGGTCGGCAAGCCACATTAGGTGGGCTGCAGTGCTTGCACTTGCACATTCTTAGAGGCTGAACTCCTGGCCATCACTGACTCATTTACCAAAGCCAACCAGTGAATGGCCTTACTCTTAGCATCCACTAAACCAAGGTTTTCCACTACCCAGTCAACACATTGCCTTCTGCCAAAAAGGGGTATGTGGGATAGGTAGTCCTAGTCAGTTTATAGACTGAGCCAAAACTGGGGCATCAGTGAATGAAGCATGGGAACTGGCACCCCCGATGACTTTAAAAGGATTGCAGGAAATGAACACTGGTGAGATTAAATGGAAATGGGAACTGGGGATTCAGAATCTGCCCAGGAATGCAAGTAAATCTTAAGAGAAGTGAGATGAAAAGGAACAAAATCAAAGTGGAATCTCACGGACTCCCACTTGGAAATGTTGGCTAGCCTATTTCTGCAAAGGAAGCTATAAAAGAAAGGAGTTTTTGGAACTATTTGAAAGAGAAGAGGGAGTGAATATTAGAAGCCAAGATTATAATATTTCCCAGTTCTCGGCGACATCATGAGATGGCACTGACATAGATGTCAATAAAAAAAAGACACCAAAGTGACCCTAAAACCATTGGAAGAAAAGCTATTCCTTGTTTCCAATCAAAGAGACCACGAAGGTTCCCATAATAACAATATCCTCCCACCGTACAAAAGTACCGGGCCTTTAGGTTAATGGAGGGTAAATTGGGCGGCACGGACTCGTGGACCAAAATGGCCTGTACCAAGCCGTATGTTTTAAAAAATAAATAAATAATATTGATTTTACATAGTTAAAACATTTGGCAGAGTTAAAAATTGTTGAGAGTAAGGTAAGGTTCAGTAACGATAAGGAAAATCCAGGTAAATGGAGACTGAAAGGGAGCCATTTGAGAATGAAACTGAGGACATACGGCAGAGGGTGGCAATCAACAAAAGCAGAATGATAATAGCACCTAAACTTAAGTTAAACACTAATGTGACCATGCTGTTTTAGAATGATGCCTTCGCATACACACGAAACTGGAACAGCAATCTCCTGTTTGAGAGAGAGAGAGAGAGAGAGAGAGAGAGAGAGAGAGAGAGAGAGAGAGAGAGAGAGAGAGAGAGAGAGAGAGATAGAGAGAGAGAGAGAGAGAGAGAGAGAGAGAGAGAGAAAAGCAAAGTGTATCGATGAGCGTATCCTTTGTGTACATAGAGCTAGGTATACGAGATTTCAAGAACATGATGACAGATATTTGTATGACGAACCCATAAAATACTGAAAATGAGGCAAAATGATTACAACATGACAAGCTCCTCCAATTGAATAATGAGCTGTCAATCTTAATTGTTACCATTGATTTGAGTTTCAAACAAAATGCATGTGAGATTTCCATACTTTTATGACTTTCAATCTTTGCACAAATATATGAATTCTAAGACACAAATATTATGCTATGATGTTATTTGCTTGCAAAGAGAGTCCTCATTTAAAAAAAAAATTATACATCCCTGAATGCCTTGAAGTCATAATGTCTTTCGTTCATTGTTGCAAAAACATTCAAAAGCATTATACTTTTACATCATATCTTCATAGTAGTTTCCTTTCAATACTTGCAGATATATATGTATAGTCTTCAAAATTCAGCTTCGGATTGATGAACATTTTGCATTGCTTTAAAAATCTCTGAATTGCATTGTGCAGTGTAAAAATGAAGTGCACAGAAAATAATATTCACAGACATTAGCCAATTGAAAATGTGCCAGGGCTGAAAAACTGCACAGGGCAATCATTATGTATCTTGCTCACAATTAGCGTAATCTCCAATTTTTTTCCTACATTATAACTGTCTAAATCTCCTGTCTATAGTCCCAAGAGCCAGTCAAATGTTAAGTAAATCATTTCCTGCTTTCTCACAGGAATGCTGCACATCATGACAGGTGTTCCACTGACATGGCGACAGTCATAAATAACTTCATGCCGTGCTGTGTAAAAAATTAATTCCTGACTTTTTGCAGCACAGTACGACACGGCAAACTCTAATTTTCAACGATTTTTTAGCATCAGGGTCATAAACATGATCATACATTTTTGACGTGTCAGGCAGCAGCTCTTGGCTCCATGATCATGTGTTCACCATCACTGGGATGGTAGCTGATTATACAAGGTGACAAAACACAGTTCATGTTTACCCTTTCTGCTGGCTTAAAACGATGACAACATTTCAACAGCACAACATGAATGAAGTCAAAGTCCACTCCTACTGTCTCTACTGTCTCTATTAATTAACCAATCTCATTCATATGTTACCACGTTATAGATAGGAGTGACTTATATCACACTCCATCCAACACTGCCTTTCAAAATGATCAAGGTTAACCAATGTCCTCAAGAAAAACTCAAAAAGTGCTGATGCCTGACAAACAATGGAGAAACACAAGAGACCAGATGGCATCCAAGGAGAGAAATGTTCAGTCACCTTATCAAGACTGATGTGGGAGGGGGAGAGAGTAAGCATAAAAAGGGGTAGAGGGACAAAACAGGAGAGGCAGAAGGGTGAGGTGACTATTGTGGGGAGTAGAGGCTTGCGAGAATAGTGAGAAAGGGAGCAGGTAAAGGAAAAATCCAGATAGGAGTGGGAGTTACCTAAAATTGGGAATTTCAATGTACATATCACCTGTGCTCTGACTGTAGGTGCACGTTGGAACTCACGTTTAGCAGCCATTTTAATTCCCATCACCGTGTCTGTCAAAAGCCTCATCCACTGTCATGATGAAGCCAAACATAAACTTTAGAAAGTGCATGTCATATTCCTTCTGGGCAGCCTTAAACTCAATGGCATGAATATCGAATTTCCCAATTTTCCCACTAATCCCATCTCTCCTTTACCTGCTCCTGTTTTCACTTTTTTCTCAAACCTTTCTGCCCATCCCCTTAGGGTCTCCTCCCTTATCTGCCTCTCCACCCCTCCCTCTACAACCACCCTCCTCTGCCTGGCAGAACTTGTCCTCACTCTAAACAACCTCTCCTTTAACTCCTCTCACTTCCTCCAATTTTAAAAAATGCAAAAAAAAAAGTTGACCTCACCTCCCCCCTTCCCTTTTATTCGGACACCTGCCGACATTTTTCCATACCTTGATGAAGGGCTCAAGCTCAAAATGTCAGTTATGCACTTTGCTACCTAAAGTACACTGTTTGATCTGCTGAGTTTCTCCAGCATTGTGTTTTTAATTCAACTACGGTGTCCGCAGACTTTCTTGTTTTACTTATCTGCACCTCTCCCACATTCTTTTAATCAGTATCCTATCATATCTTGGCTCATCTCCTTTCCCTCCATGTTTTATACTTGTTATCTCCCCTTCCCACTTTAACTCAATATAGGGACACAACCCAAAATATTGACAGACTATTTCTCTTCATGGATGCTGCCTGACTAGTTCCACCAGATTCTCATTGTTTACTGATGTCCTCAAATAGACTTTTCAACCATCTCATCATCTGTCATGCTCTTTTCTCTGTTTTTATCATGTCCCCTTTCACTCTTCTGCATTCCAGAGGGTACCCTCTAGCCTGCACAACCTTTCCTCAAGACAATCCACCCATTCCAGATGTCAGTATCGTAAAGCAACTCTTTCCAATGCATTTACACCTTCCTTAAATAAGGAAGCCAGTATTGTTCACTTATGTCACCGATGCCTGAACAAACTGAAGCATCTTTTTCCTGCTTTCTATTCCATTCCCCTCATATATTAGCTATCCTAATTACCCGTTGAAAATGCACGTTGGCCTTTTCTGAAACATGCACATACCCCCAGATCTGTCTACATCGCAGAGCTCTGCAAATTCTCACCATTTAAATAATATACTTATTTCAGATCAGATTTCAGATTTATTGTCAGAGTACATACATAACATTACATACAACCCTGAGATTCTTTTTCCTGCTGATAGAGCAAAAACAAATGTACACAAGTAAACAAATTAAGAATTGTAATAATGAATGTAAACAAACTCTCTGTGCAATACAGAGAGAATGAAAAAGAAAATCAATAAAATGCAAAAGTAAATGAGTTCTTGATTGAGTTTGGTGTTGAGGAGTCTGATGGTGGAGGGGGAGCAGCTGTTCCTGAACCTGGTGGTGTGAGTCTTGCGGCACCTACACCGCCTTCCTTGTGGTAGCAGCGAGAACAGAGTGAATGTGTCCTTGATGATTGCTCCTCTGACGGCTGTATTCTCTGTAGATGTTCTCGATTGTGGGAAGGTTTTGCCTGTGATATTCTGGGTGGTGTCCACTACCTTTTGGAGGGCTTTTCACTTAGGGGTATTAAGTTTCCCCATACCAGACCATGATGCAGCTGGTCAGCACACTTCCTACCACACATCTGCAGAAATTTGCCAGGATTTCAGATGTCATACCAAAACTCCACAAACTCCTGAAGAAGTAGAGGCGCTGGCATGCTTATTCATGCTGCCTTTAGTGTGTTAGGCCCAGGAAATATCCTCTAAGATAGTGATCCCAAGAACTTACATTTGCTCACTCTCTCCCACAATCATCACTGGATCGTACACCTCAGGTCTGTTCTCGCTGCTACCATAAGGAAGGAGGTGTAGGTGCCCTAAGACTCACACCACCAGGTTCGGCAACAGCTGCTACCCCCTCCACCATCAGACTCCTCAACAAAAAATTGAGGTTAACAATCAGCTCCTTGGTTTTGGTGATATTGAGTGCAAGATTTTTTTTTTATACAATCCATTACGGTGGTATCGACAGCAAATTTGTAGACGGTGTTACTTTTGCACTGAGCTACATAGTCGTAGATGTAAAGTGAGTAGAGCAGGGGGCTAAAAACACAGCCCTGTGGTACTTCGGTACTGATGGAGATTGTGGAGGAGATGTTCTCACTAATCCTTACTAATTCTGGTCTGAAGGTGAGGAAATCTAGGATCCAATTACATGTTTTTTTCGTAAGAATATTGTTGCTAAGGCAAGATTGAGGTAGCAGTTGCTGCTACATGACAAAGGGAAATAAATCAAGGATCCATATGGACCTTAACAAGGTTTGGTAGACTGATCCAGAAGGTCATTTCACATGGGATCTAGGTGAATTAGCCAAACAGATATGAAATTAGTTTGGTGGAAAGAATCAGAGTCTGGTTGTGTTGGATTGTTTTACAGTTTGGAACCCTGTGATCAATGATGTGCTCTAGGGAATCAATGTTAGGTCCATTGTTGCTTGTCATCTATGTTAATATTTGAATGAGAATGAGATGGCATGATGAGTAAGTTTGCACATTACATACTTCCTGAGAAGACTGAAATGGGCAAAGCGACCAGCCATCTTATGAAAACCTTCTACAGGAGCTCTACTGAGAGGGTCCTGGCCGGCTACATTGGAGAGTGATATGGTAGCTGCAGGGAGACGTGTTATGTCTGGTTGTGTGTCTGCATGTTTTGTACTGTGGACCAGAAAATGTTGTTTTGTCGTGTTCTTCTTGTGCAATCAGCTGATAATAAACTTGACTTGATTTGACTTGTAAATTGGTAGTAAGATTACCACAGGATATAGATGAACTGGGAAAGTAAGCAAAGAATGGTAAATGGAATTTATCTTGCAAAAGTGTGAGGTGTTGTATTTTGGGAGATCAAACCAGGCTGGGAATTAGACATTAAATGGCAGGTTTCTGGAGAACAAGAGACATAGGGATACAAGTGCACCGATCTCTGAAAGTAGACACACAGATGGGGGAGGGAGAGGGGGAGGGGTGGTGGGGTGGTGCAGAAGGCATTTGACACCATTGCCTTCATCGATCAGAGCATTGAGTTCAAGAGTTGGAACGCCATATTACATCCACACAACACATCAGAGAGGCAATGCGTGAAGTGTTGTGTACAGTTTTGATTGCCTTGTTACTGGAAGGATGTCATTCAGCCAGAAAGAATGAAAAGAAGATTCACAAGGATGTTACTCAGACTGGACAGCTGCAATTATAAGAAAGGGCTGGGGCTCTATTGGCTGGGAGGTTTTCTGGAGGCTGGGGTAGGGGGGGGGGTGCTTAACAGGGTTAGATAAAAGATTTAAAGGCACAGATATGATGAATTGTAAATACCTCTTATCCAGAATTCAACCAACCAGCAGCCTCAAACTGGCAAAAAGATTGAAGAAAATAAGCAGGTAAAAAATATGGAAGTTTAAAATTGCCCCTCCCCCAACCCCAGTGAGCAGTTTGTCAATCCACAGAACACAAATCTCAAGCGACTGGCAAATTCATTTTTCTGGGATCTACTACTCCCCACAGGTGCTGGATACTGGGAGTTTGCTGTATTTTTTTTCAGGGCAAGAGAGTCTAAATCTGGAAGACATGGATTTAATATGAGAGGAGAAAGATTTAAAGTGGACCTGAGGGGCGATGGATGTAAAGAATGAGCTGCCTGAAGAAGTGATAGAGGCAAAAAAAAGTATTACAGTGTGTAAGAGATACTTAGGCAGGTGCATGGATAGAGTTGGCTAAGAGAGATATGAGCCAAATGTAGGGAAATAGTTCAGATAGTAACTTGTCAGGCTTAAAATAGTTGGGTCAAAGGTCCCGTTCCCGTGCTGTAAAACTCTGAAAGGGGTTACTATTGTCCTTCTTGGTCTGATAAAACCAGAAAGTGAAACGTACCAGTTCCAAGAATAAGAATTTTGGCCTCATCAAAATTATCTATACCTGTGGAGTTCTGAGGACTGGCAGCCATTAGACAATGGCAGAGGTTCTTTATTATCAGCAGGTATTCTGTCAAAAGGGTATAATATAGCATTGGAGGAAAGCTGTGACAGTCTAATTTACCTGCCTAAATGGCTAACTTTAAATTTTAGAATATCATACTCCACTTGCCAGATTTTGCCCATTCTCTTTAACCATTTGTGGCCTCCTTATGCTGTCAAACAACTTCCTTTGATCACCTAACATTTTGTTATCAGAAAATGGAGCAACTAAATTTTAATTTAATTTAATTTAGACTAATTTAGCCCTTCCGGCCTATGAACCCATGCTGCTCAATTACACTCAATTGCCCTCCACCCCCAGTAAATTTTTGAATGGAGGGAGGAAACCAGAGCACCCAGAGGAATCCCATGCAGTCAAGGGGAGAACATGCAAACTCCTTACAGTCAGTGCTGGATTCGAACCCCAGTCATTGCTTCTGTAATAGCGTTGTGCTAACTGTTGTAAAAACATGAGGTTCCAGTGGTAATATAGTGACACAGCTGGTAGAGCCTCTGCTTCACAGTATCACAGCCTTGGGCCTATTGACTTTGAGACCTGTTAACGTGGAGGTTGCATGTTCTCCCTCTGACCATGTGGGTTTTGTCAGGTGATCTAGTTTCCTTCCACATCTCAAAAGGGTGCAGTTTGCTAGGTTAATTGGCCACCATAACTTGCCCACTACCCTTAAAATGAATCTAGGGGTGGGAGGTGTTGAGGAGAACATGGAGTATAAAAAATGAGATTAATATAGGGTTCCAGTAAATTGGGCAATGGTTTGATGAGCTGAAGGGCCTGTTATCACACCGTCTCTATGACTTAACAACACTCATACATGCAGCACAAAACAAGTTACACTATGTGGTCTAATTTTCCTCAGTGAAATTTTGGATGGGAACAAAATATTTTCCTGATATTTAGTTAAAATGTCTGCCACATTGACCACCGCCAGTGGGCTGATATCGCTTCCAACCGTGCATCTTGGCGCCTCACAGTTCAGCGGGCAGCAACCTCCTTTGAAGAAGACTGCAGAGCCCACCTCACTGACAAAAGACAAAGGAGGAAAAACCCAACATCCAACCCCAACCAACCAATTTTCCCTTGCAACCGCTGCAACCGTGCCTGCCTGTCCCGCATCGGACTTGTCAGTCACCAACGAGCCTGCAGCAGACCCCTCCATAAATCTTCGTCCGTGAAGCCAAGCCAAAGAGACATTCCTTCAGTGTTAGATATTAGGTGTAGTCTGTTGGGTCAGAGAGAGTGAAAGAATTGAGAGAGATAGAGTTGGGCATCTTTAGTATATGTGCCAAAACTGACGCTGTGCTTTTAGTTGATAATTGCCTAGTGACAGAACTTGGACAGGAAAAGGAGAGAATACACATTGGCACTGCACAACAAAGTCCATTTAGCTTTCTTTACTGATGGTACAAGCTGTCCTGTTGCTTTTAATGAACTATCCATCCAATTTCTCTCCACACAAAATCACCCAGCAAAGACAAAACCACTCACGCCACCGACTGCCAGTTCTTTCAAGGATTCAATCCCATTAGTTCCATTTTTTGGCTCATATCCCTGTACCATTTCTATTCCGTATTTATCCAAACTCCTTTTAAAAAGTACTATTGAATCTGTATGAAGCACTCCACCCAGTAGAATATTCATTTGTTCCTGTTGTCATGAATACATAAGAACATATGAAATAGGGGTGGTCCTCCAATCCCTTGAACCACTAGTGAATAAGACTGACTGATCCAATACTCACTCCCATTCCCTTTGTCTCAAATCCTCTGACTTAAATTTACTCAATGAATGAGAATCCAAAGCCCTTTTAGGTAGAGAATTCCAAACATTTACTGAACTGTATATAAAAAAAAATCTTGATCTGGTCTAAATGGCCCTGTTTCTTAGAACGCATCATATCATTATTTATCATGTTGATCTTTTTTAGAAGCTCCTAATCTAAATCAGACCATTTAGTATTCTCCACACTTAACACTCTGGGATGTCTTTTCTGTTTTATCCCATTCAGTGCCATCTGCATATTTTCAACAACTCTGTAAATGGGGGGAGAAAGCCCCATCTGCAGCCAGTGGTATTTCATAAACTGCCCCATCTCATATTGAGACAATTCCACCATTGCAGCTTCATGCTTTCTTTGGCTCTCAGTCAATTTCAGAAGCTTGCCTTCTAAACAGATGCCTTCCAGACACCTGGAATAACTATTTGGTGTCAAAAAGGATTCTGAAATATAAGCACACTATAGGTAAACAGCTGCCTAAAATATTTGCAAATGGTACCAAACTATTTGGCAACCATATGGAAGTCTGTTTTGATAATTCTTCTGATAATTTCAGATATAGTGCAGCATTCGTATCTCTTCTAGGCTTTTGTACCCTTGGAGGATCAGCTTTTGTTATTTTTTTTCTGGTCTCTGCCATGAGATTGACCTTCTCTTTTAATCTCTAACAGACCAAGTCCAGTTTAGGTGACCACTTAGCTGAGCATCTATGATATGTCTGCAATGGCGATCTGGAGCACCCAGTTTCAAGCCATTCCTGTACCTACCTGTCTGTTGTTGGCCTCCTCCATTGTCAGGGTGAGGCCAAACATGAACTGAAGGAACAACACCTCATATTCTTCCTGGATAATCTACAACTTAACATTGAACATTGTGAGAATGAACATTGAAGTTTTCCTATATCAGGTAATGTGATCTCCCTCTGTCCTTTCTCTCTCTTTCTGATCTACTCAGTTTCCTCACATACCCTGCACCCTCTTATTTCCAAATATTCCCAAATTCCCCTTGTTACCCAATGCTTTGACCCTTCCCATCTATTCCATCTGCCCTTCAATCACATACTCCTCCCACTGTGTCCCCTATCACCTCTCCCCACTGTTCCTGTCCGTCTACCATTCTTCCTTTATTTGGTACCGCTCCACTTCCTTTCTGATCCAATTCATAACCTCAGCCCTTTGTTGTCTCCACATCACCTACCTAGCTTTTACACTATCTCCACTCTTCTCTCCACCACCTGACTCTAATGTCAATCAATCCCTCTTTCACCTGAACCCACCTTTATTTTGCCAACTATTGGTCCATCCCTCCAACTCATTTAGTTATATTGACTGTCTCACATGTAATCTCAGACAAGTTGAAGGGTCTTGATCTGAAATGTCCAACTGCCCATTCCCCTTTACAAATACTGCATTTTCCTCCAGTGGCTGGAGAACCTCAGCAGGTCATGCAGCATCCATAGAAAGTAAAAGACAGCACATCTGTCCATCCAGGGCCCCGACCACCTGCCGATTTCACCTCCAGCCAGATGGCATTAACCTCAATTTCTCTCCTTTCTGCTCAGCAGCTTGCCTTTTCTTTTCCCTCCACCTTTCCAGTTCTCCCCTCTCTTCCTCCTCTTTGCCATCCCTCCTCCCCGATCGCTGCTGTCCCCTCCCTCCCTTCTCCACTCTCACCTCCTGCCTTTGCCAACCCCATTTTCCCCACCCCCCCATCCTTTTGTTCAGATGTCCGCCAAAAGACTTTCATACCTTGATGAAGGGCTCAAACCTGAAATGTTGGTTATGTAGTTTTACCTTTGCTCCATGAAGTGCACAGTTTGACCAGCTGAGTTTCTCCAGCATTTTGAGTTTTTAAACCAATGTTTCAGACCTGAGTCCTTTGTCAAAATCTGGAAAAACAGTCAACTCCTGAATAAAATTATAAGAGAGGGCAGGAGAGAAGAGAGGAGGGAGGAAGTGGGAGGGGGAGGAGTATCAGGTAAAAGTTCATTGGTGGATGGGTGGGCAGAGGAGAAAGAAGCTGAGAAGTGATAGAGGAAGAGGGGCAGAGGGCAAAGAATGACAGGAGAAGGAAAGGGAAAGAGATGGGAAGCTGGGTAAAAGGAGACAGATGGGAAGGGAAAGAGAGAGACTGGGAAGCAAGTTAACAGAAATTAGAGAAGTCGACATTAATGCTGTCTGGTTGGACTGCCAAGATGGAATGAAGGTGTTGTTCCTCTACTTAGTGGGTGGCCTCAGTTTGGCAGTACCTGAAGCCATGGACAGACATGTCAGTGTGGCAATGGGGTGTGGAATTGAAATGGTTGGCCATAGGGGGAATGTTTCTTATGAGGCAAGGCCAATGGAGCTAGAGCTTTTCTCTTATGGAGCAAAGAAGGATGCTTCTCCCCCTCAACCTGTCACCAGAGATAATTTCCAGAAGCCATTTTCCCTCCTAACAAGCACTTTTTTTGGGATGTGGAAGGAAATTAGAACACCCAAGGGAAATCTATATTGTCATGCAGAGATCATGTAAACTTGACACAGATCACACCAATAACTCACTTCGAACCCTGGTCCTAGACTTGTGAGGCATCAACACTAATTACTGCACCACCAGGCCTCAGGTTTTACAATACTGCATCTTAATAGAAAACCTGAATAGAAAGTATGTAGAAGTTGATGGGAGCTGGGGATAAATTTTGTATTCAAACTTCATTAAAAATTTCATAAGTTGCTTTAAGTCTGTTCAGTTAAACAAGGTGTGCTTAACTGTGCTCTTGGGTACAGCTATAATCAATGGCACTGATCCATTGCTATTCATTTCACACATCTTGAGGTATATTTATTTGATGCTGACATTCATAAAAAGAAATAACAGTACTGTAAGTTACAATGCACCAGTATCTTAAGTCAAAATTTATGTTTAAATCTAAATACTTTAATTTCCTATCAGGTAAATAAAACATATGCTGAATATTTATGTAGAATGGTTTATGTTCCATCTGTTGTGGCACACTCTTTCTTTGAATTATAAATCCAGAGTTCATAAGAGTTTATTCTTCGAATATCACACTTATGCAAAGCATTATGTCGTATTCATCCTGTGTGCAATCAGATTTATCTCTTCCTACAAATTAAATCCGGCATTGCACTGCCTGATGAAGTCATGATGGTAATTTTCAGGTCTCTTTTACTGATGCAATTTCAGAGTTTTACTTCATTACTTCAGTCAAGGAATCCTGGGAATACACCTTTATCAGAGCAATATTCTGGATTACAGGCTCTTAAATTGTTTCGAATTTGCTGAGATTTGTCTTTCCTTTATTTGTCTCACAGTGACCTCTCATAAAAAAGGCCCAAGCTGCTGTCTGAACATTTTTATAAATTCTGTTACAATACAAAGTCAAAAGGGAAACCTCTCATGAATTAAGCGAAAGCTCCAGGGTTTGAAAATACTTATTAAAATTAGAGAATAGCAGAATAATGAGAAAAAGCGAGTGAAATGTGTGCCGAGGTGCTCCGTTTATCTGACGTCTTACCCATATTTCTCTTGTGTTGAGTCTGTAAACTAGTCCCAAAGAGAAGCCTGTTACAATAAGGTTTTCAGTGTTATCTTAATGCAAAGCAAATGACTCAGGGAGTTTAGATGTACTCGAAAGAGCATATTATTTTACTTCAGGAAATGTGGAGCACATTCCATTTTTATCAGTTTGATAATCTTTTACTTTGGAGACACAAAAGACACCTAATGCAGAGCAAAAAGCAAACTGCTAGTGGGATTTGAAGGGGGCTTGATGGCATCATCTTTCCATCTCCGCCACATCTACTCCCAGGATGAGGCCTTTCTCAGAAAATCTTGCTTTCCCTTTACTGCCTTTAACTCAGCTGCATCTCTTTTATTTTCCTGGCCTTTATACCTCTGCCCTTGCCACTATTTGAGATCCCAGTAAGTCCTTCTAAGTGAAGCAAAACTTGACTTGTGAATCTGTAGGGTAATTTACCGCATCTGGTGCACCCTTATGGCCTCCTCTACATTGGGGAGACTAGACCCAGAGTAGGAGATCATTCTGTTGAGACATTTGTTCTGTCCACTCCAAAAAGAAAAGCTCTAGCTCCATTAGCCTTGCCTCATAAGAATCTTTCTCCCAATGGCCAACCATTTCAATTCCACACCCCATTGCCACACTGACATGTCCATGGCTTCATGTACTGCCAAATCGAAGCGAGTTCTCCATATGGTCTGTGTCGAGTTTGCATGATCTCTGCATCACAATATAGGTTTCCTTTGGGTGTTCTAATTTCTTTCCACATCCCGAAAAAGTGCCCGTTAGGAGTGAAAATGGCTTCTGAAACTTATCCCTGGTGACAGGTTGGGGTGAGGGGGGTAAAATTGATGGGTGTATGAAATTTGAACATAGAACATTACAGCATAATACAAACCCATTGGCCCTCGATGCTGAGCCGACCTATATAAACCTACTCAGCAAACTAAACCTTCCCTACTTCACACCCACAACCCTCTATTTTTCCTGCATCCATGTGCCTGTCCAAGAGTCTTTTAAATATCCTTATTGTACCAGCCTCCACCACCCACCCCTGGCAATGCATTCCAGGCCCCCACTATTCTCTGTGTAACCCTGACATCTCCCCTAAACTTCCCTCTCCTCACCTTGTACAGATATCCTCTGGTGTTTGCTACTCTTGCCCGACGAAAGTCATGCTGGCTGTCCATCCAGTGTTTGCCTCTCGTAATTTGGTAGAGATCTATTAAGACCCCTCTTGTCCTTCTTCACCCCAAAGAGAACAGCTTTTTAGCTCTGTTAGCCTTGCCTCTTAAAAAACATTCTCTAATACAGGCAACATCCTGCTAAATCTCCTCTGCACCCTCTCCATAATTTCCACATCTTTCTTAAGACGACCAGAACTGAACACAATATTCCAAGAGTGGTCTAACCAGAGTTTTGTAGAACTGCAATATTACTTCATGACTCTTGAACTCAATCCCCAACTAACAAAGGCCAGAATACCATGAGTCATTTTAACTAACCTATCAACATGCATGGCAACCTGAGAGGGCTATGGATTTTGACCCCAAGGTTTCTCCCACACTGTTAAAGTATCCAACCATTAAACCTGTGCTCAGGTTTGACCTTCCAAAATGCATCACTTCACCCTTATCCAGATCGAACTCCATCTGTCACTTTTCCACCCAATTCTGCATTCTGTCTATATCCTTTTATAATCTATGACAATCTTCAACACCATCCACAACTCCTCCAACCTTCATATCATTTTCAAACTTATAAAACATCCCTCCAATTCAACATAATACAGCGTATAAACTTGTTCTATACAGGGGTGGGCAACTTACGGCCCTGGGCTGGATCCGGCCTGTGATTCGAATTTATCCAGCCCACAACCCAATGCGTTTGCCCGATCATTCTCAGCCGCTCCAACATACACCGTTCGCCACAATAAATTGTCAGCCTTTGTCATAGATGGCTCCAGGGACTGTGCACATGGATTAAACATCCCTCAGCAAAGGAAATATTTTGTGCCTATATAAATCCCGCCCGCTCCTTTGAGGTCATAAACCGGGCAGTGAAATGACTGTGTTCACACAGAATGTTCACTGAAGTCTCTCCACATCGTTATAATCAGGAATTGTTCATCACCACATCACTTTCTTTCCCTGGAATTCCCAGGAACATGCTTTTCCCTCAAAATAGGCCTGAGACAAGCTGTGCATCAGTATCTAACTGTTCCACTCTTGGTCTAAGGCCACTCACCCACTGGTGAATGTGTAGCCGGGTGACCAGTGGGGTGAATTTTTCAGAGTGACCCTGAAGTACACCTTCCTCTACCCTCCTCTGAGGAGCCACATGCCTGATTTCTCCAGCTTGGTTGTCAAATGTGAGCACCCTCACCACCAACGTCTGTGGCCAGGCAATGTCATCCATCAGGTGCCAGAGATCTCTTTTGTCTTGCACATTCCTTGCCTTGGCCTCACATTTGGGCACCCCATAAGCACCATCACCTTGCTATCCCATGGTGAGGCAGGGGGCAGGCCAGCAGACATGTATCCAGGGTGTATCTGGAGTGCCCCATTTCCCTCAGCTGTCATCTGCTGCCAGAATGCCATTCCTGCTCCCATAAATATTCACAATCAATGCCCTCATCCTAAATTTGGTGTCCACTTGCCAATGGTGTGTTGCTGCAGCCGACCATGTAGGCCCCATTCTAGGAGGGCAAGGAACCTGGCCCGGACCACAGTCACCACCTGTTCCCATAGGATGGTACCCCTTCTGACGGCACCCACAAGGCATTTCCAATTATCTGCTGTTCAGACAGACTGCCCAGGTTGCTCACTTCCCAATGAGAGTGGCGGACATTGGGACCTCCCATGTCTCACAGCCATGGCAGCAGCATAGCTAGGTGTTCACCTGGCTGCTGTAGGTATTAGTCCCCTGGCTTGGTTAACTACTTGGCGGAATAGTCCTGGATTTCCATTATCTCAAAGTGACCACGTACGTGCCCACCTGAGGTTCCCCCATTTTTACCTATCTCCCCGTTTTGGAGAGTTGGTGGATGCCCACATGGTAGACCTGGGACTGCATGGTCATTGGCCAGGCTTGTAGGAGGTTATGTGTTGTGGGACTCAGTTTCCTCATGGTTATCACCATCCATTTACACATACCCATACCCCAAACATGATGATCCCCTCCCCCAGCTGGACAATGGCTTGGAGTTTTCATGAGTCAAGCTGCAAGTCAGACCAGTGAGCTGCTTGCAGCTGATGTGTTTTAATGGGCTTGGAAGTTGCCTCCATGATTTTAATTTCTAAACTGGTCACTTGCCCTTGGGTAATCTACACTTCCTCTTGCAGTTCATAACAGTTGTGTTGCAGGGATTTGATCTCCCTATCTTTCTGGACGCCCTGACTGATTAACTCAGGCGTGATATCCCACTGACACCTAAGTAGGGATATCAGTAACCATAGGGGTCCCCCACAACTCCTCCTTGCTTTGGGAAACCCCAGTAACTCTAGGTGGGAGACCACATGGTGCCTTATCTTTTCTCCGTGGGGGTCCAACCAGTTGACCCAATTGACTGGCATGGCATGGCTTGCCAGCCACGTCGCCAAAAGTCTGAGCCTCTGACAGTCATGGGGCACCCAGGGATTTTATAATCTGATCCCTATCTGTGAGTCACCTCTTGCTGCTTCGTTGGTGGGCAGGTACATGATTACATATGCACCAGAGAAGATGCCCATACACACACTTGTTAGTTAATACAGTCTCCCCACATTGTTAGTATGATCTTTCACATACATGTGTATCCAGCTGAAACTCTTTGAACCCTGCTTGCAGCGCCAATTGTCGTGTTGGGAAGAGTATCAGGTTCGGTGGGTTCACAGAGAGAGGAGTCTGGACACAAGTGTTAAAATCACACAGAACTTTTATTAACACATGGTTAGCGACCAGGGGAGAACGTAAAATGGTACTCGATCACTATTTCCCTTAAGCGAAGATATAGACATTCACCTCGGACTTTTGTTAAACTTCGACAACGGTAAACCTATACTTGATCCACTCATACACTACAAATAGGGACTTTTACACACACCTGATTCTCTGTACCAAAGGGGTCTCTGTGAGGACCAACCTATCCCAGTACTAACGGCTCAGCTTCAGTGTAGTGCACACCTTACCCGTGACACTTCCAGCAATGTCCACAGTAGCAACCTGGCATAGAGCGATGTACGGGGCTTGGACCATGAGGCAGAGAAAAAGAATGTGCTATGCATTGATGTTTTATACAATTCTGATCTGGGCATCTAGCCAATAATGGCCCTAGGTGATTTAAATTAGCCAATGGCAAGGTGTGCATTAATGGCTGGAGTCCAACCTTGATGGTGTGACTTCCAAATAAATTTTAGAAGGGGAGAATACATGACCACCTGCAATATATACATTCCAGACAGGCAGGAGGCCATGTTTCCTCCACTCAAAACATATAGCGATTAGTGCATTGTAATTATTGCACCACCGACTTGGGTTTGAATCCGATGGTGTCTGTAAGGAGTTTGTATGTCCTCCCTGTGTCTGCGTGGGTTCCCTCTGGATGCTCTGGTTTCCTCCCATCATTCAAAACATACTGGCACTGTAGTTCATTTGGGTGTAATTGGGTGACATAGGCTCTTGGGCCAAAAGAGCCTGTTACTGTGTTGTATGTCTAAATTTAAAATTTTTAAAAACTGATCCATTTAAAAGGACTTTACAGTGACATGTGCAACAATTTATTCCCAGTGAAAAACAAGCACAATGAAAGTTAATTTAGCTGTAGAAAAACCTACCCTTAATATACTCAGCATTTAGGTCCACTTCTAAACACATGAAATTCATCTTCTAGGTGTCTGGGTAATCAATGAAACACTTGTGACTATCTATCAAGGCCTTAAATTCTAAAATATACTAAAACTTCCTCCATCTCCTTCAGTTTGAGAGATCTTATTAGGTTGAAGGTGTTGTACATGTGAGTGATACGCTTGTGCAGCTGATAGAGCTCCAGCAATCCAGATTCAATCCTGACCTCTGCTCCCTGTAATAGGTTTCCTCTGGGTAATCTGACTTCTTCTGATATCTAAAGACGTGCAGGTTTGTGGGTGAATTAATTTTTGTAAATTGGTCTGAGCGTGAAGCCAAGTGGAATAATGTCAAGGGTGTCGATGGAAATGTAGAAAAAATCAAAAGGGATGAATGTAAATGGGTGCTTGATGGGTGCTGACAGTGGGCAAAAGGGCCTGTTTCCACAGTTTGAGACTAAATGCACATTGTGGCTGGTGTATTTTGACTTGCTAATTGACATCAGTGCTCCACATTGATAACTCCAACACCAGAAGAGTACTGTCTATTGGACAATACCTTTTTGTGTCTGACATCTGTACTTCTGTGGCACGCTTTGAAGGATTGGAGATTGTCAAATTATATGCAGCTTTGTGCTCTCAGCGTAAGCACACAAAAAACTGCATCAAAATGATCTAAACTCAAATCTTTTCAGATCCTTACAACTGTCAAGAAAAGCAAACATCACCTCAACAGTCTGTGTTTAAACTCAGGACCTGGAGATGATCAAGGTGTCTTCTAACTCTCAGAAGGCTGGTATCATAACACATTTGACGTGGTATAATATTGCGTCCTAAAACAAAACGTGAGTGCAAAGTGTGTGAAATTAGCATGTGAAACAAGGAAAGGCATGCAAGAAATCAGTAAGGAACAATCACACCAACTGGAGAGAAAACAGATCAAAAGACTCAAGATTCAATTTATTTATTGTCATGTAATAAAACAGTCATATTACATGAAACTGCTTTTGCCTGCTGTAAGGCAAACAGATTTGCCATCGGCAGAAATTGCCTAAAGCACCTCTTACAGTAAGAGAAAGAGAAGCAAGAGAGAGTTTCCCCCCTGAGTCACCGAGCGTCTGTAGATCTACCTCCAGTGCTTCCACAGCCACACGGAGTCCAGTCCAAACATTGGCAACCCGAGCTTCAGATCCGAACCTCCAACATGGTCAGAGAACCTTCGGCGCCCTCTCGCATCCCAGTTCTGATACCTGGCATCCCTTCAGCCAGTTTTGGGCCAATCTCCAGCAGTCTGCAGCCTGGACGAGCTCCTCGCCTTGAGTCGCCAGCACCCTGTTGCATACAAAGATCTGTCAGCCGCAGAGCCCCCTCACTGGTCCACCGTCCCATGGGTTGTCTCCTCTGCTTCTCCTTCTCAGACAGTTTTCTGGTGCCCTGTGCCAGTCCTCCACTTCCCTGGAGTCTGCAACCCCTTGTGGCTGCTGCCGATCAAAGGCGCTGCCATCTTGGGCACAGATCCCACGGTTGCGGGATTTGAAATAAAATTACCATTGGCTCCTTTAACGCGCCTTTAAAGCAAGTAAGAATGAAGAGTTAAATACTGCTATCAAATATAATGTGCTCTGATCTCCATGGCAACAAGCTTTGCTGATTCTGTGGATAAATCCTGCCCTAATTCAGAGCTGAAGATTAATATTATTGCATAAAAGTTCAGATCCTTCCCTCTACCTATCTTTTAACTTCCTGTGTCTGGATAGTACTATTTTTTAGATATGAAGGATTTATAATCAGTGTTCAGAACTCAATACCATCTCAATATTGAAACAGTTCTTGGTATCCGAATCCAAGAGATCAGCATAATGCAAATGGCTAGAGGACAAATTTTGTAGACTGTGGAGCAATCCCTCAGTACATTCAATCTGATAGGCTGCTTGTTACGGATTATTACATTGAATGATGGTGTTGAACTACATTGATTCCATGTTTATAGGGAAGTTATTCTGAAAAGCATTGTGACACAGTGGTATTAAAGGTCACAGACACTCTGAGATTGTAATCTGTCTGTGAATGCAGTATCTGAAATGGAATAACAATACTGTTCTGCTTTCTAGTCAGAATGGTTTTTGTGCTGGCAAATTACAATGAGATCCATAATCTTGCTGCTACAATTTAAAAATGATAATTTTCACCAAAATTTTTCCCATAGCTTTCCTGCAAAGACACAGCAAAACTGAAATGGGAAATAGTAGTGTCACTAAGGTCCACATCTACATTTTAATTAAGCACACCAGGTATCTCCCGGTGGATTCCCATCTTCATGCTGGTCTATATAATGGTGTGGACAGTTGTTTATATTGAATGCCAACTGATTTCTCAAGAGATAGGCCTTTGTGAAATGCTGCTTATGTCAGGTTACTTCTTTCTTTCTTTGGCTTGGCTTCGCGGACGAAGATTTATGGAGGGGGTAAAAGTCCACGTCAGCTGCAGGCTCGTTTGTGGCTGACAAGTCCGATGCGGGACAGGCAGACACGGTTGCAGCGGCTGCAGGGGAAAATTGGTTGGTTGGGGTTGGGTGTTGGGTTTTTCCTCCTTTGCCTTTTGTCAGTGAGGTTACACAACTCCAACATATGCACACCATGCTCATTCTAGGATATATGCAGTGTCAAGATACTACATTCCAGATTTACATTTGCAGAAATGGAATGACTTAAAGCTGAAGTTTTACTGATAATTAATTTAATTGATCTGAAAAATAACCTTGTTTCCATCTGAGTGATCAGCCCTCTGTGAATACATCTTTCCTGCATTTCTCACGTGTACTCTTCTTGTTTCTGATTTCAAAGGCATTGGGATAGTTAAAAATATTTCAAAAACATTCGGCTGTATTTCAGATTGCAATTTGAATGCAGGATCTCCCATTTATTTCCATGAAGAAGAGAACTTGCTAATTCCATTTCTTGATAATGACTTTGAATAGCTAAATTCAAAACTAATTCCAGTTATATCTCAGAAGTTAGCAGAACATTATCAAAACTAAGGAATTGATTGTAGACCAAAAAAATAAAAGCACAATGCTGGAAAAACTCAGCGGGTCCAGACAGAACTCAGGTGCCTGCATGCACTTTGCTCATACCTTGATGAACGCCTCAAGTCTGAAATTTTGGTTATGTATCTTTATCTTTGCTATATAAAGTACACTGTCTGACCTGCTGAGTTTCTCCAGCATGGTGTTTTTATGGTTGCTGCAGGGAAATAGATCAGAGGTTATTCCACAGGATCAAAAGTGCCAGAGAGGATATCTGGAGTCTTCCTCCCCCCATTGGGATCGTTTTCTGAAGAGGGAGCACAAAATCATTGCGGACTCCTTCCACCCTGCACACAGCATCTTTCAGCTGCTCTCATCAAGGGAAGAGATACAGGAATACCAGAGACAGCACCACCAGGCTGAGGAACAGCTTCTCCTCACGGGAAGTGAGAATGCCGAACAACCAAAGGAACTGCTCACTCTAAACATTTGACACTCATTTGTGCAAAACAATATTTATCTATTTATTGTTATACTTGTCCTGCATATATATTATTTGTCTGAATGTGTGTTATATCTGGTTGTATGTCTGCATGTTTTTGCATGAGGACTGGAGAACGCTGTTTCATCGGGTTGTACTTGTGCAATCAGATAAGAATAAACTTGACTTGACTTGACAACTTCAAATCACATTATCTGCAGACTTTCATGTTTTGCAACTGATGGTGGCTTCAGGTGGGTGAAATCAGAATACGAACCAGTCCTCATCGAGGGGCCAGCAGAACTTTGAATTCCTGGGTGTCAAGATCTCTGAAGGTCTGTCCTGGGCCTCCATGTTGATTATCCACAAAAAGGCTCGCCAGCAGCTATACCGCAAGGCGTTTGAGGAGAGTTGGTATGTAATGAAAGACTCTTGCAAATTTGTACCATGGAGAGTATTCTGACTGGTTGCATCACTGTCCTGTATGGAGGTGCCAATGCACAGGACAGGAAAAGACCTCGGACAGTGCCATCATGGGCACCAGTCATCATTCCATCAAGGACATCAACAGGAGGTGTGATCTTAAGAAACCAGCCTCTCTCCTCAAGGACCCTCACCACCCAGGCTGTGCCCGCTTCACACTGCTACCTTCAGGAGCCTGATGAACATCCAACAGTACAAAAACAACAATAAATGGACAATAAACCACAGACACTGCCTCATTTTTCGTTCTTTGCATGATATATATATATATATGTATCTTTTTAAAAATGTAATTTATAATAATCTTTGCACTAATGATGCTGCAAAACAACACACTTCGTGACATATTGATGATAATAAATTCTGAGTTTGATTCTGATTCTGAAATGGAGTCGTTCTGAGGCAAGATACGTGTGATGCACTGCAGTACGAACAAACAAGCTCAAACTATGAAGGCTGTACTGCAGGCTTTAATTAGCTTAAAACTTGAACACAAGGCTCAGTATCGCTTCTGGCTCCATGTGCTCTGCTCCTACCCAAGGGCCGGCATGAGCCTTTAAATGGGGCCAGTCATTGCCAGGGAGTAGGTGGAGCCAGCCTCCCAGGTGACCTCCCTGCAGGTATACTGGGTTGCCCCCTGCAGTACGCAGGCAGGAGTGCAGCCAGGCACAGGGAGTCACAGACAGTCCCAGTGGTTGTCTCACCACAATACAGTAAAATGTCTCTGCTAACAATTGTGTGAGAGATAATAGAATATAGGAAGTAAAGTTAGTATGAATGAAATAAAGAATAATAGACTAGACTAGAGGAAGTTAAGTAAGTGCTGAATAGGGATGAATTCCGATAAGAGTGTGAGGAAGGGTTACGCAAGTATAATAGAATAAGGGTCTTATAGTGATAGAAAGAATTAGCAAATTCTGCATCTCTCTCTTCTCTTTGGCTTGGCTTCGCGGACGAAGATTAATGGAGGGGTAATGTCCACGTCAGATGCAGGCTCGTTTGTGGCTGACAAATCCGATGTGGGACAGGCAGACACGGTTGCAGCGGTTGCAAGGGAAAATTGGTTGGTTGGGGTTGGGTGTTGGGTTTTACCTCCTTTGTCTTTTGTCAGTGAGGTGGGCTCTGCGGGTCTTCTTCAAAGGAGGTTGCTGCCCGCCAAACTATGAGGCGCCAAGATGCACGGTTTGAGGCGATATCAGCCCACTGGCGGTGGTCAATGTGGCAGGCACCAAGAGATTTCTTTAGGCAGTCCTTGTACCTCTTCTTTGATGCACCTCTATCTCAGGTGGCCAGTGGAGAGCTCGCCATATAACACGATCTTGGGAAGGGATGGTCCTCCATTTTGGAGACGTGACCTACCCAGCGCAGTTGGATCTTCAGCAGAATTAGTAAGTCCTGGGGTTTGAGATGTTGTGAATAAGAACAAAGGCAGATTCATGAATAAGGACAATGACATGATGGGACCCAGACAGGATACCCCATGGTCTTTCAAGTTTACAGAAACTGCACGTAGGCAGACGGAATTACCAAATGCCAAACCAATCCAAGAGGCAGAAGAATGTTAAGGGGGGGAGGGTATCTCTACACTGAAATGAACTGTATAAAAGTTGGGTGAGCCCCAGTATGTGTGTGTATTCCCAGGGTAAGGGGAAGCACCCAACTTTGCACTGTTGCTCAATAAATGTTCTTTGTTCTCAATTTTTGTCTCGAGCGAAATCTGTGAAGGTACTTCTCTTTCTCACAATTGTGCTTTATTGAGGCCTATGCTTTTAAAATGGAAAGGCAAGCAATAAACTGCTGACAGATTGTGGTCCTCCAGCATCAACCAGAGGCACTCTGACCTGGCAATTTCACACTGAATGAGGACGGTATGTTACTCACCATTTGACTACCAGATATTATTATAGATGTAGTGATTGCATGAAACTATAATGAGCTATGACAGTGAAGACTTCACTTTGTACACATCCTCAATCTCAAGGAAGCTGCATATTGAACTGATTCAAACTTGGATATTGATTTACATTTTTATGTTTATTTTCAATATTCTTCATCAATTCTGTGTTTTTTCACACTGTCAATACAACAATATTTAAAAAATATTATTAGCTGCTGAGCATCCCTGTTTTATCTTTCTTACATTTAGCAGCGCAATTACGATATTGTAAACCAGAAGCCAGGAAGATTAATTAAACACAACATTCTACGTTCATTATAACCTCTGAATAAATTTAAAAACGTAAATTGTAGCTTTTCTGTGTTAACTCAGAATAATAATGGCAACATTTCTGCGAACTAATCAATTTAAATGCACTTTAAAAGACTTTCTTGAGATTTATTTAGCATCTCATCATTCCTATGTTTGTCATTCCAGACCAATTAATATTAAATTTGCTGTGGAATACGTAATATTAACAAGGCCACAGATATTTTCAATAATGAAGAAAGTTAAACAGGAGCACTGAATTCAATTGTCACCAAATGGCATCAACTCTGATAATAAAGTGAATACAAGAGTAAGAGTGTACATGTCTGCATATGTAACAAATACAATTACTCAAATAGAACTTGAGCTAGATTCATAAAACTTTCAACATTTGCCCTTTGAGCCAGTGATACTTTTGCAATTGATCATAGAACACAGGCAGTTAATGGTTTCCATGGTGATATCCTGAAGATTCATCAACCCTTATCTTCATAGCTTTTAACTATGCAATTTAGGTTGACTGATTTTTTTTCCACCCAGTTTCCTACTTAAAATTATTTTTCACAGAGTAAATTAAAACATGGGCATAGGGAATATTGCTGGCTATGTTCATTAACATAGCCAATTAAAATTGGCAAGATTGGAATTGAATAATAAATTCAATAACGTACAGTTGGAAAAAAAGTGCAAGTAGTTTATGACTAGTAAAAAGTTCAGCCTAAGTACCGCAAGTATCAATCACAGATGGCTGAATAAAACACTCAGGTGTATTGTACTGAAACAACATATCATCTAGGCTTCCTGCCAGTGTATAAAAAGAAAAAAAACATTTGAGTTCTTTCAACCTCACAGGAACAATACTTGGTATATCATGTGGGGCAGGAATGTGATTCAGGGAGATGTGGAAGCTCAGCTTTACGCATCCATCTGGCAAGCCCCTTTCGGCATCATTTTTCATCCTCCTAGCTCTTTCTTTCTGACCTCTTGGTCTCTTCATCAAGAAACACACCATGTTGTCAGCTATCTCAGTTTATCTTCTCCAAGCAGAAGGGGCTCACATCAGAAACATACCTCACTGAATCTCCAAACCACTTCACGGCCAATAAACCATTTCCTAAGTGTAGATATTGCTGCTTTGTAGCCAAGTGCCAATTTTCAAGCAGCAAAGTCCTACTGTAGGGAAAAGCATAAGGAGCAGACGGTATTTTTGATGGTGGTAATTGAAGGATGACTTATACAGAATACTAGTATAAACATGCCATGGCATCTCTTGTATCCAGCTGAATATGCAATCAAAAATGCATGCATTGATCTATCAATACAACACCCCTTGGTGGTACATTGGTCCAGATTATGGGTTCCCACCTGTTTGACTCATAGTTGGGATTACTAACATTGACAAAACTGGTACTCTTAATTCATTGTCTGAAGCCAAAACAATTCTAAACCCAAAATCAAGCTGATAAATGGACCCAATGGATTCTACCCAATGGAAGCTGAAATTTGCATTCTGCTAACTCCTAACCGCTGCTAGCCTGTTTCTCTATTACGCACATCATTTTCACATCTTCCTCAGGACAGCAAATTTTGCTGCTTTGCATTCAGTGCAGCCCATCTTTTTCTGAATTCTGTTCCTCTCTTGCTAGAATTAAGCTTCATTTTTAAATCTGTTTTCACAAGATATTTTTTGTACCTCTTACTTCAACTATCACATTTTTTAAATGTCAGACTTGCTAAGTGGTGTTAATATACAAACTCACTCATGTTATTTGATTCATTTCTCTTCACAACTCGAGTCATAATTTTGTTTGCCTCATCTGTTTCTTTTCCACTGGCTGAACTTAGCTCAATCATGCTGAAGTTGTCCACATATTATTAATTCAGCAAGAATGCACTCTGTTGAGGATTGAGGCATCATTCTATTGTTGAACAATAAGTTTGAAAATATAGGACTTAATATTTATGTTGAGCCACCCTGTAATACTTGCTTCTTCAACAATTCTTTGACAATTCTCACAGCTGATTTCACCACATCATTAGATGCTGAAGGAAATGGTGAAATAAATATATATGCTTAATCAGGTGTTACCCTTCCAATTTTTGGGTGGTCTTGTTGGAACAGTACATAAGGCCATGGATAGACATGTGAGTATGGGAGTGTGACACAGAACTGAAATGGTTGGCTACTGGGAGGTCACTGTCACTGGCGCAGATGAAAAGAAGGTGCTCAGCAAAGTGATCTCCCAATCTGCGCCCAGTCTCTCTGCGTAACCCTTCCTCACACTCTTATCGGAATTCATCCCTATTCAGCATTGGATGCAGTAAATCAGTCTTGCAGATACTCAAGTGAAGTGTTGCTTCACTTGAAAGGCCTGCTTGGCCTTACTTCTGTTTTTCTAGCAAAAAGGTGCCAAGCTTTGGCATTATTTTGCAAAAGAAAGGAAAAATAGAAAAGAAAGCAAAGAAAGAAAGTCCCTTCAAAGAGAGTGAGTGATATCTATACCCAACAAATAAATCTAACATCTAAACTGAACTCAATATTGTTCTAGTGGAAACATAACTAATTGGTCAGAGTGCCATTTCATGGCTTTGTCTAAATATTTGTCTGATTTAGTTCAGTCTTTTTAAAATTTTTTGGACACTTGTTTTAGAACAGTACATTTCTGGCTATATCCATTGCAGTAACTGAAAAGTCCTCCTCCTCTTTTTGATAGAAAGATCACGTATTCAGATCCTGTATTTGAATTCTTATGTGGTAATCTTGACAATGCATCTGCAACAACATTTTGCTGGAAATGTCTTTATTTAGTTATGTAATCTTATTGAGATAAGAGTTTTCCTACCTTTGTAATCTCGATAAGACATTGTTGGTATTCCAACTCAGGACCAAGAATTGCTAACATGGATTTATGGTCTTTGACTAAGATCGAAGGTTTGCATAATAAGAATTGATTAATTATTCTCATTCCATAGACCTTATGGTTCTTCTTCAATTTGAGCATAATTTATCTTGTTCATTAACAGTGTGTGTGATACGAGGATAACAGTTTTCTTTTATATTTCTCCATTATTTGATCAGTTAGCACAACATCATTACTGCACCAGCAATCGGGACCAGGGTTCGAATCCTGCGATGTCTGTAAGGAGTTTGTACATTCTCCCCGTGTCTCTGTGGGGATTTTCCTGGGTGCTCTGGTTTCCTCCCACCATTCAAAATTTACTGGGGTTTATAGGTTAACTGGATAAAATTGGGAAGAACAGGCTCATGGGTCGAAAATTGAAATTTGAAAATAAAAAAAATAAAATATGGGGACACCAATTCCCCTGAGCAGAAAGCCCTGCAAAAGGTAGTAGACATAGCCCAAGACATCACAGGCCAAACCCTCCCCACCATTGAGAATATCTGCAGGGAACGCTGCCGTCAGAGAGCAGCAGCCATCATCAAAGATCCACATCTCCCAGCACACACTCTGTTCTTGCTGCCACCAACAGGAAAGAGGTATAGGTGCCACAAGACACACCCCACCAGGTTCAGGAACAGCTGCCACCTTTCCGCATCAGACTCTTCAACAACAAACTCAATCAGAGATTCATTTAAGGACTTTTAGAACCATAGGACCATAGAACATAACAGCACAGAAATGGGCCCCTTCGGCTCTTCTAGTCAGTGCCAAACTCTTTCTTTTGCTTAGTCCTACTGACCTGAACCCAGTCCCTAGCCCTCTATACCTCTCCCATTCATGTACCTGTCCACATTCTTCTTAAATGTTAAAATTGTCCCTGCATTCACCATCTCAGCTGACAATTCATTCCAAACTCCCATCTCTATCTGTGTGAAGAGGTTCCCCCTTATGTTCCCCCTAATTTTTTCCTCCTTTCACTCTTAACCCATGTCCTCTGATTTGTATCTCACCCACAAAACTTACTTTTGCACTTTATTGATTTTTTTCTCTCTGTATGGCACAGTCAGTATGTTTACATTTCTTTATTTGTTCTTGAGTACAGTTTTTTTGCACTACCATTTAGTGGTAATTCTGCCTCGCTGCAAGAAAAAGAACCTCATGGTTGTAATTGATGTCATGTATGTACTCTGACAATAAATCTGAAATCTAAATCTATGTTTCGGACTAAATATTGCAACACAGTGAAGTAACAAAGATTCACTCCAGGAATTTTTTCCCACGAGTTATCAATGTTCACCTTTCTTTGCCCTATTTCCATTTTTTTTTTACCTTTCTACAGCAAGTAATGTAATAACTTTAGCATTATTGCAAAACTTGACAAAAAAAGTACCTACTGTATGCTTTCTGGTTTCCTCGGCTTTAGAGTTGCTTCCACATGGGAGCAACCCATTAACATCTCAATTTGACTGGTGATGAAACATTGCTCTCTCTCTGAATACACTATAGTTTTTTTTGTGCTTCACACCAAATTTGTGTTGAACTGAACAATACTTCCAATATTCAAAGGTTTCCCCATTCAGTACTTATGGTTATTGGTCTGATCTATCTTGCATTTCCTTGCCTTTGGCAACTTGAAAAAAAATTGTAACAATTTCATATGATAAGATTATTTTCTGAAGTAGTAACTACCATCATTTCTAGTAAAAAATCCCTTCTGTTAAAGAAATGAGGCTACAAGCACTGCTTTGGCTAAATACCTTGGTTTTAGATTTACAGGTCGAGGATATGGGCCACTTTCTTCTGATAGTTAAAATATTTTATCATTTTACATTGATGAATAATTTCTTCTACTAGAGTTGTTCACACCAATTTTACCCAGCTGCTTTTGTACTCCAGCCTTTAGGAACATTTACTGTTAACTGTCGGTAAATTCAAGGTGGCAAGGTGCCACATAAAGACTGGTGCGAAAGACAATCAAAAACATGACACAGTGTAGTGTGAATAAAAGCTCTCACAACTGGAGGGAGAACAAATGGTTTTATTAGCTTAGAACTGAGGGTAGGGTCTCACAGTAGTCTTCAGAAGGGTTCTGGGTTTAGGCAGGAAACCAGGGTTATATGTGAGCAGATGGGGGTGGGGCCAGACATGAGCACAATGCCCTACCAGTGAATCCCAGTTCACTGCATTCACCCCTTCCTGCAGAATTTAGGGTCTGTGACAGAGAACATGGGTTCAGAGAAGAAAAAAAGTCAGAAAAATATAGTTATTTACAAATTTACGGATTTAAGTGGTCTGGAGATTCTGGTGGAGCACCTTAGCACTGGGGGACCATGGACTCCTTCAGTCTCCTGGTCTCCTTGTGAAGGAGAAGAGGTGGGCTGGATCTTTGGCTCGACGTTGGAGGGGATGCCCTTTCCTTCTGAACCGGATCCTCTGGGGCCCTGACTGGGGGTGGAGAGAATAAGCTCCGTGGCACACAGGACACTTGAGGCAACGGACTATCTGTTCCGGCAGGTGCCAAGTCCCTGCTGGAGATGGTCTCCTCTTTCCCTTCGGATACTCCACATAGGCATATGTGGGATTTGTGTAAAGAACTTTCACCCTTTCCACCAGGGGGTCAGTCTTGCTTCTCCTCATATGCTTCTGAGAAGGACTGGACAGGAGTAGTGAGCTAGATTGGGAACGCAGTTCCCAATACCGACCTTCTTTCAAAATTGAATAGGAGCTCGTGAGGAGTAGCATTGGTCACAGTACATAGTAGCAACCGGATGGAATGGAGTGCCATAGGAGGGACTTCCTGCCAGCAAGAGTCTGGAAGGCCTTTTGATTTCAAGGCCAGTTTGACAGCCTTCCAGACAGTGGCGTTCTCCTTTTCAACCTGCCTGTTCCTCCAGGGGTTGTAGCTAGTAGTCCTGTTGGATGCAACACCCCTCACCAACAGGTACTGACATAGCCTGTCACTCATAATGGATGAGCCCTGGTTGCTATGAATATAGCTGGGACACCTGAACAGGGCGAAAATGGAATCTTGGGCCTTTATGACTGATGAAGTAGATGTATCTGGACATGGAATGGTGAACGGGAAGCGGGAGTACTCATCAATGATAGAGCAAGAAAGTGTTCCCGTTTGTGGAGGGGAGAGGTCCCTTAAAATCAACACTGAGAAATTCAAAGGGCCTGGATGTCTTGATCAGGTGTGGCTTTGCAGGGGCGGTAGAAGTGCGGCTTGCACTCCGTGCAGACTTGGCAAGACCTGATCATTTCTCTGATGTTTTCCATGGAGTAGGGCAGATTGTGCGCCTTGACAAAATGAGCCATGTGGGTAACCCCTGAATGCAGAGCTCATTATGCAGAGTCCACAGAGGTCGGTGTGTGAGGAGGCACAGCTTCCTCTGGATAAGACATCTAGGGGGTCATTAAGGGCTCCTGGCCAATAGGGAATGTCATAATTGTAAGTGGAAAGCTCGATTTTCCACCCAGCAATTTTGTCAATTTTGGTCAGTGAGGAGCATAAATTTTCTACCATCCAGGTAGTGTCTCCAGTGCCTCACGGCTTCTACAATGGCTTGAGCCTCCTTTTCCACAGATGGGGTCCGGAGCTCCTGGCCTTGTAATGTCCAAGAAAAAAATGCAACCAGCCTGCCCACCTGGTTGAGGGTAGCAGCCAGGGCTACATCCAAAGTGTCACTTTCCACTCGGAATGGTACATTCTCACCCACTGCACGCAGCTTTTGCAATGTGATTCCGGAGGTAGTTAAAAGCCGTTTGGGCTTCAGCCGAGAGGGGGAAATTAGTGGCTTTTAAGAGAAGGCAAACCTTATCAGCGTATTGAGGGATCCACTGAGCGTAATATGAGAAAAACCCCAGGTATCTCCTCAAAGTCTTTGTGGTCCTGGGAACGGGGAGCTCTAATGAGGTCGCATCTTATCGGGATCAAGGCCAATGATGCCATTCTCCACCACATCGCCAAGGAGAGCCAGATGTTTAGTCCTGAACGCGCACTTATTGGAGAAAACTCTGGAGGTTGGCATCATGGTCTTCCAAGGTATGGCCACAGATGGTGACGTTATCGAGGTAGGGGATGGTAGCCAACCCATACTCATCCACCATTCTGTCCATCTGCCTCTGGAAGATTGAAACCCCACTAGTGATACTGAAAGGGACCCTCCAGAGTCAACCGTTAACCTCAAATGCCATATATGGACGGTCCTCAGAATGATTGGCAGCTGGTGATAAGCAGTTTTCAGGTCGATGGTGGAATAGACTTGATACTACGCAATCTCATGCACCATGTCCGAAATTCGAGGGGGGGGGGTATACATCAGGAGCGTGTACCGATTAATGGTTTGGCTATAGACTTAATTTCCCCTTTTACCACTACCAAGTGCTCTCCAAGGGCTGGTGCCAGGCTTGATGATATCTTCGTCGAGCAGACGTTGTGTCTCAGACTTTATGAAATCATGGAAAATAAAGTTAAAAAAATACGTGTTTAAATTTGGTGTGCTTCTCTATAGTCTGCCAATCATGCAACATGCAATCTCAAGCATCCAGAAAATTCATTTATCCAGCATCTTCTAATCTCCATAGGTGCTGGATACTAGAGGCTTTACTGTATAAGGGAAAGTATGCTAGGATGGATTGAAATTGCTGATCACATTAGACAATGAGTTAGAAATAACAGCTGGAAAGATGTAGGGAACGGAGTGCCCTAAGCTTCGCTCTTCCAGTTCTTATCATTTATGTTAATTACCTGGAGGACGGAGCTGAATGTCAGGTATTGAAGTTTATTGATGACTTGAAAGTAAGTGGGAGAACATGTTGCCTTGATGATATTAGGGCTCTGCAACAGGATAAAGATAGATTGAGTGAGTAGGTGAAAACTTGGCAAATGGAATTTAATGTGGGAAAGTGTGAGGTAATGCACTTCAGTATGTGGAACCTAAAGGCAGACTAAATGAAGAAAAATTACAAAAAGCAGAGGATCTCGTGCATTCTGTGCACATTGCTAAACATTAGGAGACAGAGGCAACAAGTGATGTGGAAGGCTAATGGCATATTGGCCTTCACTGCAAGGGTGCTGCAGATTGTAAATAGGGAAGCAATAGTAAGATTGTACAGGGAACTCATGAGACTGTGGAAGTGGTCCAAACCCTGGAAGCAGCAGCCCGTCAAGTTGAAGCCTTCGATTCCAGGATCCCCCAGGCTCCCTCATGGCCCTCTCACACTGCAGCTGCAGCCCTAGGCCGAGCAGAGGAGGAGAACATTGCTGCGGCAGGCGCCTGGCATCCCTGTAAGTACTGTGGGTCAGACTGACATCGCGCCAAAACTGCCCAGCTAGGAACCAGTATTGTTCCCAATGCGTCAAGAAAGGCCACTTTGCAAAAGTGTGCCTCTCTAAACCTGCCGGCAGCTCAGCGGCCCTCTATGACCTCCCCACCTCCCCGACTTTTACTGCGCAACATCCGGCTTTGCCAGCGAGTGTTACAGCATGTGCCCTGAACATCTACACCAGACCCCGCACTGCCGGCGCCACTCGCTGAGCACCACTTCCGGCTCATGGCGCGATGTCACTTCTGGCTGATGTAACGACGTCACTGCCCGCCGGCTGTGATGATATCACTTCCCCCAGCACAGCGGATACGGCTGGGGAAGGAGGCCAGCCATGCAATGGCCTCCCCCCCACGTGCCGCTGACATCTTGGGCTAGGCAGCGCCCAACACGGAGGGCCCCCGACGACGTTGAAAATGACATGGTCAACATGGGCGATGTCCAGGCCGCCCTACCGACGCTCCCCATGCCTCCGGAGGCCATCGACTACCACACGCTGCACCTCACGACCGATGGCGACGTGGTCAACATGGGCGATAACCATGCCACCCTATCGACACTCCCCATCCCTCCGGATAGCGACGACTCCGACTCTGAGACAGTCCTGGCCGCCACCACGCTAACCAGGGACATCCCGCACGACCTCAGGCGCTCGATGATGGACATGTAAGTCAACAGGCAGATAACAAAGTGGCTGTTCGACAGTGGTAGCACCGAGAGCTTCATTCACCCGAGCGTGGCTCACTCCCTAAGGTTAAAGGTCCACCCCACCACCTGCTCGACTGTTGAGAAGACTGTTGGTACCCTTGGGCGCTGCTCAGTCGATATAACTGTGGGAGGGGAGTCTTACACAGGAATCAGGCTCCTGGTCATGCCCAAACTCTGTACACCACTCCTCCTGTGCCTGGATTTCCAGTGCCACCAGCAGAGTGTCAACCTTGCCTTCAGGGGGCCCCAACCTCTACTCACATTGCACAGCACGCCAACCTACCAGCCCCGGCCAACCTGCAGCCTCTCTACACTGCCCATCACCCCACCAGCGCTCTTCCCACATCTTGCCCTAGGCTGCTAGCCAATCGCCGCCAGAAGTAGGCACTATTGCTCCGCCGACAGGGACTCCATTAAGGTGGAGGTGCGGCGACTCCTGGCGGAAGGCATTATAGAGCCCAGTAACAGCCCTTGGAGAGCCCAAGTCCTGGTGGTCAAAGGGGGAAGTAAGCTGAGGATGGTCGTGGATTACAGCCAGACCATTAATCAGTACACCCAGCTGGATGCCTACCCCCTGCCGAGAATCACCGACATGGTCAATGAGATAGTCCGCTACCGATTGACCTGAAGTCAGCATATCACCAAATCCCTATCCACCCAAAGGACAAGCCCTACACCGCCTTTGAGGTGGACGGGCACCTGTACCAGTTCCGCTGGGTTCCTTTTGGGGTCATGAGCGGGGTCTCTGTCTTCCAGCAGGAGATGGATCGCATGGTAGACCGGCACAAGCTGAAGGCGACGTTCCCATATCTGGATAACGTCACTATCTGTGGCCATGACCAGCAGGACCACGATGCTAACCTGGAAAAATTCCTCCAGATGGCCGCGGAGCTGAACTTCACTTACAACAAGGAGAAGTTCAGCACCACCCGCCTCACCATCCTTGGGTACATCGTGGCCCATGGAGTTGTCATCTCAGATCCAGAAAGGATGTGCCCATTAATGGAGTTACCCCTCCCCCCATGCTAAAGGCCCTCTGCAGGTACCTGGGCCTGTTCTCTTATTACTCGCAGTGGGTCCCTCACTTCTCGAACAAGGTCCGCTCACTGGCCAAAGCCACACTTTTCCCCTCCCACTTGAGGCGCAGGCAGCCTTCACTCGTATCAGGCAAGACATCGCGGACACCACAATGCAGGCTGTGGATGAAGTCTCCTCCTTCCAGGTGGAGAGCAATGCCTCTGAGGTGGCCCTCGCTGCTACCCTCAACCAAGTTGGGGGGGGGAAATGCCCCGTCACCTCCAAGCTAGGGCACTCTGCCATTGAAAAGGAGGCCCAGGCAACTGTGGAAGCGGTCCGCCACTGGTGCCACTACCTGGCTGGCAAGAGATTCACGCTCCTCACAGACCAGCAGGCCATGGCGTTCATGTTTAACACTACCCACAAGAGCAAGATCAAAAACAACAAGATCCTGGACAGGAGAGTTGAGCTGGCAAACTACAGCTACGACATCCAGTACCGCCCTGGGAAGTTTAACGACTCCCCCGATGCCCTCTCTCGCACCTGCACGTCTATGCATGACGACAAGTTGCAGGCATTGCATGAGTCCCTCTGCCATCTGGGCGTCACCTGGTTGTACCATTTCATTCAGTCCCGAAATCTGCCGTACACCATCAGGGACATGACCGAGGCCTGTCGGGTCTGTGAGGAATGTAAACCACACTTCTTCCGCCTCCCCCCCCCTCCAGGCCCACATTGTAAAGGCTACTTGGCCTTTTGAGCATCTCGGCATGGACTTCAAAGGGCCCCTGCCTTCCACGAACCAAAATGTCTACTTCCTCACAGTAGTGGACGAGTACTCACGCTTCCCTTTCACCAACTGTATAAGGTACTGGTGAGACCGCACCTGGAGCACTGTGTCCAGTTCTGGTCTCCATATTTGAGGAAGGATGTACTGGCTTTGGAGATGGTCCAGAGGAGGTTTTCTAGGTTGATCCCTGGGATGAAGGAGTCGACTTATGATGAAAGATTAAATCGTCTAGGATTGTATTCGCTCGAGTTCAGAAGAATGAGATCTTATAGAAACATCTTGGAAGGCATGGAAAAAGCTGAAGTAATTCTGTGATCAGCTAGTAAGACTAACCTTCTCAAGGTAATAAATGGTTCAACAATGTTTTTGACTTTGAATATTCCACCTAGTTCCCAAGTAAGTGCAGCAGTTTGAATGAATTATTTTGTTAAATATCATTAATCTCAAAATGCGGTGAACAATAAAATCAACTTTCTGATTCTTAATTATCAACAGGAATCAAATAAACTGAAGATGCTGGAAATCTGAAGCAAAAACATAAAATGCTGCAAAGTCACAGCAGGTCAGGCAGCATCAGTGGAAAGAAGAAAAGAGTTCATGTTTCAGGTCGAAGGACCTTTTGATTGAGTTGGACATTAACTCAGAGATGATGGCTGTACTGATAAATCTTTATAGCATTTTCTGTTTTTGTTATGATTGATTAAAACAATGCCATTTGATGACTGATGATCCCACAAGCACCTTCTCACTGTGGTAGAATGAACATTCAGTATCTGAATCCAGTTATACTTATTCCAGTCTATGTTTGCTTCTGTCTTTTTAAAACCTCTTCTACAAACATTATGCCTGAAGCGTTGAAGATTGATAGAAAGCTAAAGCTTTCCACTGAGCTAATTAGACCAATCTGGACAGTGATTATTAGTTTGTATGCAGCTTTTCAGATGAGACTGTAAACTGATAGATTGGCTTACACGCCACTATTGACTTTCATAACCTTGTTAAATATATAGAATGGGTTAGCTCAGTAGAAAAATTAATAAGGTTGCTACAGATAGCGTTGAAGTATTTGGCATTTACTGGTAACTACAATGCTTTTTTGTCTATTCACTTTCTCATTTAGATGATACTTAAACTCATGTGAGACATTTAATTAAACATTAAGAAATAAAACCATGAAGCAGATATACAATTGAGTAGGAGAGAGGAATAGATTAAATGATACCATAGTCCCAATCTACACTCAAGTGGTTCCTACATGAATCCTCCTTTTATTTTCTCTTCCCGAGCTGTGTTTAATTCTCTCTACCTTTGACATATGAGCTTATTTCTCCACGTACCAAAAATCCTCTCTTTTTTTTTTAAGCTGTACGATCAATTCTGTATTCGTTGAAAGCAGTCAAAACTCATTGAAATTGTTTGCTTCATAAATACTGAGAATGCATTAAAAACGAGTACAGGCCACCTCTGGGTTACAATTTGCTGCTTGAAGGATATAAACATGCTCCCATAATATTATTAAATTCAAAGGTTTTATATATTTATTTGTCCCTATGAGCAGCAGAAGTATTTTCCTCTCTGCACTGCTTTTGATGCCATTCATTGAGATTTGGAGTCCATATGGAGTGATTTTTTCATATTTTCTGACACATGAACAAAATTGACTTCTGTTAAAATGGAACCCATTTGTTATCCAAGTATGGCCTGTACTAGAAAAAAATAGTCAATTTTTAAATATTACACTGAAAAGCAATCATGCATACTTAAAGATAATTAATCACATTTGAGATGAAAAAAAAAAGTCTAATTACAATTCTCCCAGCAAGTATTTCTTCTTGATCATTCAATGGGACAGCCGGTTTAGTGGGTGGATTTCTGAGCTGGAGAAGTCTGCAGAACTCGATGCTAATTTGGATTTCATGGGAGTCCACATGAGCAGTGCAGAAGAAGCTGGCAGCACACCAGTGTAGCAGAAGATGCCACTACTAACTTAAGCTTGTGCCAGCATAGGACTTCTATAAATAAGTGGAAGCACTGGTCCTTGGGAGGAAAGTCTGCCCCATCACCTCAACACTCAGATCTCCCCGGGAGCAGAAATCTGACTGTAGACGCTGCCTTTTTTAAAACACTTTACAACAAAAAACAAATCTTATTTAAGACTAAATATACATTTATTGATAGATAGCTGCAGTTTTGCTGTGATGAGTTGGGAAGGGAAGATTAGTGCACATAATCACTGAATTGATTTAGAAGGACATTTTGGGAGAGAAGTGCAACATAGTAGTGAAAAAGCATTTAATTCAGATGTTCTGTGAATGGCTTGAACACAATCAGATGCAAGCACAGGTCTTCCACAATGATAACTGTCAATACAAGTTTAAAAAATAAATTGAATGCTTTAATAGATAAATCCCTCGTCCTTTGCAGGAAATAATGAGAAAGTAGAAAAGGGAAGAGCCGTTGCCTAATCTTTTACAATGTGCTGGACCTTGAGGTCACCTGGCACTCAGTCACATCAGTTCATTGGTGAGTAAAGGGCACTAATAAATGTTCTTTCATAGGCTATAGTCTTTTTCCCACTGAAATCTCAGTTAATTGGGTTGTGCAGTGTCCCAGGATTGGAGCCCATTTGTGCTTTTTCGACTGCTTTTCCACTGAACACAACTCATCCCTGGGGATCAAAGAGTCTACGTTTAACTGGAACGGGTGACTTTCTACTGTCCTTCTTCCACTTAATCGGCATGCTGGCATCACCCGATGCCGGGGGATAGGAGAAGGGGTAGAGGCCGTAAATCCACAGTGTGAAATGACATCATTTGATGCCGGCGTGCTGACTGTTTCTTTTCACTGGACCCTGTCCCAGTTAATTCCCCGTTAATTCCTGAGACAATGTGCCGGTGGAAAAGGGGTTAAAAATGGAAAGATGGTTTCTGGCACCTATGGATTTCACAACAGATGTGGATTTCCTTGAACCCCTTGTCTTACACACTGAGCAATGGGAGAATGTTTCTCTTCCAGTTTTGTTGATAAGCACAGTTGTTGCAGAGGTTTGGTAAATTTCAACAGATGTGTGGTGGAAAGTCTGTTGATCAGCTGCTTCATGGTCCAGTGTGGGGACACCAATACCCTTGAGCATGAAGCCCTGCAAAAGGTTATGGGCACTGCCCAGGACATTACAGGCAAAGCCCTCCCCACCATCGAGAACATTTAGAGGGAATGCTCGGAGAACAGCAGCAATCATAAAGCACCCACTCCACCCAGAACACACTCTGTTCTCGCTGCTATCATCAAGAAATCAGGAAAGAGGTGTTGGTGCTGCAAGACTTGCACAACCAGGTTCAGGAACAGCTGCTACCCCTCCACTATCAGATCTTTCAATAACCAACTCAATCAGGGACTCATTTAAGGACTCTTACTTTTGCAGTTCATTTAAATTTTTTATTTCTGTATTGCACAATTAGTTTGTTTACATTCATTCACAGTTCTTTATTTATTTATATGTATACGCTGTGTACAGTCGTTTTGCACGACCAATAAGTGGTCATTCAGCCTCCCTTGCAGGAAAAAGAATCTCAGGGTTGTACACGACGTCATGTATGTACTCTGACAATAAATCTAAAATCTGAAATCTTTTATTTTATGAAGGATCATTCATTTCACACTGTGGATTGACGGCCTCTACCCCTACTCCATATCCCCCGGCGTCGGGTGATGCCAGCCTGTCGTTTAAGTGGAAAAAGGACAGTAGGAAGTCACCCGTTCCAGTTAAAGGTATCAGCAGGTCAAAGAGTGTCCTTTCTGTAGCAAAGGCAGAGATACAGAACTGACAATTCGGGCTTGAGAAAATGCCAGTGAGCGTCAGAATAAAAGAGTGGGAGAGGGGAGGAGCTGTCATAAACCTCCATAAACTATTCCAGTTCAAAGAATTTAGAGTAGAACCATGGCAGCACCAAGAATGCTATTCTCTTATTACAGAAGTGAGTTCATTTTCAAAACAAGCTGTAGTTACCAATGCTTTGTCTAGACTCCCACTGACACAGCAAGAACATGATCGTTACAACTGGTATCTGACATTTCAGTTACAACTGCAGAAATCTCTGAGGCAACCAGAGCAGGATACACATTTAAAACAGATACTCTCACAAGTCAGACCGATTCAGATACACATCCAAATGTAGCTCTGCAGCCATTTCAAAATGAAGATTCAAATTGTCCAATCATTGAATATGTCAGAAGATATGGAATATTCAATTTCCTGAGCATATGAATTTTAGATAATTCCTTGGCAATTCAGCTTATCAAATCAATGTCAGCTGTCATAGCATTCCCATTTCCCCACTGGTACTCACTACATTCCCTTCAACTTAACTTCCCACTCACCCCCCCCCCTCACACACACACACACACACACACACACACACACACACACACACACACACACACACACACACACACACACACACACACACACACACACAGACAGAGATTCTGCCACTTCCCAACATATTAAACCTACTAACTCACATGTCTTTAGAATATGAGAGGTAACCAGAACCATGGAGGAAGCCCACATGGTCAGATTTCAGATTTATTATCAGAGTACATATATGACAGAATTACCACTTAATGTAAGTGAAAAAAATAACTGTACTCAATGTACACGTAAACAAATTAAGAAATGTAAACAAACTGCACAATACAGATAGAAAACAATTGATAAAGTGCAAGAGTCCTGATTGAATTTATTGCCGCCACTCTGCCTGACAGCTCCGCCACACCGCTGCCTGACAGTCCGCCTCTCCCGCTGCTTGGAGCCCCCGGCCCGCTGACTGACAGCTATGCCACGCCACTGCCTGACAGTCCACCTCCCCAATGCTTGCAGCTCCTGTCCCACTGACTGACAGCTCTGGCACCCCGCTGCCTGACAGCTCCCCTCCGCCGTTGCCTGACAGCCCCACCACCTCTCTGCCTGGCAGCCCTGTCGCCCCGTAGCTTGACAGTCCCTTTAGGAGCAGGTTGTGTGGGAGAGCGCGTCGGGGGAGTGACTTGAGGGAGTGGGTGGTATGACGAGCGGACGGGGGAAGCGGGGTGGCGTGAGGGAGCATGTGGCGTGAGCAGCGGGGCAGAGTGAGTGAGCGCAGCCTGATAGCTCCACCGGCTACTCTGTGACAGCACAGCCGGGCAGTGGGGCTGTCAGCTCAACATCAATCATCTTTCAGCAGCAATCCTTATAATCAGGAGGTGGAGCAACTTCAATCCATCTCTGAATGTAGCCCCCTAGGCAGATGGAAGGTGGAGTGAGTTCAAAGAATCAATCTGCCTTCTGACCTTTTATGAAGGTAAGTAAAGCCAGTGGGCTGATCTCGCCTCCAACCGTGCATCTTGGCGCCTCACAGTTCGGCGGGTTGCAACCTCCTTGGAAGAAGACCCGCAGAGCCCACCTCACTGACAAAAGGCAAAGGAGGAAAAACCCAACACCCAACCCCAACCCACCAATTTTCCCTTGCAACCGTGTCTGCCTGTCCCACATCAGACTTGTCAGCCACAAACGAGCCTGCAGCTGACGTGGACATACCCCTCCATAAATCTTCGTCCGCGAAGCCAAGCCAAAGAAAGAAGAAAGAAGATAAAGACAGAGAATCTCTGTCTTTAAAATCGCTTTATTTTCACTATAGAAGGGACTGTCATTATTTTTTTTCTAAGACCCTTTCTAACAACCTGACTGCATTAGAAAGAGACAAATATGAGCAGTTTTGAACATCAGAAATTTCGAAGTTCCAAGTTCAGATTATTGACAGAGTACATAAATGACATCACATACAACCCTGAGATTCTTTTACCTGCGGGCCAGACAGAATTTCTATTTATTGGTAGTGCAAAGAACTGTACTCCAAAAAAAAAAGCAAAAGGATAAGAAATATATGCAAACAATAAGGAAGTGCAAACAAACAGTACAATACAGAAAATAAATATTCAATAATTAATAAGGTGCAAAGTAAGTGCACTTTAAATGAGTCTCTGATTGACTTTGTTGTTTAGGAATCTGATGGTGGAGGGGTAGCAACCGTTCCTGACCCAAGTGTTCTGGTTGGTGAGGATCCTTGATGATTGCTGCTGTTCTTCGACAGCAATGTGCCATGTAGATTTTCTTGATGGTGGAGAGATAGTCTTACCTGTGATGTAACTGGACTATGTCCACTACCTTTTGCAGAGCTTTTGACTCAGAGATATTGGTGCCCTCATACCAGGCCATAATGTAGCCAGTCAGTACATAGGATAACAAAAATATCCTATGTCATACCAAACATCTGCAAACTTTGAGGAAGTAGAGGCGCTGACATATTTTCTTCACAATGACTTTAGTATGCGGGTCTAGGAAAGGTCCTCTGAGATCGTGACTCCCAGGAATTAAAATTTGCTCACCCTCTCCACCTCTGATGATCACTGGATCGTACATCTCTGGTTTTCCCTTCCAAAAGTCCATTATTAGCTCTTTGGTTTTGATGTCATTGAGTGTGAGATTGTTGTTGGCACATCATTTAGCCAATTTTTCAACCTCCCTCCTGTATGCTGATCATCATCCATTTTTATACAACCCACTACTGTGGTTTTACCAGCAAATTTGTAGATTACATTGTTGTCCTACAGAGCCACACAGTAATAGGTGTAAAGTGAGTAGAACAGGGGCTAAGTACACAGCCTTGAGGAACCTTGACGGAGATGCTGGAGGAGATGTTCTTACCAGTCTCTACTGATTGGGGTCTGGAGGGGAGGAAATCCAGAATTAAATTATATAGTGGGATATTGAGCCCTAAGTCTTGCTGATCAGATTGGTGGAGATGATGGTGTGGAATGCAGAACTGTAGTCGATAAGGAACATCCTGATGTATGCGTCTTAGCTGTCCACATATTTCAGGGATTTTTGTGGAGCCAGTGAGATGGTATCTGCCACGGAACTGTTGCTGCAGTTAGCAAATTGGAATGGATCCATGTCGCTACTTAGGCAAGAGCTGATATGCTGTGGATATGAGTGCATTGGTCGGTGGCTGTAAATGATTGAGGCCTGTTTGAAACAGCTGGATACCATGCCCTGCTGGAGTGATACGATGAAGATATACATGAATACATTGGCAAGTTGGTCAACACAGGTTTTCAGTACATGGACAGGTACTCAGTCTGGACTGGATACTTTCCTTGGATTCACTCTCCTGAAGGCAGCCCGCATATTATCCTCAGATACTGACAGTACTGGAATATGAGGGGTCGTGGGATGCAAATGGTTCTTCCTTGTTCTGGTGAACAAATTGGGTATAGAAGGCATTGGGTTCAACTGGGAGTGAAGCTTTGCCATCTCCTACTGCACTAGATTTCTTTTGTTTTAAGCAGGTTATGAAATTTGTGTCCTGGCACAGCTGCCAAGTATACTTCATTGTTTCCATTCTCAACCAGAATCTTCACTTCACCAGGTTGTACCTGCTCCTTGTATAGTGTTCTGGAGATCTCTGGATTAAATGCCTGTGATCTGGCTCTCATCAGGTTCCAGATTTCATTCTTCATCCAGGGCTGAGAACATTAAGACCAACACCCAACGAAGACACAATAAATATGGAATATTGATGAGAATTTTCAGTAGGATGGTCAAAAAAATTAAAACCCATGGGATCCAAATGAGAGTGCCAAAATGGAACCAAAACTGGTTCAAAGCAGGAAACAGGGTTGATGTTGAATTTTTTCTAATTTCTGAGGCTATTGCCAGTGGGTTCCACTGGGATCGTTGCTCTGTTCCCTACATTTTTTTTGGTCTACATTAATGATGTAGATTATTATATATTAATGATGTCTGGAAATAACACAAAAATCAGCATGTAGTTAACTGTGAAGAAGAAAGCTACGCACTGCAGCAAAATAGAAATGGTTTAGTAAGTTTATCATAGAAGTAACAAAGGAATTTAATGCTTGGAAATTAAGTTAATGCATTTAGAGAGGTGCAAAAGGCAAAGAAATACACATAAATGGGAAAATTATGACATGTCAAAAATAGGGGAATATTGGAGTCAATAAGGTAGTTAAAAAGGAGCACAGATTATTTCTTTTATTATCTGAGGCATGGGGCATAAGAACATTGGCATTAGAAAATGAGGAAATCCAAGAACCATCTAGAGCAGGGGTGTCAAACTCAAATTCACGGAGGGCCAAAATTAAAAACTTGGACTAAGTCGAGGGCCGAACTAAATATTTATTGAAAATTTTCAACAACATCTGCATGTTTTCTCTTCTTTCAACATATATAATGTTAAACTTTAGGATATAACTTTAGGAGGATAATGTTACAGGTCAGGAGTAGGTAGCTCAAGTTCACCCTTTGCTTGACCTGAGGGAAACCTATTTGGTCCCTGTGGAGATGTAGTCAGCATTCACAGGCTGTGTCCATTTTGGCCTGCATCAGGACTCAGCATTTCCTGCTCACTCCTCAGGCTCTAGGCCTCTATTCACCCTCGACACACCATCCCTCTACCTGACCAGTCCTTTACCCAACCTCTACTCACCCCTCACTCCACTCGCTCTGCCTCTACCCTCCCCATCCTATACACGCCCCTCTACTGCCTCTCCCCTCAACCTGTTCCTCCCTCTACCCGTCTCTCACCCTCTAATCACCCCTCCCCTACTCGCCCTGCCCCTCCCCTTTTACCTCTTCCCTCCCTCTACTCATCCCTCCCTCTAACTGCCCCTTGCACCACCATAACTTCCCCTGCCCATTACTCCTCACCTACACCCTCTGCCCATCCCTGCTTGCCCATCCCTGCTTACCCACCCACTCAGGCCCAGCGCGCTGCCGATCAGCCTTTGCGGACAGCCACCATCTCTCTCTTCACGTGCAGGGCCGAACCAGCCGTCCCTGGGGTCCGCGCGGGTGCAAGCGCTGAAGGCCGCGGCGACCGGGAGAAGTGCGCTTGTGCTGTGGAAGGGCCGTCCGGTGCCAGTCGCGCGGGGCTCGCTCTGCCCGGGGTCCGTGCACAGCCTGCCATGCCCATCACGCCGACAGGAAATCACAGGCGCTCGCCCATCCGCCGCACCGCTCGACAGGTGGGAGAAGTGACTGGTTGTGCGGGGAGCCTTCCAACTGGCTTGCCGGCTGATGACATCGACAGACTTCTCGTGTTACAATGGGGAAGGATGTGCAATGAAGGGGGAGGATGGTGGGGGTGACATTACCAAAAAACAGCATCGGCTCTCACTGCAGGGCGGGCCACCTCTAATACATTTTTGAAATGATCTTGCGGGCCAAATATAATTATATCGCGGGCCAAATTTGGCCCGTGGGCCAGAGTTTGACATGTGTGATCTAGAGTAATAGATTGGCCACAGATGAGAACCCTGTACTGTCCTGGACATCACCTTACAGGAAAATTATGGAAACATACAAGAACATTTATTAAAGAAATATGTGACAATAATTTCATTCCAGATGTAGTTATAGAACCAGCTATTGAAGAGGAGATAAGTCAGTTACAAGCAAAGCCATGATATTGCATATACTTCAAATATATCCACAGTTAAGACAGTCTCAGTGTCTGAATTTATAGTGGCAGCGTAAATACGAAAAGAAGAAAAGTTGAGTGATGTATTTGTATCTAAATAGGTAAATGAGCTATAGTTGAACATTTCCCTAATCCCATATGTTTGAACTTAGTCTGCATTCTCCAAACCCCTCATCAATAAATCTGTCCAAATGTATTTTTAGCAGACCTGGGACTTTTCTCTTTGGAGCGTAGAAGGACGAGAGGAGACTTAATAGAGGTCTATAATATTATGAGAGGTATAGATAGGTTGGACAGCCAGCATGACAAATACCAGAGAACATATACACAAAGTTAGGTTTTTTTTTTAAAACACAGAGAGTTGTGGGTGCCTGGCATGCCTTGCTTGGGATGGTGGTGGAGGCTGAAACATTAGGGGCATTTAAGAGACCCTTAGACAGGCACATGCATGAAAGAAAAATAGAAGGTTATGGGGTAGGGTGAGTTTAGTACTTTTTTTAGGAATATATGGGTGGGCACAATATCGAGGCCGAAGGGCCTGTACTGTACTGTGCTGTAGTGTTCGATGTTCTGTGCTCTATGAATATTGTTATCGTGCCCACTTCAACAGTTTCCTCTGATAGCTTATTCCAGATGCAGACAATGAAAGAATGCCCTTTCAGGTCCAACCTGAACTGTTTCCCACCCCCTCACCTTGAACCTATGTCCTTTAGTTCTAGAATCACCTTCACTGGCAAAAAGACAGTGCATATTATTTTTATTCATGCCACGTGATTTTTTTAAACCTCAGTAAGATCACCCCTCGATCTCCTTTGTCCTTTGAGAATAAAGACCCAGCCCTTCCAATCTCTCCCAACAACTCGACTCCTCCAGTCCAGGCTACATTCTGGTGAATCTCCTCTGCATCCCTTCCAGTTTATTGATGTCCTGCTTATATCTGGTTGACCAGAACTTCACACAGTACTCTAAATGTGGTCTCACCAATACCTTGTACAGCTGAAATCAATAGGTCACAACTGTACTCTATACTCTGCCTAATGGAGGTCATCTTACTGAACACCTTCTCCACCATATCCACCAGAGTTGCCACTTTCCAGGAACTATGCACCCTGTACTCCCAGGTCTCTCTATTCCAAAACACTCTCAAGACACTTTGTTGAGTTAACAAAGTGTAAAACCTCACACTAACCAGAGTTAAATTCCATTTGCCACCCTTTGACCCACCTACCCAACTTTTGTAAACTTAGATATCTTTTCTCACTGTTCACGACACCACCAATTTTGGAGTCATCCCCAAATGTATTATTCAATGGCAGGATTGAGTGCAGAACTAAGTTTGCTATCTTTATTTGTAAGGTCCATGTAGATTTTAATTGAACTTCAGTGGGCTCAGTATGTATCAGGTTCCTGGCAAAAAGAGATTGAGGTCCAAAAGTTCTCATTCTAGTTCATAATTGCAAAAATCTATTAAAAGGAGTGAAGACACATCAAATTAGAAAAGCTTTTGATACCTCTGTGGTTAAAGAGGCAGCAGGCCACTGATCGGTTCAAGTATGAAGAAGAGAGAATTAGTCAAGATGCAAAGGATTTATAATGCTCAGTCACGTAACCAAGTATGAATTGCTCCATCAGTGAAGTGGGCATTCCTGCTAAAATGGAATCTCAAGCTTAGACTAGGGCAGTGGTTCTCAACCTTTTTCTTTCCACTCACCTACCACTAAGTATTCCCTCTGCCATAGGTGCTCTGTGATTAGTAAAGGATTTGCTTAAGGTGATAGGTGAGTGGAAAGAAAAAGTTTGAAAGCCACTGTTTTAATTGTACCTAATTGACACGTTATGTGTACAGTTTCATAACTCCAAAGGAAATGAGCCAATGACAATTTTTCTCAAGCAAAATATTTCAGTAAAAATTGGGTCTAGAACAGTGGTTCTCAACCTTCCCACTCACCTTAAGCAATCCCATACTAATCACAGAGCACCGATGGCAAAGGGATTACTTAAAATGGTATGTGAGTGGAAAGTAAAAGGTTGGGAACCTCTGGACTAAGGTAATCATTTTCATTTACACCTGCCTTATGCCCGAAAGAAATTCCTCCCACGCAAATTAGATTCAACAAAATGGTCAGGAAATAAACTGAAAGGAAGTTGATACAAGGAAATATATCACGCAAAGTGAAAGAAAAAAATGTAATTTTTAAGTATATGCTCACACTTGAATGGCTGACAGATAATGCCAAGTATTCTAATTAATGCTAATTCAGAAGAAGTGCAACTTTATCCTTCTTTTGAAAGTAGTTTATATTCTGGGCACAGAGAGATTGCTTTAAAACACAAGACAATGCTTTTTTTTAAAAAAAAGAGGCAATATTGAATCAAGAGTAACATTTTGAAATGTTGTGGAGCCTCCACTGGGACACAAATCTGTAGCCTCATTTCATGACAGAACAAGGCTTGTTTTGAAAGGTTTGACAGGTTGAGAGGCAGTGAAGCTGGACTGGATTTTCAGCCTGACTGCTTCTCTTCCTGTGAAGGTTCTCCAGAGCTTTAACTTCTTTCACTGGGTAGTGACTGGTAACTAATGAAGTAGGCACAAATCACATTGCCTCTTCCATTGCTTATTTACACTCTCTTCACAATTCCTTCTTTCAAATTTTGTCTGTCTTCCCAACATTATTAGATATACAGTAGATATTTTCATAAGGTTTTACATTTAAAATTTTCTACTTCACACAATATATTATCAATACCTTAAGATATTTATGCAATGACCTTCCTGACTTCAAGCTTCAATCTTCCACACTGTTTTAAATATGACCACCAATGTTCCACTGCCACATGTAATTCAGGTTATTCTTTCCCTTGTGTTTCTTTGCTCAGCTCCAATATTCTCACCTGTGCCAAGAGACAATGTGATTATGATTTACTTCAAGACTCGAGTGCTTATTTAGTTGACTCCTTTACTGAGGATGCTCTGTTTTGATTATTATTATGAATCTGTCCACTCAGATGAGAGTATAAGAGTACTCATGTCATCTTGAATACAAGTGTCAGGACATCATGTTCCAACAGTACATGATGTTAGTGAGACCACACTTGGAGTAATGTATGTAGTTCTGTTTGCCCAGCTATCAGAAGGATGTAATTGAGCTGGAATCGGTGCAGAAAGACTTATTAGAATTGTTAGGCAGGCTTAATTTACAAGGATGGGCTCTATAGGCTGGGTCTACTTTCCTTAGATGATACATAATATCACAAGGTGCATAGATAAGGTGAATAATCCTTTTTCCTCAAGGTAAGGGAGTCTAAAACTAGAGGGAATCGATTTAAAGTGAAAGGGGGATGATTTAAAAGGGAACTAAAAAGCAACATTTTCACATAGAGGATGTAACCAGCTGTCAGAGGAAGTGGTAGAAGAGGATACAACTACAATGTTTAAAGGTCATTTAGATAGGTACATGGAGAGGAATGGTTTAGACCAGTGGCTCTCAACCTTTTTCTTTTCACTCACATATCGCTTTAAGTAATCCCTATGCCTTCGGTGCTCTGTGATTAGTAAGGAACTGCTTAAGGTGAGTGGGAAGGGAAACGTTGAGAACCACTGCTCTAGACCCATTTGTTACTGAAATATTTTGCTTGAGAAAAATTGTCATTGACTCATTTCCTTTGGAGTTATGAATCTGTGCACATAACAAATCAATTAGATACAATTAAAACAGTGGGTTTAAAACTTTTTCTTTCCATTCACATACCACCTTAAGCAATCCCTTACTAATCACAGAGCACCTATGGCATAGAGAATATTTAAAGTGGTATGTGAGTGGGAAGAAAAAGATTGAGTACCACGGGTTTAGAGGGATATTGGCCAAATGCAGCCAAATGTTTCACCCCATTCAGGAAGACATGGTGAAACATGAAAGTAGTAAAAATACAGAAATGCTGGAGGAACTCAGCAGATCTCGCAGCGTCCATAGAAGATAAAGATATATAATCAACATTTCGGACCTGAGAGTAAGAGTTACCAACAATGGACAGAGTACTCACTATTTCACCGATCCCAGCAAACATCCTTCAGAAAAATACCTGCCATTTTTTTCACTTACAAAATTTTCCTTGAAAGCTAAGTTTGAGCTTAACTAAGAGCCATTATGTGGAACTTCATCACAACCTTCCTGTTGTCCGAACATTAGAAAATGTTTTCCACAGCATTTAAATGAATTATTTATGCAGGGCATCACTTTGAAATTCACATTAGGTTTGATAATTCTTAATAACACTGGGTGTGGTGCACTATCGAACAGAAGCAAACACACAAAACATAAAGTCTGTTCAACAGGCTTTATTCGACATAAACTTCCACAGAGCTAGCTGTGAGGAGTGCTGTTGCAAGCTCTGAGAGTGTCTTTGAAGGGCTGGCTCTGGCTTATATCCCGAAGGGAGATTGACATCCGACTGGGTGGGGCTTGGTCCATTCAGGTCGGCTGATTGACAGCGGCCAGGTGTTGTCTTGTCTCCATGCATTTCTGCAGGTACAGAGGTAGCCCCCTGCAGTAGGCCAGTGGTGTACCACCACACTGGGCAACATGTTTTCAAAAGATTTGCTTCCTGAAAAGAAATTGGGGATTATGATAGACAACTTCAAACTGAACACAAAGATAATTTCAGATTTGCTGTATCACGTAGGAAGTGGGATAAAGATTAAATTAATTTTCATTGAATTTAACATGCTTAATCACATATTAATCCTGACACATTGCGTTAGTTCAACTGAACTTCAGAAGATGAGGTGTTGTTCTTCTAATTTCTGGGTAGCCCTAGTCCACCAGTGCATGAGACCATGGACAGATACATTGGCATGAGAATGAGTTGCCAGGAGAAGATCCCTGCTATTGCAGTGGACAGAACTGAACAGAGCAATCTCTCAGACTCTCTGATGTAGCGGGAACCACAACAGGACCACTGAATGCAGCAGATGACCCTTGAAGATTCACAAATGCTGCATCTGGTGCTCCCGATGTGGCCTCCACTACATCGAAGAGACTGGATACAGACTGGGAGATCATTTTGTTCAGTACTTTAACTCTATCCACCACAATAATGGGGACCTCCCAGTGGCAGCTCATTTCAATTCCTGGCCCCATTCTCATGTCAACATTTCGGACCATGGCCTCCTGCACTGGAGGACTGGGGCCAAGCACCAAATGGAGGAACAACAACTCATGTCTGGGAACCCTCCAACTGGATAGAATTAGCATAGACTTCTCTAGTTTCCATTAGTCCCCATCCTATCTCTCCCCTTCCCCTATCTCAATTCCTCCTTTCCACCCCTCTCTCTCTCTCACTTTCTCTCTATCACTCCCCCTTTGTCTCCCTCCTTCCAGCTCTGCATTCACAGAGGCACCTCCTCATCCAATCAATTCTCACCGTTCATCTCCGATCCACCTATCCATGTCCAATTATCACCTTTTGTCTGTTGGTCTGTGCTCCTCCCCCTGCCCTTTCTTTCTTCTTCCCCAGTCTTTTTAATTCAGGCCCATGCCTGCTTTTTGCTCATACCTTCATGAATGGATCAAGTCCTTTGGTTATACACCTTTACCTCCCATGGAGGTTGCAAAACCTTCTGAGTTCCTCTAGCATTTTTGTGTTTTTACCACAAAACATCTGGTAAAATGAAAAATACAAACTCCTCCAGAAATAGGATTAAAAGATTAAGAGATCAACCCTACCCCAACAACAGGATGATAAATAGGATTGGGTGAATTTAATGTTAAATTAGGTACTGAATAAGAAATAAAAAGAGGGTGGGAAAGTTCCCCACCTTGAGAGAAATGGAAACAGGAAGAAAAAAAAACTAAATTCCAATCGTTCACCCCTGGTCATTTGTTCTGGTAATCAAAAGCAGACGTGCAGCTCCTCCACCAAGTAAGGTCCACCCTGCTGCTTCTTTATTTTCTTGGAATCCATCACAGGAGTTTGCTAATAGTATTGGGGAAGGTGGATAAATGTCCTGGGCTGGATGAGATCTATCCCAAGCTGCTGTGGGAAACAAGGAAAAAGATCACTGGGCTTTAACTGAGATTTTAAAATCCTTACTGACCATAAATTAGGTTCCCGATGATCAGAGGACAGCAGAGATGTGCCTGGTAACAACTGGACAACAATTATTTTTCTTCCTTTACCCTTTTGGGTGTGTTTGATGGATTTTGGTCTGCTGATTATGAAAAATTTCCTATCACACACCATTTTTTTTTAGATAGAACTTATTTTTGTGATTTCTTGTCATATTTTAGTTCTACTTCAAACATACAAAACCATGAAGTGCAACATGTAATAAAAAAATTATTTTCTGCCTTCCCTCTTGGACTTCGTCCCTGGTGATCTTGGTGCAGGCCGTGACATGATGAAAGGTCTCACCAGGACATTGTGACCATGTGAAAATGTTATAGGGCTATTGGAATACATCAAAATTGGCTGAACATTGTTGGATATGAGAGACATCAAATGCTGAGTACCAATGAAAATCAGCGGCAAAACATTTTTAGGTTGGTTGAACTAACACAATGTGTCAGCATCATTATGCGAATAAACATGCTAAATTCAATAAAAGTTAATTTAATGTTTCTTCAACTTCCTACGTGATACAGCAAATCGGAAATTATCTTTGTGTTCAGCTTGAAGTTGTCTATCATAATCCCCAATTTCTTTTCAGGACTCAAACCTTTTGACAAAAATTGTTGTCCTGCGATTAGAGACTGGTGATCTTAACAATGGTCATAGGGAAGTTATTGGAGAAATTGCTGAAGGACAGGATCAATAATTACTTGAAATGACAAGGTTTAGTAAGTCAGAGCCAACATGACTTTGTGAAGGGCAGATATACTGACCAATCTACATGAACCTTTTGAAGAGGTAATCAAGTATATTGATGAGGGCTGAGATGTCGATGTGGTTTTTCATAGTCCCCACGTGGAGAATGATCGAAAAAGATAGGGGTAGAGCAATTTAGCAAAATGGGTCCAAAATTGACTTGGCAATAGAAGAGGGTGATGGTAAAACTTTGCTTTAGTGGTTCAAAATATCTTTGGAAAAGTTTTGGAAAGATTATTTTCAAAATTTATCAGTAATCTTTAGGGTCAAATTAGAATCATGCCCCTTAATTGCTTTGTTTGTTTTTTCTCAAGAAGAAGAAATATTATTCACTTTATCTTGGGAGCAAATTTTAACTTTTACCTCATTGATAGTTAGATGCTAAATTTTATTGAAATGGAAAGATAGTTCTCCACCTACTCCTACTCAATGGTTACAGGAGGTCATGTCTTTCCTAAGTTTAGAAAAAAAAATCAGACAATGATAAAGATGTAAAGGTGAACCTTTATAAGATGAGGGGCCCATTTATAGAGTATTACCATAATTTAAAGAATTAGGGTGCTTGTATGCTCCTGAACAGTGCCGTCTGGTTTCTGCATGTCGTCCTTCATTTGCTACGTATATTTGATATGCAAGTTTGCCTTGTTTAGAGGGAGGGGTTTGATTAATGGGAGGCTTTCTCTTTTTTTTTGTTTTCTTTTTTAAAATTTTGATATAATGGGTTTGATTGGGAAAGGTGGAGACATATGTAGCATGTACAATCACAGTTTAATTTGAAATGTAGAAATTATCTGTCTTTTCTTATATTCCATCTTAAGTATTGGATTTATATGTGTGTATTTTTTTTTAAATAAAACTCAATAGAAATATTTTAAAAAGAAAGAAAATATCTTTGCTGTATCCTATGTCTGACAGAGACTCATACAAAGAGGAAAGAGCTGCGGTAGACATTACTTAAACCGGATGAGGTCAGCCACAGACAAACAAAAATGTTATTGTGTGGCATTGATGAAATTGAGTGAAATAAGATGATGAAGTAGAATACTTTGCAGAAAATAATGGGCTGTTAATTACAAGTTGCACAAAGAAAAACAGAAAGCTGTAGATCGAAACTAATTGCTTAGATGTGGATTACATACATGGCTGGTGCATTAAATGGCATTATTATTTGCTCATTGAGAAATCAGGATTTTACCAAAAAAAAAATTTACAGGACTGAGATATCTCTTTTTTGAGAAATTATTATCATGATTTGCCCCCTTGAAGAAACATTAAAAACTTGATCTAAGCCTTTGGCACTCACCTGCCAACTCATGCAGGCAAAGACATTTCCATAAATCCATGAGCAGAGGTTGTATCTGTTCACAGACTAAGAGATCTGTGAACGGTAGTTATCAGTTTGCAAAAGGCTGGATTGATGCAGAGAGCTGCCAGCAACTAAATGAAAATAATGGGGGACAATTATCAACACATTAAAACAATATCCCGGATAGACACATTAAATCATGCAGTTTTACTACTTCCAGTGTCATGTAGTTTTTAATTTCAAGTTACAACATGGTAACAGGGCCTCCTGGCCTACGTACAAGCCCACGCCACCCAGTTACACCCCCATGTGACCAATTAACATACAAACTCATCTGTCATTGGCACATGGGAGGAAAATGTACAAACTCCTTACAGCAGCAGATTCCAACCCAGGTTGCTGGCACTTTAACATCGTTGCGCTAACCCAATGGTTCTCAATGTTTTGTTTCCACTCACATGCCACCTTAAGTAATCTCTTTGCCATGGTGCTCTGTGGTTAGTAAGGGATTACTTAAGGTGGCATGTGAGTGGATTAAAAAAAATGTAGAACCAGTGCGATTACCATTATGGTAACTGTGCTGCCCCAAGAAGTGAACTTTTTGACAATTTTATGTAAACTATGAAAATCTCAAGTTCAAAACTGTTTATCCATTTTCCATTGTCTATTAATTATTGGTTGCCAGACACATCGATGATGTCATCACATCCTTGAAACATTACAGAGAATTGACAATGGTGTTAAGGTGAATCACAACAAAAAGTTCTCAGTCCAAATGGACAAGTTTTCATTTGCATATGGGAGCAAACATTTTAAAATGTATCCCTGATCATTTCTCATTCAATCAGTCCTTTCGTATCAAAACAAGCTCAAAAATATCTACACTTTGGGGTGTGAAGGATAACATCACTGAAGAGTAAATCAGAAACATGGCTTGCATACAATCCATTCCATATGGTTTAGGTAAGTTTAAAAATAAATTAAGATTTCTCCCTTGCCAATTATGTGCTCATTTATCCTTTTTTCTTTCCGAGCAAAGGAAACTTTGGAACAACTAAAGGAACTGCTCACACTAACTATCCAAGACTCCCATATTCATGAAACTATATTTATTTATTGGTATAAATGAATACTTGTACTGCATATGTATTGTTTGTCTGTGTGTTATGTCTGGTTGTGTGTCTGCATATTTTGCACCGAGGACTGGAGATCGCTGTTTCATTGGGTTGTTCTTGTGCAATCAGATGACAATAAACTTGATTCCTGTTTGTTGATTTCTACCTTCTTCTGGATATGCTGTGCCAGAAATAATTCTCAAAGAGATAGGATCGACAAATAATTTCCTTTCAGTCCTCAGTTGATGTTGCTTTTCACCTTGCATTGTGAATGACACAACAGAGGTCCATAATGACTTCCCCTGCTCTCCCTGGGGTGGGCTCCCATTTTCCCAAGCACTCTCTTCCAGTTTAAGTAAAATCAGACGCTTTATATGATGCAATAGGCAGGGTAAGTCTGACAATGCAAAATATAAGCTTGCTTCTGCAGAGCTAAAGCCCTATTATCCCCATACTTGCTAGCAGGAAGCACCTTATTTCAGTTCACAGTCAAAAGTTGAAACAAAATGGGTTCATTTATAAAGGGCCCTCATAAGACTACTTCAAAAATACAGATCTGCTTTTCCTACCAACTTTGCAAAGATTCAGCTGATGGATTCCTGGGTTGGTCGATTTGTCTTAAAAGGAAATATTAAATACACTCAGCCTACATTCTTGAGTTTTCAAAAATGAGAAGTTATCTAATTCAAAGATTCAAAACTCTGAAGGAACTGAACAGGAATGATTTTTAAAATTTAAATGTTAAATAAATGGTACTATAGCGGTAGCTACAAGGAGCGAAACTGAAAGAAACCACAAGCTGAGGTGAGTTTCAGTTTCAACTGTTTATTTGAAAGCCCACGTGCCGCCTTTTAAGAGGCGAGCGCAAGACCCGTCCCTGGGTCGGCTGTGATGTCACGAAGCAGCTGAAAAGCACGCTCGATGGTCGAGGCCACAAGGAATCCCCAAACCCGACAGCGCCATCTTAATGTGGCAGCTGGTTCACCTGCATCACGATGTGCACCGCAACACAACCACCCATTACACCCAATTGACCTACAAGTCCTGGTACGTATTGAACAGTGGGAGGAAACTGGAGCACCTGGAGGAAACACACGCAGACATGGGGAGAATGTACAGACAGCACTGGATTCGAATCCAGGTCACTGGCATTGTAATACTGTTGCACTAGCCACATAGCGAACTGTGCCACCCTGGCTGGAATGTCTTGAACTACGGGTCACAGTCCTAACCATTTAGTTCGTAGTTGAGTAAAATATTTCTTCAATCAACTATAATGCCTCGGTTACTAAGAACAATCAAGACAGATTGATAGAATTTTGGATGTTAAGAGAATCAAAGGATACAGGATTCTTACCTGAAAGTTTGGCTTAGGTAAAAGATTAGCCAAGAGAGGATAAATGGCCCTATTGCTGCTTTTATTTCTGAAAATGCTGGAAATACTCAGCACGTTTGTGGAGAGAGAAAAACTGAGATTTTTTCAGGCCAATCATTTTTCCTTAGAATCATTCTGGTGAAAGGTTATTGGCTGAAAATGTTAACACTATTGATCTTTCCACAGTTCCCCAACCTGCTGAGCATCTCAAATATTTTCTATTTTTATTTCAGAATGGCGTCCTCTAGAGTATCTTGCCTTTGCACTCCCAGGAAAGCCTTACATCAGACTAGAGCTTTATTCGTCTGTCACTAAGTCAAGCACTGGCTGTGGTAATAGTTAAATATTACTGCAACTGATGAAGGCCGAGAATACTCAAGCAACAGTCTGAAATATTAACACATTGAATACAAATGCACGATTCAAATAAAGCCTAGAGTGTGCATCCACATGTATTTTAAGGTGGTTCTGAAACGGTTCTTGAGAGATTCATGTTTCATTTCTCCCCAGCCAATTTCAATCTGATCGTTTAAATTGACAGTTTAAAACATATTGTCTGCAAACCTGACTCCTGCAGGATTAAATCAGTTTGTATTCAGCAAGAAAACCCACTGCACCACAGCAAGAACAGCTCCTTTGAATCCATCCAATTAACGACAACCCTGTAGGCATCCCTGTTGCTACAGCAACATCACTGTCTAATCAATACTGGATGCTGGTTTCCATGACGAGAGTACAAGAGATTCAAGGATAATTTTGCAAAAAAAATCAGTGGTTAGGAGAAAAATGTTATTGCCATATACATATATTTATAAAAATGAATGTTTTCAAGAGAGCATTTAAAGAAAATTCTGGCACAGTTGTTTCTTTTAATTGAGAGAACTAATATTTCCTTTAAACTTATGAATTCTTAAATGGCTTTAAATATTTCTGCTTGTAATGCAAAAACTCTGAAGGCATTTGAGTGATCAGTATTTTTCTACACTTTAACTAAATTCTTCCTTCTTAAAGAAATAGATATTAGAGCATGTTTTGGTGGTGATGGGGAGCGGGGGGGGGGGGGGGAAGAAGTCATTAGTAGCAGCTGCAGCAGTCTACTGCCTTCAGGATCGAGGTTTTTTTTGATGTGCGTGCATTTTATCTCCTGAACAATCCATAAATATGTGGGATAGTTTAATGGTCCCCAGCACCCACCTGCCGTTACGTACAAGCAATAAGTGAGTTTTAGCAGTTAATGTTTAAGCATCATTCAGCCATTAAGTCCAGGTCCAATTCTGCCTGCACCTGGGATCAAGGTACACATTACTTGGTACATTACTTGGTACACATTACCTGGGATCAAGGTACACATTACTTGATACATTACAAGGTACACATTACCTGGGATCAAGGTACACATTACTTGATACATTACAAGGTACACATTACCTGGGATCAAGGTACACATTACTTGATACATTACAAGGTACACATTACCTGGGATCAAGGTACACATTACTTGGTACATTACTTGGTACACATTACAAGGTACACATTACCTGGGATCAAGGTACACATTACAAGGTACACATTACCTGGGATCAAGGTACACATTACAAGGTACACATTACAAGGTACACATTACCTAGGATCAAGGTACACATTACTTGATACATTACAAGGTACACATTACCTGGGATCAAGGTACACATTACTTGATACATTACAAGGTACACATTACCTGGGATCAAGGTACACATTACTTGATACATTACAAGGTACACATTACCTGGGATCAAGGTACACATTACAAGGTACACATTACAAGGTACACATTACCTGGGATTAAGGTACACATTACTTGATACATTACAAGGTACACATTACCTGGGATCAAGGTACACATTACTTGATACATTACAAGGTACACATTACCTGGGATCAAGGTACACATTACTTGATACATTACAAGGTACACATTACCTGGGATCAAGGTACACATTACTTGGTACATTACTTGGTACACATTACAAGGTACACATTACCTGGGATCAAGGTACACATTACTTGATACATTACAAGGTACACATTACCTGGGATCAAGGTACACATTACTTGATACATTACAAGGTACACATTACCTGGGATCAAGGTACACATTACTTGATACATTACAAGGTACACATTACCTGGGATCAAGGTACACATTACTTGATACATTACAAGGTATACATTACCTGGGATCAAGGTACACATTACTTGGTACATTACTTGGTACACATTACAAGGTACACATTACCTGGGATCAAGGTACACATTACTTGATACATTATTTGGTACACATTACAAGGTACACATTACCTGGGATCAAGGTACACCTGGGATCAAGGTACACATTACAAGGTACACATTACCTGGGATCAAGGTACACATTACTTGGTACATTACTTGGTACACATTACAAGGTACACATTACCTGGGATCAAGGTACACATTACTTGGTACATTACAAGGTACACATTACCTGGGATCAAGGTACACATTACTTGGTACATTACAAGGTACACATTACCTGGGATCAAGGTACACCTGGGATCAAGGTACACATTACTTGGTACACATTACAAGGTACACATTACCTGGGATCAAGGTACACATTACTTGGTACATTACTTGGTACACATTACAAGGTACACATTACCTGGGATCAAGGTACACATTACTTGGTACATTACAAGGTACACATTACCTGGGATCAAGGTACACATTTCTTGGTACATTACAAGGTACACATTACCTGGGATCAAGGTACACCTGGGATCAAGGTACACATTACAAGGTACACATTACAAGGTACACATTACAAGGTACACATTACCTGGGATCAAGGTACACATTACTTGATACATTACAAGGTACACATTACCTGGGATCAAGGTAATCATTACTTGATACATTACAAGGTACACATTACCTGGGATCAAGGTACACATTACTTGATACATTACAAGGTACACATTACCTGGGATCAAGGTACACATTACTTGGTACATTACTTGGTACACATTACCTGGGATCAAGGTACACATTACAAGGTACACATTACAAGGTACACATTACAAGGTACACATTACAAGGTACACATTACAAGGTACACATTACCTGGGATCAAGGTACACATTGCAAGGTACACATTGCAAGGTACACATTACAAGGTACACATTACAAGGTACACATTGCAAGGTACACATTACAAGGTACACATTACAAGGTACACATTACCTGGGATCAAGGTACACATTACAAGGTACACATTACAAGGTACACATTACAAGGTACACATTACAAGGTACACATTACAAGGTACACATTACCTGGGATCAAGGTACATCATTACTTTCAGCAGAACTATTGGATGGTAATCTTGGAACCCAATTATGAAATTTTTATCTACCATCTCCAGCTGAATGGCTCCTGAACTCTGGTTGATGTCAGCCTGGAAAATTCAACAAAAAATGGGTGTAAAGCAGGTATGGCCAAAACCTTTTGGTTGTGAGCCACATACAGCAAAATATAAGGAGTCACGGGCTAAACAATATTAAGCCTAGCAGTTTTCAATCAGTTATACAGCAAGAAAAACAATGTTTTTAGACCAGAAAACCTCTGGGCCATCAAAAATTCATTTTTAAATCAAAAGAACTATACAATACTACTGAACAGTATAACTGTTGACATTATAGTAAGTTTATTGATGTGATCGCATATTACAGTAGGCATTTCTGTATCTGCTACTCTTATTTTTAATTTAAATAAATACAATAAAACTCTTTCAAACTCTCATTCAAAATGCAGTGCAAAATAGATTTCAGATTCTTATTTCAGATTTATTGTCAGAGAACATCCATGGCATCACATACATCCCTGAGATTCCTTTCTTCCTGCGGGTACGGCAGAATTACCACACTGTACACGGTACTCTACACAGCGCAAACATGTAAACAAATAAAGAACTGTAAACAAACTGACTGTGCAATACAGAGAGAACAAAATGAAAATCAATAAAGTGAACAGGTAAGAGTCCTTAATTGAGTCTCTGATTGAGTTTGTCATTGAGGAGTCTAATGGTGGAGGGTAGCAGTTATTCTTGAACTTGGTGGTGAGAGTCTTGCAGCACCTATACTTCTTTCCTGATGGTAGCAGAGAAAACAGAGCCTGTGCTGAGTGGTGATTGCTACTGCTCTCCAACGGTAGCGCCCCCTGTAGGTATGCTCAATAGTAGGGAGAGTTTGGCCTGTGATGTCCATATCAAACCTCTGCAAACTCCTGAGGAAGTAGAGGTGCTGACATGCTTTCTTCACAATGCCATTAGTGTGTTGGATCCAGGAAAGATCCTGTGAAATAGTGTCTCCCAAGAACTTAAATTTACTGGATCACTGGATTGTCTACCTCTGGCTTTCCTTTCCTGAAGTCAACAATCAGCTCCTTAATTTTGGGGACATTGAGTGAAAGGTGTTGTACCTATTCAGCCAAGTTTTCAAACTCTATCCTGTACGCTGACTCATCCCCTTCCTTTATACCATCCACTATTTGGTATTGTACGACAAATTTGTAGATGGTGTTATTGTCATACCAAGCCACAGTCGTAGGTGTAGAGCATGGGGCTAAGAACACATCCCTGTGGTGCTCTGGTTCTGAGGAGATTGTGGAGAAGTTGTTACCAATCTTCGCTGATTGTGGTCTGGAGGTGAGCAAATCCATGATTCAATTACACAGAGGGGTTTAAATTCTCAGGTCTTGGAGTTTGCTTATCAGTTTTGAGGGGATGATAGTGTTAAATGCCGAAGCGTAGTCAATAAAGAGCCTCCTGATGTATGCATCTTTGCTGTCCAGGCGTTTCAGGGCTTTGTGTGGAGCCTATGAAAGGCAGGGTGCAAAATGAAAAAAGATCAAGAACGGGGCAAGCCCATCATCAACTCTCTACAACTCTCAGTGAATACAGTTTATGGCCCAAGTGTCCACCTTAATGATTATGATGTAATGTGTGAATCTGTCAATAGGCTGTTATAGACGGGCTATTAAAGCCAACAGATTCCTTGCAAATCACACAAACACATCTCCCTTGACTTCTGTGAAAAAGTATTCATTTTCTTACCATGTCAGAAATTTTTATCATTCCCTTGCTATTTTCCATCTTTTTGGTTCCGCCATATTTAATAAACGGAGGTCAACAATTTTTTTTAATTGAGGTAATTTTTATCATTGATGAGTAACATTTCAATGATCTGTCGTAGTTCAAAATGGCAGCAGCATCTAGTGTTGAAATTAAGAAGTGCAATGTACGTACCGTTCAATTTATTGTTAGAAATTATGTTCTAATGGGCCACATTCCATTCTAATTTTAAAATTCACCCTGGGCACTTAAAAATGTGCAATGCACCACAGTTGGCCCATGGCTGTAGTTTAGCCACCCCTGGTGTGAATTATATAGCTCCAGGATATCAGTAAGCACTGAGTTTAGGATTGATCTGTATTGGGCAGTATTTGGTGCTGCTGCCTCCAGGGTCTCTGGTTTGATGCTAACCTCACAAGTTGGCTATGAAGAATTTGCTTGCCCTCCCTTTGACCAACTCAGTTTCTGTCAGGTGTTCTAGTTTCCTCCCACATTTTAAACATAGGTTTAAATGGCCACTGTAAATTACCCTTTACTCAAAATTTGTGGCTAAGGAATCAAATTGGAGTTGATGGGCATGTGAGAGATATAGTTGTAGAGCTACAGGGGACTGAGAAAAGGAGAAATGCTTCTGATGGAATTGCTCTCCTGATGGCTGGCATATATCTAATGGGCTGAAAGGCCTCCACCTATGTCATAGTAAAAAGCAACTTAATTTATTTTGGCTTTTGACCTCTGACAGGTCAACTTCACAGTTGGCAGTGTATTCACTCAACAAACACACAGGCATTCAGAGTATTTACTCTGCACCAGGTCAGCAATATTAAAACCCTCAAATAATCGTTTGTCATTGATAACACATCGACACAAACTGAGATAGAACATTAATGCTAGTTTTAACCTTTTCTTTTTAGTACTTCCTTTAAAATAGGTAACGGCAAAGACAAAAGGTTCTGATGTTTGTCGGTCACCACTCACTTCAAAGGAAGTATCTCTAAGCTACTGGACAATGATCTATGGAATTAAGCATTCACACTGCCAAATAAAGTGGGTTGAACTGGGCAACTTAGCAGGTCCATAGCAGGTAATCTGGCAGTGTGTAAAGTCTCAACTGGGCAGGGCAGGTAAAAGTCAACCGGGCTCTGACTCTTGGTGGTGGGTCGGGTCAGAGCCCGGCTGAGTTAACTAGGATTTGACTTGGTACCTGGTAGACTTCAACAACCGACTCTACCAGGCGTCACCACTGGAGGTTTCCCCCCACCCCCCCCCCCCCCCCCCACCCCGCTTAGATTTAAGATATCCACATGAACCAGGTAATTCATAGTCCAATGTGAACAGCTCACCAGGTACTGCAACCTGGGTCATTTACTCACCTTTTTGGAGGGTATACAGTGTGAAAGGGGATGAACATAGTTACAACTTTTCTCCACTTACCCCATTTTATATTATACATGGATTTTCAACAAATGAACTAGGAGTAGGGCAAGGCTCCTCAAGCATTATTGTTGATCCAATATTAATCTCAGGTCTGATTTCCTACCATTCACCTTCTTGCTTACTGTGAAGAAAGCACACCAACGGTTCTTCTTTCTATGGAGATTCAACATGTTGTTGAATACTGTATCAAATCTCTCCAGGGGGACTGTGGAGAATATACACAGCCTGGTTTAGGAATCTGACTACCCAGGAACACAGAAATCTACAGAAGGTAACAGCATCACAGGCTCTGACCTCCCATCCATCAAATGCATATATGTGGTGCGTTGCCTCAAGCAGGCAGCCAACATCATAAAGAACCCCATCATCATGTCACAACCTTTTCTCGCTTCGAGCAGATGCTTTAGAAGCCTGAAGACTACCACCGTTGGGCTCAAATATAGTTTCCTTCCAACAGTGATCAAGCTCTTGAACCTTCTCTTGTTACATTAATCAGGGAATAGTTCAACTGTAAATATTTATTATCTATTTTTTTCAATTAAATACACTATTGTAGTTTCTTGGTTGCTTTTGTAGTTGTTTTTACATATATCTGTTTGCTTGCAGTAACTAAGAATTTCAATGTATATGTACTTTGTACAATTTATATGACAATAACTGCTTTATCATTACCATTCAATCCAAGAACACCTCTCTTACAGCAAATAAAACTGCCGCTACACTGATGTTAAATGCAGCAAATATCCATGAAATATTAGTGAGTAGGAAAACACTACTTACGTCAGGGTGTGCATGTTTGTACATTAACATTTGGATGCAGAGAGTCTGCCAAGTTTTATGAATAATTAAAAATATTGAACAAATAAAAATCTGCATTTACAACTGAAACAGTGCAGCCTCCTTCAAAATATCACCTCATGCCAAGATATCTGTGGAAAAGAATTTACCCAGCATAAAGCAAATCATAAACCAGGTGTCCAAGAAATATGCATGTGCAAATAAACCAAAAGACACATGTCAAAGCTCAAAATGGAGCAGTATAACACAGCATCTGCTAGAACAGTAAGTGCAGGAGAACATGAACATCAACATTTATTTCTAAGCCATTACCAGTTTTATTCTGCAGCTGAGGCAGCTGAATATTTGCAAAAGTATAAATATAAACATGAATTAAATATTTGGACATGAATAAAAGCAGTTCTTGTATTGTGACTTAGAAAATTGTAATGGAGAAGGAACATTACCACCCATTAAGGGCAGGACAACCTTTTCAACACCTGAATTATTCACTGATCATGATGCATTTCTTAAATCCTATTGATCATATTGTCACCTTAGGCCCTCTGATGGATTCAAATTGATTTTCTGAGTTCTAGAATTCAGTTAAATTATAGAAGGTAATACATTATCTGATCCCCAAGATCAGATAAAATTTCCCTCATTCTTTCTGTGTTTCGACTCAACAAACTGAGTACAACAGAATCTGGGGATATTCAAAATAACTATGATCAATTTTATTAAAGTGCTGAGATTTCTTTATAACCTATGCTGGCTTGCCAATCATTAATCACTGGAAATCTAAATCTGCCATCAATAACCATGATTTGGAAGTATCTGCACTTGAATGCTTTTCTTTTTTAAAAAAAAACTTTATTTATTCATTCAAAAAACAAATAATATATGACATATACAACAATTAAACATGAACATTTTTTTATATATATATATATAAAAAAAAGAGAAAAAAAAAAGAGAAAAAAAAAAGAGAAAAAAAAAAGAAAAGATCCCCCCCTTCTGCCAACTCTCCTAAGGAGAGCCATAAAAAAAAGAAAGAATATTAAAAAAAAGTTAAATATACATATTAAAATCTAATCAATATAAATTGAAATATAAATATTCTGAGTATAACAACCACTTATTAATTTAAAAAATTATAATTAACATGCAAAACATACATATTTTTTCCATTATTAAACAATATTTCATCTCATTATGCCATCTATTAATATCAATCATATTTGTATCTTTCCACGTACTAGCAATACATTTTTTCGCTACGGATAAAGCTAAATATAAAAAAGCAAGCTGAAACTTATCTAATCCCAAGCCTTTCAGAGGTTGCAAACTACCCAATAAAAATACTGTTGGATCTAAAACTATTTTAATCTTATACAGATATTCTAAAAATGATTGAATTTTCCTCCAAAAAGATTGTATATGACCAATCAGCATGAAAAAAAGTTCCAACCGTATCACCACATCTAAAACACAAATCTGGTTCATGAAAACCATATTTTTTAAATTTTTCAGGTGTCAAATATAATTGATGTAAAAAATTGTAATTAATCATTGCATAATGTGCATTTATCAATCTAGTTACACTCTCATAACAAATATCTAACCAATCCTCTTCAGAAAAAGTAAAACCAATATCCGCTTCCAATTTAATTTTAGATCTATCCCAACCCTTTTTATCCATACCATCCTGTAATATTTGATACATAAATGAAATATAATCCTTCTCTGGTACCTTCATAAGAGAAGTCTCAAATTTAGTCATTTTAGGTAAAATCATATCTCTACCAAACATACTTTTTACCAAAGATCGAATTTGATAATAAAGAAATAAGAATTCTTCTCAATACCAAAATTTTCCCTCATCTGATTAAAAGATAAAAACTTACCCTCTTTAAAACAATCTCCCAAATTTTTCACACCTTTAAATCTCCATTGAATGCTTTTCATGAGAACAAAATGCTACCTAACAGCAACAATCTCTATTATCTGAAAAATTCATTTACAAATTGCTGTTATAATTTTCATGAACATCTTTAAGTCAGATTTATGTTTCATTGGCATAAAATTATAGTAAGGGAAGCTGGTGGGTTACGAGTCCTTAATTGCCAAAGTGCAGCTCTTCCATTAGCTCCTTGGGGAAATGCATCATGTGATGTGCTCTTGAGTAAAAAAGACTGGGACGAATCTCAGGTTTAGTCCTTTGATTGAGCTATTAGCCTCTGCTCCTTAGCAAGCAGCATTCTGAACGGTCTTAACCACATCAGCATCGTGTGCATTGGACACCATAAGGCAGCCGTGCATTCTGAGACTCTCATTATTACTATAGTACACATGCTCAGATGGTTAACCATGCCATTTTTGAATAACTTTGGGTTATTCATACGGTTGCATTGATGCTTACGTTCTAGCTGTCACTGACAGGAGTGAAGGGGGGGGGGCCACTTGGAACAGAGATGGATGGGAATTTCTTCAACTAAATGATGGTAAATCTATGAGTGAGGCACAGGTTGTCTCATTACATCATCAGTAAAATCATCATTATACTACATTGCATTCAGAGCAGTAAAACTGGCCTTGCAATTTCTGGAAAAGCAGTGGGATAATCCTGATTATTAACCCAGGAGCTGTTCCAGAAGAGTGCATGTGTTGTTTTGATAAGGCACAAGCTGCGTGAGTACCCTCACCACCTAGTATACAAGAAGATTAAAGAAATAAAATCAATCTGAAAGGACAGAAAGAAACCATTTGGCCCCATAATGTGTGGGTGTGGTGGCACAGTTAGCATAGCAGTTAGCGCAATGCTGTTATGGCGCAAGCAACTGGGTTCGAATCCCACACTGTCTGTGAAGAGTTTTTATGTTCTCCCTGTGTCTGCATGGATTTCCGCTGAGAACTCCGGCTTCCTCCCACTATTCAAAATGTACCGGGGGTTTTAGGTTAATTGGGTGTAACTGGGTGGCATGGGGTAATGCGCCAAAAGGGCCTGTTATTGTGCTATATGTCTAGATTTAAAATTTAAAAATGTCTTTGAAATACATTTTCAATTGTTCACACCCCTCTGCTCTTTCTTCAGTCTTGCATTTTTATTCTTCAATGACAAAAGCTCATGTTTCAAAATATTCTATCACAACCCTTATCTTGTGCAAGCACAAATTTGATTAGTGGATGAATTCTCTATTCTTTGACAGGGATGTACATGCATGTTAAAGTGGACAGTTTGACTGCTGGTTAATGTTAAATATCAGGCAGCAGCTGGATGGTCAAACCCATTTCTCTTGTAATTAAAACTAATTCAAAGATACGTTTTGAGCACCTACTCCACGTACTGGATTGATGAGAGAATTAACTTTAAATGATTATTCATTAGGAATGTTATACAAGCCTAGAACTCCATGTAGAAGCTGTAATAGAAATATTTCAAAAACGAACATGATCAAGCATTCATGAAAAATGAAACATTTTAGCTTACTTTAAAGACCATTTAACCCAGTGTAAATAATAAGTGGACTGTTGCAATGGAAAAATGGTGGGTTGCTAGTTAAAACTGCAGAGAGACTGGGTTACTATGGTGACATATCTTGCAAGACCTTACTTCATTTATACTTAGTGGTAGAGCTTGTGCATTTAGGTTGCAGACCGTGCTGATGTCACTAATTAATACAGATAAAATGTAAGCTAAAATCTGAAAATTGCTTTAAAAATATTTATTTTTACCACAAAATTACATGCCATACATCTACATCATAATTTCTGGGACAAGCTTTTACCACAATAGGTAAATAATGATAGCTTCCCCATAGAAAACAGCTCCTTCACTAAAGAACCATCCACTTGAGAGCAGAATAACAATTGTGGTCATATACTTAAACCAAATTATGATGCATTAAAATTGGAAAAGAATAAGTTCCATAATTTGGAAAATATATTTATTTTCTTCCTCAATTTCACTTTCTTCCCAAAACTAAACTTTAATGTTTAAAGGAGTGGACAGAGTAGATGTAGAAAGATTGTTTCCCATGGTGGGAGAGTCTAGGACAAGAGAGCACAACTTCAGGAGTGAAGGGGGGGGCCACTTGGAACAGAGATGCATGGGAATTTCTTCAGCTAAATGATAGTAAATCTATGGAATTTGTTGCCACAGGAGGTTGTGGAGGACAAATCATTGGGTGTTTTTCAAATAGAAATTTATAGGTTCTCGATTAGCCAGGGCATCAAAAGTTATGGGGAGTGGGGCTGAGTGGGAAAATGGATCACCTCATGATTGAATGGCAGGCCAGACTCGATGGGCTGAATAGCCTACTTTTGCTCCTATGTCTTATGGTCTTAAATGGACCTCTTTCTTTAAGGATGTTTATTACCAGTTAGATCATGATTCCATGGATGACATTCACCCTCCATTCCCTTTCAACATAAAAAGGGGAAAATAGTTGCAGTTAAGTTATTTTAAATGCCTCGACATCCACACCGTTCACCTCCCTTCGGGGATTATTGGACAGAAACCAAGAGCATGAATCTTGGCTGATTTCAGGTCTCCTCTTTAACCCAAGAGTAATGAGGCCAACTGTATCACCTGCCTTGTACCCCTGACAAACAGAGTAACTACAAATTCCTGGCAATTATGCTAAATTAGCTGAACTATTTCTGGATTTAAGGCAGGTGAGATCAAAAATTATTCTTTTCATTGCTTCTCTTTTCTAACCACCTCCATTGTGTCTGCATGAACTCTCTTTCCAAGTCACCTAGAAAAATAATCTCTTTAAAATTAACCTATATATTAAACCATGATATAAGGTTAGCAATGATTATCGCATTATAAAATAAACATCAAGAAATTCAGATGTCTCGGCTCAATGGAGCTGAATGTCAATCAAATTTTTTAAAAAAGGTCATCTTTCCCTTCCACAATAATGTTTTTCTGTTGTATTCAAGTGATAAATAATTTTCAATTCCTTCAGTGACAATCCGCTGGTTTGGAAACAATCCAAGACAAAACAACTCACTGATTAGCACTCTCCTCACCAGCGAAACATTTATTTCTTCCACCACGGGTTGCTGCATGCACCATCTGTAAAATGCACTGTGGTTATTCACCCAGGCTGCTCTGACAGCACCTCCCAAACCCCTCTCCTCCATGACTAAGAAGAACAATGGAAGCAGGCACACAGAGTTACCACCATCTGTGGATTACCCTCAAAGTAACACATGTTCCTGAATCAGAAGTACATTGCCATTTCTCTTTTAATCAGGATCTGCACTGCACAACGTATTATAGGAGCGCCTTAGAAAGTGACCATGATAGCATCTTTCTTATTTCTGAGCTCTACCATTTACTGCCTCAGTGGATGGGTCCTGGAGTATCTCCTCACTTAGTGCAGCGATGAGATTCTCCCTATCAGCCATGAAACTGTCCCAGCAGGATGGCAGTGATTCAAAGTAGTGGCACATCAATCCTACTCCATCATTCAGTAACCTCATGGCTGACCTGGCCATCGACTCAGCTTCACTTACTCGCCTGTTCCCATATCCCTTAATTACCACTATTCTTCAAAAATCTATCTACCTGTGCCTTAAATACATTCAATATAAATGCATAAAATGTGGCAGGCTCTATGGTTTCCTTGGGCAGAGAATTCCATGCATACATTGTTCTCTGGAAGAACCAGATCCTCTTTTCCTCTGCATTGCGTATTCCCATAAATCTTAAGGCTCTATCCCTCAGTTTTTGCCTCACCTACCAGTGCAAACAACCTTCCTGCTTTTATTTTACCTATTCCTTCATAATCTTATACTTTCTACCTCCCTTCATCCTACTAGATTCCAACGAGTATAGTCCTGGGCTATGCAATCTCTCTTCACATGGCAAAGTTATAGTAGGGGTCAGTAGCTTAAGTAGGGGGCGGCACAGTTAGCGTCACGGTTAGCTCAATGCTATTACAGCACTGGCAACCCGGGTTCAAAACCAGCACGGTCTGTAAGGAGTTTGCACTTTCTCCACGTGTAAGCGTGGGTTTCTTCTGGGTGCTCCGGTTTCTTCCCACCCTTCAAAATGTATGGGAGTTATAGTTTAATTTGGATATTTGGGTGACACGGGCTCATGGGCAGGAACGATCTGTTACTGTGCTGTATGTCTAATTTTTTTAAAATTAAAATTAAAACATTTATAAAAACTAACCTCTTCATTTCCAGAATCAACCTGGTGAATCTCCTCTGCACTTCCTCCAAAGTATCCTTCCTCAATTAAGGAGACCAGAACTATATGCAGTCCAGGTGTGTCACCACCAGTACCCTGTACAGTTGAGGCAGAAATCCTTGCTCTTAGATTCAATCCCATTTGCCTTCTTGATTACTTATTGCATCTACAAACTAACCTTTTGTGATTCATGCACAAGCACTCCCAGGTCTCTCTGCAAAACAACATGCTACAATTTTTCACCATTTAAAAATGAACAGTGAAACATTTCGATCATATCTTTCAGTTCAAGAACTTTTGCTCATTGGCTACTGCCCATCTTTCTGCATTATATATCAATTAATTGGATCTATTTGTGATGGTTGCTAATTTATCACATCCACAACATGGATGAATGCCAAGTCAAATTGAGAATCCAAACTGAATGAAGTTATGTTGATTCAGTGAATACTTGGACTTGTGTGGATTCAAATGCAAAAATATTCAGATTCTTCTGCAGTCTTGAAGGTGTAGGAAACACACATTTATATCCTGTTGCTGCAAAGGGAAATAATTAAATATATATATGGATATGACATTAATGTCCTGCCAAGTATTTATGTTGCATTGTGCTGGACAATTGCAGCTGAGGTCCATTTATTAAAAGAAACACTTTGCCACTGATGTAGGGAAAGAAGCCCAAGTATCCCATTGTTTTCACGTTACTTACTCAAGTGTTAAGACTTTAATAGCACAAATAATCATTCCCCATGCCCTCCACTGCAAACCCACCATAAACTCCCTTCTTTGGCTTGGCTTCGCGGACGAAGATTTATGGAGGGGGTAAAAGTCCACGTCAGCTGCAGGCTCGTTTGTGGCTGACAAGTCCGATGCGGGACAGGCAGACATGGTTGCAGCGGCTGCAGGGGAAAATTGGTTGGTTGGGGTTGGGTGTTGGGTTTTTCCTCCTTTGCCTTTTGTCAGTGAGGTGGGCTCTGTGGTCTTCTTCAAAGGAGGTTGCTGCCCGCCAAACTGTGAGGCGCCAAGATGCACGGTTTGAGGCGATATAAACTCCCTTGCACACCAACCAATTAACCTTATTTTGCAGCATTTACTTTGTGCATGCACCTGGTCTGTATTCCTATTGATTCAGACTGCACCTCCTCATAAAGGCTCCTTTATTACCATCTACTTGCTCTCTGAAAGCAAACATTTGTGTTCTGATACATTCTTCCCATTTTATGTGCTTGCTTTCATCCTTCTCTTTTCAAACCTAGTCTTGGTTTCATGTTATAGCGGGGATGAAGATCATTTCTATATGAACTTCTCGAATTCACCTAACAAGGTATCCTGATAGTTAACATACAAGGGATCTAAGGCAAGGGTGCCCAATTAGATCTAAAATTGGCTTGGTGATGGGGAGCATTGGTGGAAGGATGTCTCACTGACTGGATGTCAGTGTGGTGAAGGCAGAATATGGCGCACCTCCTTCATTGGTCAAAACCATGAATACAGGAGTAGGGGCATCATGTTAGAACATCAGTGAGATCACAAATGAAATATTGTGCACAGTTCGGGTCACCCAGTAACAGGGAAAATATCACTAAACTGGAAAGGATTCAGAAAATATTCCCAAGCTTGAGTTATAAAGAGAGTATGGAGAGGCTTGAACCTATCTCTCTGGAGTGTAGGAGGTTAAAGGGGATACCATAATTTTTGAGTGTGGCCTGGTTAGAATAGCGGTTAGTTCAATGCTGATACAGCACCAGTGACTAGAGTTCAAATTTGGCACTGACTTTAATGAGTGTTTTACCTTCTCCCCGTGTATATGTCGGTTTCTTCTGCGTGGGTTATTTTGGTGTCATAGGCTTGTGGGCCAGAAGGGCCTGTTACCGTACTATATGTCTAAATCTTTTTTTAATCATGAGGGACATAGAAAAAGTAGAATAGTGATTATCTTTTGCCAGGGATTGGGGAATATAAAACTAGAGTGCTTAGGTTAAAAAATGACCTGAGGAATACATTCTTCACACAGAGAGTTGTCAGTATGTGGAACAAGCTACCAGAGGTAGAGGCAGAGACAACTGTATTGTTTAAAAGACATTCAAGGTTAGGATTAGTGTTCAGGTTATGACTCATTTACTAGTGGTGAATTACACAGACTGGTGCTGGAACCTTTGCTGTTTGTAATATGAATTAATGGCTTGAATGTCAATGAAGTGTACATTGGCAATAGATGACAGGAATATTGGTGGTTCTGTGGATGGTGAAGAAGGTTGTCTAAGGCTATTGAGAACGGGTTTTTGATTAGATGAAAAGTTGAGCAGAGCATTGGAAGATGAAATTTAATCCTGACAAGTCAAAGAAGAAATCAGGGGGTTGGACATGCAGTGAATGCAAAGACAGGTGCTATGGTTCCCCCACATCCCAAATACCAACCAGAAGGTTATTTGGGTACAGTAACTCAGAGCTATTAAAAGAAAACAAGAATAAATGGGTATTTGTGAAGGAGAATAATTCAAGGGGATAGGGCAAGGTAAGACAGGAAATGAGACAGAGGAAATTGCTCTCCTGGGATCTGGGATGGACCCAATGAATTGAATGGCCATCTTTGTTGTTATAATTATAAGATGGCAGTTCTGAAACATCTGGAGAGAACAATGTTGGGTGGTAGATACTTTCTATCTGAGCAAAAGATAGAAGGTATCTACCACTGAAAATCAACGGTTATTGGATAATACATTTAGGGAACACATACAACCACAGAACCAAAGAACACTACAGCACAGAGAGAGACCCTTTTTTCTTCTAGTCTATGCTGAACCACTATTCAATGACCTGCACACTGTTCTTATCTTTCCATAGCCCTCACATCCATTTCTTAAATGTCAAAATTAAGCCTGTATTCACCAATTCAGCTGGCAGCTCATTCCACACGCCCACCAGTCTCTGCATGAAGAAGTTCACCCAATGTTCCCTTTAACCTTTTCCCTTGTCACACTTAACCTATCACACCTAACCTCAGTGGAAAAAAGCCTGCTTGTATTTATTCTATCTCTACCCATCATTATTTTGTATAGATAAAATCTTTAAGAGTTACATACTCAAGGAGTTATAGAGCTAACAAGCATGAATAAGGTCCTCAGCTCAACTCATTCAAGATACCTACCTAAGCTGAATCCATTTTCAAGGGTTTGGCCCATGTCCTTTTAACCTTTCTGATCCATGTACCAGTCTAAATATATTTTAAACATTGCAATTGTATCCACCTCTACCATTTTCTCTGGAAGCTTGTTCCACATGTCTACTCTGCTCTATGTGAAACCATTGCCTTGCAGCTCCCATTTAAATCTTTCCCCTCTTACCTGAAACCCATGTCCTCTAATTTTACATTCCCCAACCCTGGGACAAAGAAGGACCATTCACCTTATCACTGCCATCATGATTTAAGGTTTCCTTGGCCTCTTATGTTCCAGGGTTAAAAGTTTCCAGGCCCAGTAACATTCTTGTGAATTTTTTTTCTGTGGCCTTTCCATCTTAATGCATTGTTCCGACAGAACTGTATCTCACCAATATCTTGTACAGATATAACATGATGACCCAACTCATGTACATAATCCCCTGTCATGTCCTAACAGTTTTTAGGACATGGTCTTAATCCTTATTGGCACCTGTCCATTTCCCTACATGGTGGCTGCCTAACCTCACCCCCTGCCCAAATGTTCACTCTCAATTCCAGCATTTGCAGTCTCTTCTATATCCCTCTTTCTTCATCCATCAGTCTTCCTGTGTCGCCACTTTTAGAGAACTATGCACTTCAATGTCACTCTATTCCACAACACTCCCCAGGATCCTGCCATTCCCAGTGTAAGTCATGTCCACGTTTAATTTACCAAAATGCATCACTTTGCGATTGAATTCCATCTGCTGTTTATTTTCCCAATTGATCTAGATCCTGTTGTAATCTTAGGTAATATTTTTCACTGCCCAATGTACTACCAATTTAGGTACCATCTGCAAATATAATAGTAGTTTTAAAGATTCTCATTCAAATCATCAACATAGATGGCAAACAAAAATGGATGTGGCACCAATCCCTGTGATGCACCTCTGGTCACACATCTCCAATCGAAAAACTCTCTAGTATCACCATCTGCTTCATCCTCAATCTCATGATTTAACCTTCTGGACCAGGCTATGCAGCACATCATCAAACACCTTGCAAATGTCCATGCAGACACCCGATCACCCTGCCCTTGTCATTTTTGTGGTCACCTCTGCAAAAAAAAAACTCAGTCAAATTCATGAGACACAATTTGCAATGCACAACCATACTCCAATAAAGGAACCACATTAGCCGCCTTCCAGTCTTCTGGCACTTGTAGCTAACAATGAACCAAATAAATAACTCTGTCAGTGTCACAGCAATTTCTTCTCTAGCTTCCCACGACGTCCTGGGATACACTTGGCTAGGTCTGAGGAATTTTCACGGTATTTGGTGTGGATTGATGAATAAGTTTAGTTTGGGAAGTTAATTTTTCTTTTAATTTAACTCTGGTGGGCAAACGAGGGGAGGTAAGACATGAAGTGCGGAATTGATGTTGTATTGGTAATAGGGATAATTAGTTGGTAATGGAGAGCCCAGCCTTTTTTTTAATTTTAAATTTAGATATACAGCACGGTAAAAGGCCCTTTCAGCCCACAAATCTGTTCCGCCAATTACACCCGATTGACCTACACCCCCAGTAGATTTTGAAGGGTAGGAAGAAACTGGAGCCGCTGGGGAAAACCCAGACAGTTACAGGAAGAACATGCAAACTCATTACAGACAGCATGAAATTCGAACTTCAGTCCCGGTGGCTGGCGCTTTAACAGCGTTGCTATGCTAACCATGCTGCCTTCTCTTCCTTCTACCTTGGAGTTAGTGGCAAGGATGAGCCTTTAACCATATAACCATATAACCACTTACAGCACAGAACAGGCCAGTTTGGCCCTACTAGTCCATGCTGTAACAAATCCCCACCCTCCTAGTCCCACTGACCAGCACCCGGTCCATAACCCTTCAGTCCCCTCCTATCCATGTAACTATCCAGTCTTTCCTTAAATGTAACCAATGATCCCGCCTCGACCACGTCTGCCGGAAGCTCATTCCACATCCCCACCACCCTCTGCGTAAAGAAATTTCCCCTCATGTTCCCCTTATAATTTTCCCCCTTCAATCTTAAACCATGCCCTCTAGTTTGAATCTCCCCCACTCTTAATTGAAAAAGCCTATCCACGTTTACTCTGTCTGTCCCTTTTAAAATCTTAAACACCTCTATCAAGTCCCCCCTCAATCTTCTATGCTCCAGAGAGAAAAGCCTCAGTCTGTACAACCTTTCCCTGTAACTCAAACCTTGAAATCCTGTCAACATTCTCGTGAACCTTCTCTGCACTCTCTCTATTTTGTTTCTATCTTTCCTATAATTTGGTGACCAAAACTGTACACCGTACTCCAAATTTGGCCTCACCAATGCCTTGTACAATTTCATCATAACCTCCCTACTCTTGAATTCAATACTCCGATTTATGAAGGCCAACATTCCAAATGCCTTCTTCACCACACCATCTACCTGAGTATCAGCCTTGAGGGTACTATTTACCACAACTCCTAAATCCCTTTGTTGCTCTGCACATCTCAATAGCCATATAATGCATATGACATATTTAGATTTGCCTTTCCAAAATGAAACACCTCACACTTATCTGTATTAAATTCCATCAGCCATTTCTCAGCCCACACCTCCAGCCTTCCTAAATCACCTTTTAATCTACGGTAATCTTCCTCACTGTCCACAACATCACCAATCTTTGTATCATCCGCAAACTTGCTTATCCAATTCTCCACCCCTACTTCCAGATCGTTAATATATATAACATACAATAGTGGTCCGAGGACCGATCCCTGAGGAACTCCACTAGTCACCGGCCTCCAATTGGACAAACAATTTTCTACCACTACTCTCTGACACCTCCCATCCAACCATTGCTGAATCCATTTCACTACCTCCTCATTTATACCTAATGCCTCCACCTTTTTTCCTAACCTCCTGTGGGGAACTTTGTCAAAAGCTTTACTAAAGTCTAAATAGACAACATCCACAGCTTTCCCTTCATCCCTTTTTTGTAACCCCCTCAAAAACTCAATCTCAGGTTTGTCAAGCATGATCTACCCCTGACAAAATCATGCTGATTACTCCCTAGCAATCCCTGTACCTCCAAATATTTGTAAATACCATCCCTCAGAACACTTTCCATCAACTTGCCCAACACAGACATCAGACTCACGGGCCTATAATTCCCAGGTTTACATTTAGACCCTTCCTTAAACAGCGGAACCACATGCGCCACCTCCAATCCTTTGGCACTACCCCCGTGGCCAGTGACATCCTAAATATCTCTGTTAATGGCCCCACCATCTGTCCACTAGCCTCCCTGAGTGTCCTTGGGAATATTTTGTCCGGTCCCGGAGATTTATCCACCTTTATCTTTTTCAACACAGCCATCACTACCTCCTCGGTTATCCTTATATGCTTCATTACCTCCCCACTATTTTTCTTTACCTCAACTGGTTCAATATTTTTTTCCCTAGTGAATACCGAGGCAAAGAAATCATTCAAAATTTATGGTTCTGAAGTATGCATGGTACATTAGACTGGATATTAGTTCGGTAGTTTAATCATTACATGTGCAGTTATGGTAAACTGCAGCCAGCAAAATGCTATATTGTTTAAACATAATTATGTAGCCAGAAAAATTGTTATCATTATTGATGTTTGTATAATAAAACTAAAAATAGGTCATGAAGAAGAATAAATAAAAGTACGCACACTTTCTTGGGAGTAGCTTCATGAGTTTCTACCATTTGTTCCAACAGTCAGCATTAATTAAAATTCAGAGCATTTAATCACCAGGGATGTGTAATGGAGATAAAAGTTCAAAAGAACTTTTTTATTCTGAAGAGAAAGACTGCTAAACCCAAACTGAGAGCTCTAAATAATTTATTTTCTGTTGCTCCATTTTGAGCATTAATCCAAACTCCTAATCTTCTTCCTCAGAATGGCCGTTAAATAACATTTTGAAAGCTATTTTGATATAATCTCAAGGACATCATAGAATAAACCCTCAAGTGATAATGTAGAGTTTTTAAATTTGAAAAATAGTAATTAATTGTTGTGATGTTTAAATACTTAAATTTAAATGTTTAAATTCTATATAAATACAGAATTATTCAGTTATTTTTATTTGGTGCCCCTGTTTATACAAAACATTGCAAAATCTGTGCCCCAATGAAACAATGCCATTGTGCATGAAGGAGTTATCACACTCATCAGTTTTTTTTTAACGGAATATGCTTATTATCTGTGACCTCTGACCTTTACATATGAGACAGTCAACTAAATATTAAATGAGAAATTCAAAATGAAATTATTTCTTCAAAATAGTTTTAGAATATAGAACCCTTAGTTACAAGAAATCGTGAGACAAAGAACATAGATTAATTTAATAGGAAATTAGGTAAACATGAGAAAGAATATAAAGTTATTCTGATAGGGCTGGATACAGGAAAGAAACTCATGATAACCCACACTATGTACCAAGTGGACAAAATATTGTCAAAACCCATGAAAGAGGTGTTGTAGAATCAAAGAAGTTAATCACAAAGCTTAAGGCCAATGTGTATCTGTTAGAACATAGCGTAAGGTTGACTGAGTGGTCCACCAGCACATCGCAGAAGACTGAGGTCTGCTCAGTGAGCAGAGAGCACACAGTTCAAAAAGGCACCACTTTTGAATTATGTGCTCAAGGGAAATTATGTGCTCCCCCCCGGCAACCTTCCACACACCCCAACCCACCCCCACTATGCCACTGGTCATCACAGGAGCATAGAATTTAAATGGTTGGCCACTGGGATATCAAGGCTCTGGTTAGGAAGCACATTTATGAAGGTAATAGGAGGGTAAAAATAGACATGAGATGGCTTTGGCAGATAAGGTAAGAGAGAATCCTAAGAGCAATAGGAAAATATAGGAGAGAATAAGGCTCATTGAAGATCTATGTGTGGAGCCACAGGAGATGGGGGAAAGCTTACATGAATATTTTTTCATCTGCTTTTACTGTGAAGAAAAAGAAAACCATGGAAGCTCGGTAATTCAGGGAAGAGAATAGTGATGTTTTGAAGCATATCCACATTATAAAAGAAGAGATTGAGGTATAGAAAGGATCATAAATCCCCAAGGCTTGATTAATTGTGGGAAGAAATTGCTGGGGCTCAGGCAGAGATAATTATATCATCATTTGCCAAGGGTGAAGTGGCAGAAGACTAGATGGTGGGTAATGCTATGCCTTTGTTTAAGAAGGGATGCAAAGGGAAAGGCTGTGAATCGCAGACCAATGGTCCTGATATCAGTAATCCCATCCTGCATGAGAGAGAAAGTATTGGCATTTGTTCGAAAATGTAGCTCTATGTTTGAACAGCACAGTCCAATTGCTGGTATGATACTTGGACTCATGTTATGTGGCTGTGCGGTGAAGTGTTTGATTGTTATGTCTGAGCCTAGATTGATAGAGTTGTTGGCAGGCAAGTGATAATGATGTGGTCATATCTCACAAACTGCACATTAGTCTCAAGCACCTTGAGGCTAAAAGTATTGTTTGTGAGATTTGGGAAAAGACTATTAATTTACACCCCTCCCCACCCCCCACCATATGAGATTATTGTATCTTTTATTTCACTGAATCCAGGTTTTCAGTGATTGACTATTAGAACTGACTTATAGATGTGCTCTCAGAGGGTGCACTGAGGACCATCAGCATCTTGGAGGTAATTTATCCTGTTCTCCACCTCCTTCATAGCCTTCCTGCAAAAATCACAGGACTGTGGAGTCCACTCTCTCTCATGTTGTGCCTTGTTTTCTGCAAAACTGAAATTACCTCGGGAATGACTCTGCGAGCCACATGTACTTTCCCTTTTGTCATGCAAGCTGATTGCACTGGCATTAGCCACTCAGAAAATCAAGCCCCTGCTGCTGCAGTTAGGCAATCAACGGTAAGACTTGCACCAGCTGGTGGCTGGTTACAGGCCCCTGAAATTCTGATCATAAAGAGCAAAAAAATGTATTATGTCAACCTGGAAATCGGAAGATAATTTGAAAATACAACAATGGTATATAGAAATGAATAAATGTATTCCATTAGAAAAAATAACATATAGTTTAAGAAATAATATTGAAATATTTGAACAAATATGGGAGCCTTACATGAAACACAATAGAGAAAACCTACCGGGGACATTCACTACCTAATTAACGAAAGGAGAAGGAAATGAAAAGAATTGACTCAGTGGAATTTCTTGTTTATTTTTATTGAATGACAACGTTGTTTGACTGGTTTAATGTATCCTAGATTTTGTACTTTAAATGGATGGGAGGGGGGAGGTAGGGAGGGTGGGATGGGAGGAGGGAGGGGGGGGGGGGGAGAAAATGGCACTGTATATATTTGAAAAGGAAAAAGTATGTATCATGGTTAATGTGGTTTATGGTGTGAAAAATAAAAAATTTTAAAAAAATTTAAAAAAAGAGGCAGGATGAATTTAGTCTGATCCCAATGTCAACTTGAGTAACTGTAGACTAATCTCAGCAGTTGCTGACACCACCCAAATCCCTAATGCTGGAGCTTTCATCCTTCGTCTGTATTTTTTTCTGATTTTCTTTTTCAGTAAAATAACTCAACACCCACATAATAATGACAGGCTCATTGGACTGCTCTAGAAGTCCTGAAATATCAACAAATACTGTCACTACAGTATTTAAGCAGTTTTAAAACTCTTTGGAAACTAATATGCCTTTTGTCCACCCACACAAAGTATATTTTCAAATTACTTGCAGCTTTTAAATATGCAAAAAGTTGATCCATTGGCACAGTCCAGTAGGCCACATTTTCATTAGCACCCATTGACAACATGAGCAGTCACATGTACCATCTTGATATACTGAGGAATGCTGCATGCTTGAAGGGCAAGTCTGAAGGTTGAATAAGCCTGTCAAGAAGCCTCCCCTTGATTGGGCAAGGCAACATGTTTCATGCTAAATTTTTATCTGAATTGACAGTAAATTTGTTTCAAGTGCCTATGTCCCTTTCTAAAGGCACTAAATATTCTTTTAACCTGATGCATATTAAAATGGTGATGCTAAAGGTGAATTTCCTCTGTATTTGATTGCAATGTGAGGTAGGATTGAACATAAATGTGTACGACTGTTCCAGTGGCAGGCCAAATTTATAATGCGTGGGGGAGAAAAGGGATACCAGGTTTTACCAGTGTTGGTACCATTGGGGGTATCTGCAGGCAGTTAGGCCGGACAATCTGGCTGTCCTTGGGTTCCGAAGGCCGTGCATGTTTCCTCTTGTGCCATCTGGTGCATGTGCGGAGGATTGGAGTACCGGGGCCATTAGTGCCACTTCCATCAGAGGAGGGGACACTAGGTCCTTAGGCCCCGGTACTCTAATTCATTGCGCATGTGCCAGCTAGCATTAGCGCATGCATGCAAGAGGAAACATGGTCACACACAGCCTATGGGCCCAGCAATGTCGCATTTAACATGATAAGTGCCCCATCCCCCGCAGAGTTTTCAAGTGGAAAATTGTGCCCCCTCGGTTACCCTAATGCTAAGACTTGTTCTGGTGCTGACCCTGGGTTTCACAAAGCAAAGTTATGATACAAAGCCAGAGAGAAGATATTACATCAACAGTAGTCATTCATTAGGAAAGATTACACATTTGTGCACAAAATACTTGCACAGACTCTTGGCAATGAAATCATTGCCATATGGAACCTATTTTCTACATATTTGAATTAGTTGCAGGAAGTAACATGCTGTGGACATTTAATTCTATAGCCTGCAAATCCTGTGTGTATTGGTGTCACCAAAAACAGAACCAGGCCACCTACTCCAACTTTGGCAAGGTCATGAAAAGCATATGATGGATGAATGATATGAGGAGAAAACCAGTGAATATTTCCTCAAAATTTTTCCTCAAAAACAAAACAGGCCATAGCAAAAGAGAGGTCTGTTCAAGAAGTTCAATTTGTGAAGAAAAAATGTAAAACCTTTATTTTCATTAAATAATGAGGCAATAATAGATAACACAAATTTAAGGTGAATGTTAAAAGGAGAAAAAAAATAAGTATTGTGAAGACCTAGAAATTGCACTAGGCCAAAGAGCGATTTGATGCCGAAAATTAAAATTACACTTTAGATTTAGACATACAGCACAGTAACAGGCCCTTCCGTCCCACAAGCCTGTGTCGCCCAATTAGGTTTCAGATTCAGATTTCAGATTTATTGTCAGAGTATATGCATGACATCACCTGCGACCCTGAGATACTGTTTCTTGTGGGCGAGGCAGAAGCACTATGTAAAAAAAAACTGACTCAACGTACACATGAAACAAATAAAGAAATGTAAATAAACTGAGAGAGAGAGAAATAAATCAATAAAGTGCAAAAATAAGAGTCCTTAAATAAGTTCCTGATTGAGTTAGTTGTTGAGGAGTCTGATGGTGGAGGGATAGCAGCTGTTCCTGAACCTGAGTCTTGTGGCATCTACACCTGTAGATCTATTTGATCTGCAACCCGATGCAATTTGAAGAGTAGGAGGATGTGAACCTCTATCACTAGCGCTGTAACAGCATTGTGCTAATCGTGCCGTTTTCTGTGTCTAATGGGTACATCACAAATGATGGAGTCTTTGGAGGCAGGAGGAGGATCCAAACAGGACCTGTGCCTATGGGAAGAGGTGTCTTAAATTTGGGACCCTCAGGAATAAACATGAGTCTACTGTGTCAGAAGCAAGAGATTGAAGCCTCAGGTGGAGAGAGTTGGGAACGTGTGGTTGCCAGCAGATTGGAAACAGAGGGAGGCATTTTGTAGAGAAATATAAAATCATGAGGGGCATATACAAGGTACTGTAAATAGTATTTGGTTTTTCTCCCCCAGAGAAGGGGAGTGTAAAACTGGAGGGTATAGGTTTTTTAATGAGAGGGGAAAGAATTAAAACAGACCGGAGAGAAAACTTTTTTCAGAGAGTGGTGCATATATACAAAGTGCTGTTAGCTGGGTAAAATTATGACATTTAAAAGATACTTTTAAAAGTTCCAAAGACATACAGTGTTAGTAGGTTAATGGCTGTGTGGGCTTGTGGGTCAGAAGGGCCTGTTACATGCTGATCCTCTAAAATTTAAAAAAAAATTAAATACTTGGATATACATGGACAGGACAGTTTATAGCAGTAGTTCTCAACCTTTTTTTGCCACACAGACCACTTTAAGTAATCCCTTACTAACCATTGACCACCTGATCAGTGGCTCTCGGGTTCCAGGTTAATTTGTAGGACTAGGTCTTATAGATGTAGCAGAGTTAATTGCCTCAATTACTAAGGGATGTTGTCCAGTGTGGAGCACATCTTCAGTTGTATTCCCTGGCATCACTGGGTGTTTCGGCCTTTTAAACACAAAACACCCTCTGCCAAGGCAGGCCCAAAACAGGCTGATCAAACTTGGGTGTGTTTCCCGTATCTACTTCTCTTACTGGTCATTTTGGAGCCCAGATAGAATCCCTCATATTCACAGCCAGAGCCAGTAATTCCTCATTTCCATTGAGTTGGAGAAGAATTTAATTCCCTTTCTGAGGTCTGCCCTGTGAATCCTACTAAACATCTCAGAATCAAATCTAACACACCAATGTTGAAGTTCTGGATTGTTACTAGGCCCATTATACAAATATTTTGTTGAGGAGACTAAAATAATGCTTTTGATTTTCTAATATCTAATTGCAGAAAATGACTGTTTATCCAGTAGCGGATACCAGACCAGACATCTAAGAAAATAGAGAATAAAGAGATAAGATGCTGACAAAAAGCTTGGACATGACAACTTTGTGGTTTAGATGATGCTGAAAGGAGAACTTGGATATAAAAAAAATAATGAGAAGAACAACTGTAGGAGGAGCTAGAATCAGGGTCTGAAAAGGTAAGTCGCACTCTGCAGGCTTGCCAGTTGCCAGTTGGAATAGAGAGAAGCATTGCAGGTAATTCTGGACATAGAGGGATTGAACTAAATGCAATCTCATTCAACTGTTTGGAGGAGAATGGCCAACAAAGGTAAATGTAACAGATGGAAAAGGAGAGAAAAAATACTAAATTTGTCTTTGAATGGTTTATAGTAACCATATGTGGCCTCCATAATGTTTGGGACAAAGATACTTTTTTCTTTATTTGCTCAGGTGTTCCACAGTTTTAAATTTGTCGTCAAACAATTCACCAGTAATTAAAGTGCACATTCCAGAGTTTATTCAATGTTATTTATATACAGTTTGGTTTGACCATGGAGAAATTACTCTTCATTTCAGGGGACCAAAATGTTTGGGATATTTAGCTTCACGGGTGTTTGTGATGACTCAGGTATGTTTAATTGTTTCATTGGTGCAGGTATAATTGAGCTAGGCTTGTTTCTATGCTTTTGATCACCTTTGAAGTCTGTGGTTGCCATTTTTCAGCATGAGGAACAGAGTTGTACCAATGAAAGTCAAAGAAGCCATTATGAGGCTGGAAAACAAGAACGAAATAGTAAGAGACGTCGCCCAAAGGATTCCCAAAATCAACAGATTGGATCATTAAGAGGAAAGAGTATGCTGGTGAGCTCAGTAATCACAAAGGGACTGGTACTCCAAGGAAAACCTCCACCGCTGGTGACAGAAGAATTCTCTTCATGACGAAGAAAAATCCCCAAATGTATATCTGACAGATAAGAAACACACTTCAGAAGGCAGGTGTGGATATGTCAATGACCACTGTCCATAGAAGATTTCATGAACAGAAATGCAAACCATGGAAAAGGTGGTATGATTTGTATCTTGGGCAGTTCCTTAACCCCTCCACACTTTGCTCTTGCAATCACTCTGATATGGGTTATTCTTGGTCTCATCTGTCCAAAAGACCTTTTTATAGGATTATACAGGCTCTTTTAAATACTTCTTAGCAAACTGTCATATGGCCATCCATTCTGTGGCTAACTACTGGTTTGCATCTTGCAGAGTAGCCTCTGCATTTGTTTTCATGAAGACTTCTGTGGACAGTAGTCATTGACGTATCCACACCTGTTAAGAACATATTCAAGGGTTTGGAAGTGGATAAGGCGGTTGTAGTTTGCAGGGATTGAGGAGTTGATAGTTGGATTTTTGGAGGACATGCTTCATTACAGGTGACTTAATGGAGAACAGCAGAGTACATGAGAAAATAAACTAAGAATGATGAGGTCCTATGCTGTAATATTCTTCATGTCCTTTAGTCAACATTCCTTTTAAATTTTTTAGTATTTTGAGAAACATTATTTCCTGGAGCATAGAAGAATAAGGGATATTTGATTGAAGTATATAAGATTATGATGGGTAAAATAGAGTAAATACAAGCCGGTTTTTTTTTCCACTGAGGTTAAGAGAGATAAAAACTAGAGGAAATGGGTTAAGGGGTGAAAGAGGAAAAGTTAAAGGGAACATTGGGGGGAACTTCTTGGTGTGAGTGTGGAACGAGGTGCCAGCTGAATTGGTAAATGTAGGTTAATTTTTAACATTTAAGGAACATTTGGACAGGTGCATGGATGGGAGGGGTATTGGTATGGTCCGGGTGCAGGACAATGGGAAAAAAATAATAGTTTGGCACAAAGTAGAAAAGCCTGTTTCTATGCTGTTATGTTCTATGCTGTTATGTTCTATGCTTCTATTCATCTCATTTAGGCTTTTCTCTTGCTATGTCCTTGATAATGATTCCCTCTCCATGCATATATTACACCACATAAGCATAAAAGCTAAAAACATTTTTGGAGGACATTTAGGCATGTCTGCTCATGCAAAAAAGCACACTTCCAATCCTCAAAGCAGCACTGAGACAAAGACAGATATGATAAAACTCAGCCTAATCACCTGAAGTGCAGCACATAATGGTTGATCTTTCTCTCCTGGCACTAGACCAGAAAAATTAGGGGAAGCAAAAATGGAAGATACTGCTGGGAAACAGTAATCAACTGCCTGAATTTCCTCAAGGGCTTCATTTGAATTTGATAAGCAGTCACGTGGGATCAGAATATTGACATTTTCTTTAGTCACGAAGAGGAAATATCTAAAATGCAGAAGAATATTTAAAAGGACTGGCACAGAATTATCAAGGATTGTAAAATGGTAACAATGTCAGATGCAACCGACTTTAAGAGAATGACAAACTTCTTTTCACCTGGCCAAATGTTGACATTTTCAACTCTGTGGATTTTTTATTTGAGTGAAACATGACAAATATAGACTTAACATAAATAACGAGGAGGGTGGGATCAGGTGAGAAATAGCTGCAGAAAAAGGACAGGATAATATTTCAGGGGAATGACAACTGATAAAAATCAGGAGGTGGCAGCGCATCACAAACACTCTATCTTAATACCTGTACATGTGAAAATAAACACTGTATTCAAGCCTGCTTTGTGTAGTTTGCAATTTTTTTTCTGAGGTTCTGCTAAGTACTCCTGTTCCATCCCACATCCCAAGCTGATAGTCTCCAATGGTCTACTATAAATTTCTTTTGCAAAAAGGGAGTTGATATGTATATGAGGAGGACGGAATTGAGGAGAGGAGGAACGTGACTGATTGGATTGTATTGCTGAGAGCTAACAAGGATCCAATAGGTCAAGTGGCCTTCTTCTGTGTCAAAAGTAAATAATACGAGGTATAGTTAAAAAAAAGCAGTACCCAATACCAATGAGAATTGTTAGATGCCAGATAAGTGAATTTTCTGGTTGCATGAGATTGCATATTGCATGATTGGAAAACTGACCGCTAGGGGGTACCAATTTTAAACTTTTGTAATTTTTCCCAATTTATTTTCTGCAATTATTTTTGCTGGGTTACTTAAATTCTGGGTTACAGGGATTTTACTGAATACTTCCAGTTGGAGTCAAAGCAAAGAACAAAATTACAGCTCTTTATTTGAATGCATGCATGAATTGACCAAGCAAATAAAGATAAATGGGTTAGACCTGACCGCAAAATGAACAAAGCTGAAAAATTAAATATTCCAGGTTGCTCAACTTTCAAAAGATGTCAGCAAAATGGATAAGGAGAAAGGGCTTTGCTAAGGATCTTAGCTCTGAAATTCAAGAATAGAATCAACTTGGATGGAGCCAAGAAATAGCAAGGGCTATGAAACCTAAATGGAAGTTACATGTGGCCCCAAACAGACAGCTCCGGTGCTGTCTGCAAGGAGTTTTATGTTCTTCTCCTGTCTGCATGGGTTTCCTCCAAAACATACGGAAATTGTAGGTTAATTGGGGCATTTTGGCACCATAGTCTTGTGGGCCAGAAGAGCCTGTAAACATGCTGTATGTCTAAATTTAAATTTAAAAGTAGTGGTAATATCAGGCACCATGTCAATTGGGAAATGAAAGGTACAAGTACTAAGAGTAATACAGGGTCATATGGGATTTTGGAAAAAAATAGCCATGATGGGGAGGAAGGTATATTCATGCAATGTGTTTTAGTTCTATATAGTTGAGGAACCAATAAAGGAAAGAGCACAATTCTGTAATATGAAAAGATTCCAGTAATTATAGAGACATGGACCTTTAAACAGGCACGGGTATGCATGCATGTGCATGCATGGGCTTAGAAAAATCCAAGTTAAATAGTTTGAAATCAAAGGAAAGAGCACAAATTGATGACAAAGATCAGAAAAATGTCCTCTTCACCCATGACTGAACAAATAAATACCACTTCAACTCCATCTTCAAATTTGCCAATGGCATTGCAGTAGTGGGCAGAGTATCAAATAACAATAGGAAGGAATAAAGGAAAGAGATTGAAAATTGAGGGGCATGGTGCCAAGATAACAACCTCTCCTTCTCAATGTCAATAAGCTAAAAGAGATGATCACTGACGTCAGGAGAGGGGGCACATTAATGGTGTGGTGCTGAAGTTGAAAAGAGTAGATAACTTCAAGTTCTGATGAATAAATATCTTCCAGGACAAGCAAGTTGATTTGATGATCAAGAAAGAGCACCACCTGTCCCTCAACAGCCTCCACATGTGTACAAACTAAAGCATACTTGCTGAGTGCTACTGGTACCATGCAACCCAGTACTACCTGTCACATGGTTGGGTGGTCAGTGAGTACACTGGCTCACCCACCAGGCTTGCCTGGTGCGGAGGATGGCTAGACACCCTGGGGGATGAAAAACAAGTGCTGTCAAAGGACGGACAAACCCTCTTGTAGGGCCAACAGCGACTTAGCAAATTTGTGCAGTGAAGTGCGGAAAGAGCATCCCCTGCATCGAAGCTTGGTCTGGCCATTCACTGCAACAAAAATTCCCCCAGCCATCTTGAACCTCACCATATCACTGGATCTGGGAGGGGGGTGGGTCTGGACCTGTGCAACCCCCTACTCACCTAAAATCCATTCACGCACACACTGTTCCTTTCTGAGGATAGTCTCATATCAAACCCTGCAAACTGACTGAAAGGAACCAACATCATCCTATGGGATGGATAGCCAGAAGAAGAGGAGGAAGACTTGATGGATGCATCATAGCATTGTATGGGAGCTACTCTGCTCAAAATCAGAAGCTGCGGAAGGTAGTAAATGCTATGAACATAACACAAATCTCCCTCCCCTCCATAGACTCCTTCTACATGTCCCACTAACTAGGATAGGCAACCAACATAATAAAAGACCCATCACACCATGGACATAGACTCTTCTCCCTCTGCCCATTGGGGAAATGACATAAGAATTTGAATGGCAGATCAAGTGGCTTAAAGACAGCTCACCGCCCCACAGTCTCAGGGACCTGAATGACCCCACGACGGTATTATCTTGCTTGGTGTGATAATTGATCTTCCTTTTCATTGTAATCCTGTACTCTATAAATTGTGCTCGTTACATGGCTGATTAATGTTGGAGATAACCTGTTAAGTCTGTTCGCAGAAAACCCTTCTCACTGTACACCACATCTTGAGACAAATAAACAAGCTTAAAACTTAAATTTAAAACCTGCATTCCAAAGATCTAAAAAAGATAGTGACAGAGATGCACCAGTATTCAACCTCAAATTTCAGTGGATTCTAGAACAATCCTTGGAGACTAAAACATAGTCAATGCAACTTCAGTACGTAAGAATATAATGAGAGAGAAAATGGAACAAAACACCAATTGGCATTAGGGAATCATAGAATCTATGATGAAGAAATTATTGACATGACACTTGTAAAATAACATTTGGATTAGGCAGAGTGAAAAAAACAAGACATGAAAGGGAAATGACGTCCAATGTAACAGTGTATGTCAAAGCTGGGTGGCTGAGAGAAACTTGCAGTGAGGATGTAAAAATGGTTCAAATGAATCTAGATCAGTGGTTCTCAACCTTTTTCTTTCCATTCACGTACAGCAAAGTAATCCCTCTGCCGTTGGTGCTCTGTGATTGGGAAGGGATTGCTTAAGGTGGTATGTGAATGGGAAGGGTATGTGGAGAACCACTGCTCTAGGCCCAATTGTTACTGAAATATTGTGCTGGAGAAAAATTGTCATTGGCCCATTTCCTTTGGAGTTATTCAACCGTCCACATGACGAGTCAATTAGGTACAATTAAAAACAGTGGTTTTCAAACTTTTTCTTTCTACCTTAAGCAATCCCTCACTAATCACAGAGCACCGATGGGATAGTAAATACTTAAAGTGGTATGTGAGTGGAAAGATAAAGGTTGAGAACCACTGATCTAAGTGGGCAAAATGAATGGTCAAAGACATAGCTGATGGAATATAATGTACAAAAATGTAATTGCATCCACCACTTAAAAATATAGAGCAACAGTTTTCTTGAAAAGTTCAGAGTATTAACATGAGCAAATCACAAAGTTAATATGAAGATGCAATTAGGAAGACAAACTAAATGTTGCCTTTTATTTTAAATCGACAAGAGCAAGGGTTCTTTACTGATTTTTTTTTTTTAAATCGGGGGAGATTGCATCTGGAATATTGTGTACAATTCTGGGTCCTACCTAAGAAAGAATATACTTGTGAAAGAGGGAGAGCAGCAAAGATATCCCACATTGATTCCTGGCCTAGGGAGGGAAGAATAGAAGTGACCTCATTGAAACATCCAAGATTCTTACAGAGCTTGAAAGGGTAGATGAAGGGTTAACATTCTAGAACCAAAGGCTATAGTTATAAGCGCTTGCATTTATTTCTTATCTTCATGTTCTTAACTCTTGGCAACATGTGTATTCTGCTGTGCCAAAGGAAGGCTGGCAGCTACATTCATAACAAGAACCTGGGTTTTCTTACAACCCATTTGAGAAAGTTATGTAGAAAGTGCAAAATCAACCCACACAACTTTAAATAAAGAACTACAGTGTTTTTTTCTTATGTCAGAATATGGAAAACAAGGTGATGTTAACATAGGCTGAAAGTTTTACTGTACAGAAGATTTTTATATTGAAGTCAGAATTTACTTGTTTCTGTGTTAGTTTGTGTGGGTTTAAGACAAATAAATCCAAGAGCAACAAAAAAAAAATACAGCTACTGGAAATTTGAAATTAAAACTAAATGATGGAGCTGCTCAGCAGGTCGAACTGATCTGGAATTTTCCTGCACTTTTTTTTTCCTTGACATGCCTTCCTATTTTCACTGTCTTTCAACGTCCTTCCTGACTCCTGACCAAAGGGAACATCAACTTATCAAGGACAATGGTGATTATTGCTTTGGCCTGAAATTACATCTAATTTGAAACTTTAAGACTTAATATTGGTTCACATAACAATCAAAGTCAACTCAGAAACGTTACACAAGACTTCTGATTGGAATTTACATCTTTTTATTGCCAGCCTCAGTGACAGAATTATGATTTTTTCATGGGTCAACGGTTGTTAAAGCCATCCAAGTCCCATGCATGGTGGGGGCCTTGCACCACACTGGATATGTTGACCAGTTGAAAGTGGCTTTCAAAAGCAAGACTATGTCTGGGAATAAACATGAAAAAAACAGCATGATCCTTGGATAGGTGACCGGCATTTGTCATGTGCTCATTAATTAACAAATGCTCTGGATCATTTTGTCAAACTGTAGCCATACAAATAAGCTTTCACTTGGGGGGAGGTGTGTGTATGTGTGTGTGCGTGGCTTGTTATAGAAATGCAATCTAAAATTAAGTTTTAATATCTACTAATTAAATGTAAAAATATTACTAAGTATTTTGCATAATTTCTGCATCTTTCTGATCTGAAGATAAATAAGTCTCTCAAGAAACTGAAAAAAAAAGCTGGAATTGGTAAGGGATAAAGAAAATAGATTAAAATTTCAGATTGGCATCCTGGAGTTTTGCTGATTGTATCGTGACTTGTGGAGAAGCTTCAAGTTTACTCTCCCCAGAGCTTTTTTTCTTCTGGTAAATATTCAAGAGAATGAAGAGTTTGAAGAGAATCAATGACAACACAAATTGTGCTTAGTCTCTTGGAAGAAGCAGATTTAATGAACTGTGGCCTTTTCTGATTCGATCTCTTCTTATGTTTTTATTGAGGAATTACTGAGCCTGATGATATGAGCCTTGAATTACCAACACAGAGATAATTGTTAGCCCAGGATCATCATCAACCAATCTATCTTAATTATGTACTTTAATTAAGTTTGGTGCATTGACCTGCTATGATTGCACAATACAATGTCAGCACTATATCTCTAGACAAGATAAATTTCCAAAAAAGAAAAAGAAATACACAGAACATGTTAAAGCTAAATCCAGTTTTTTTGTCCTTTAAATCTTTCAAGGACACAGTACAGGCTGTAGGAACAGGAATAGGCAGTTTGGTCCATTTGTCCATGTTGGAGTTAATAATTCTTTTAAGTTTCAGCTACCCCCTTTGTCCATGGTTGCAAGCATATCTTTATTTGCTTCTCCACAAAGTACTATCCAATCTGCCAAAAGGGATCCAGGATATTGCTTCAACAATTTTGTTGGATGTGTGTTTTATATTATCACCACTCTGGGTAAAGAATTACTCCTAAAATGTCCTTTTGGATATATTGGTGTTATATTCTCTAGCATTGTTCTGTCCCACAAGTAGAATTTGTTTTTCCATCTCATAACCTCCAAGTCTTTTCTAAAGAAAAGATCCTCATTCTTTGCTATCTGCACTGTTTGTTGCCAGTTCAGGTTTTATTCCTGTGCATTTTTCTTTCTGCTTCACCATTGCCTTTACTGTCCATTTCATATCATGAACCAGAACTGTGCATTAAACTCAAATGTGTGTTCAAATCAATGGGTTATTAAAGCTCAATGTGATAGAACCCAAAGGCTTGGTTCGATTTTTGACTAGCTTCAGTATTTCTACACTACTAGCAATGTCAGAGCATATTGATCAACTCCAATTTCCCTAAAGAAAGTGATGGAAAGTTTGCCTTGTGGAACTGGTGAATTTTTGGTGAGTATAAATAATGCAATTCGTTAGGGATCTCCAGAAGTTTGCCCCAGTTTCTGTGAACAATGAAATGGACTCTGATTCAAAAGGGAAATACAAACAATTGACTTCAACAATGTATCTCTTACTTCAAATGGGAACCCCCCAAACAAGGGGTTCATAAGTCAAGGCAGAGATGGGAATCAGACTTAAATGTAAGAATAGATGAGGAAATCTGGTCTGAACAATGTCAGGATAATAAGACTAATGTGATAAATGTAAGATATAGATTAGTACAATATAATTTTTTGCATCAATTATATCTCACACCATAGAAATTAAATAAATTAAATTCAGACTTATCAGACCGATGTTTTAGATGTGACGAAGAGGTAGGAACTTTTTTACATTCAACCTGGTTATGTTCTAAAGTGAGACCTTTTTTGGGTTGATCAAGGAAATTTCTTAGAGCAGATTACAAGAATTAAATTTCCACAAAACTCAGAATTATTCTAACTAGATAATATTACTGGGATAAGACCTAAATTGAAATTATCTAAATATCAAATAGAATTTGTTAAATTTGCATTGCCAGTGGCCAGAAAATATATGCAGTTGCATGAAAGTCTGATTCACATCGAGGTATGACACGTTGGAATGCAGAAATACATAATTGTATTCCCTTTGAGAAAATTATCTATAACTTAAGAAATAAGTATGACATATTTTTTACAAGTTTGGTGTCCATATTTAGAATTTTAAGATGTAAATCTTTAATTGTGTTCTGCCTCACCCTTGAGACCTGTGTTGATCTTCTCCAAAGAAAATTAAATAGAACATCAATTTATGATCCGTGGAGTGCACGGCACATTTCAACAATCCATCCTGCTTTTTCCTTCTTTTTCTTAACTTTTTTCTTCTTTTCTTGCTTCTTCTTTATATCTACTCTTTTCTTCGTGCTTTTTTTTCTTGAATGGGTGGGGGTTGGGCATTGGAGCATAACCATCATGGTGTAAATACTGGATTTACATTTGTACTTGCAATTTTTAATTTTGTAATTGACTACATGTATGGTCAAAATTTTTAAATAAACTATTAAATAAAGGAACAATGACATGTAATTAAGCTGATTTGTGGCCCAATGGTAATAATAACATAAATTGATGAAGGGTCGCTGAGCCAAAATGTTGACTATTTCGACTATGCTGTCTCATCTACTGAGTTTTTCCAGCATTTTCTGGTTTAGTTGTGAATTTCATAGTGTCCTTAATGGAGCAAAATATCTTAAAGGCTTCACAGCAGCATTCCTGAAGAAAATTTTAAACTCCAAACCATCCAGGTAATGTAAGTATGTTTTATGGAGGATTTTAAGAAGAAATAGACCTGAAGAAGTGGAAAGGTTTAGGGAAGAGGTTTTGTGTCTTACCAGCTGAAGGATGGTCACCAATGGCAGAATGATTAAAATCAATGATGCTCTGGAGTTTTGCATTGTGATATCTCAGGAGGATGTAGCAACTTACAACGCAAGAAGCCATTTGAAAGGACAATGGGGGCATAGCACATTTAGGGGGACACAGACTGAAATCTTTAATAAGAGGGGCCCAAGGTGGAAAGGAGGTAGAGTGGGGGGTGGGGGTGGAGGGAGCATGGAAACTTAACGGATGAAACATATTTTGGGGAAGGAAGTGACTTTGCTGCTCGGCTTTGTTGTATAGTTGCCAAGTAACGCAATATTTTTTTCAAGGTTGCAGGCATTTGGAGTGAGCCTAGAATGACCTAGATAAATGCGGAAAATCAGCAATGTTTTCAGAATGTTCCTTGCTTCGATATGAATGTGTTTAAATGATATGGAACCAGCTATGGTTATGAATTGCCTACCACGTAGTTACACTTTCAATTACAGGAAATAAGTGTGCAGGCTGAAAACTTTAGCTCCATACTTCACGTGTCTGCAAGCACCCTCATTTTGCTTCGAGATTTTGTGATGGGTAGTGAATGTTTGCTTCCTTTTGCTAGCTTTTATTGAAGATATTATTTGCCATAAAATTTAAGATGACTTTTGAGCTAACCCTTGCAAGAAGTCCTTTCATTTTGTGATTGTTAATTTTTGTTACTTTCAAAAATAATTTTACTCATGAGTTCCTCAGCAAAAAAGTGTTGGCAGAATTAAATGGAATACTTATTGTATTAATCATACTAATCTTTATTAAAATTTCTTGACCACATCCATGAATTCTTCTTTTCTACATGTTCATTATGATTCAGTTCCTATTTGACTGTTTATTCTGGAATCACAAGCACAGTTTGCTACACTGCTTTCTTTCACCTCACATAACATTTATTTTATGTATTTTATGTAGTTGGTAAGAGAGAAGTACTGAAGAAACCAACTAAACTTGATTGCTTCATGGGGAAGGGGCCCATAAACATTGAGCATAGTCCTAAGGGAGTCATAGCCAAAAAAAGGTTGAGGATAGCTGGTCCAGCGTATTTAAATGGGGGTCTGAATGGGATAATGGGGTAAGTCATGATGAACCCAGCCTGCTGCCCAAAGTTGCCATCAACATTGCACATTGTTCATTTCTCAAAAACCATTATGTTGTCCCCCCGTGGAAAGCTGATCTCATGAACTCTTTGAACCTTCAAGTCAGGTGCTGAAGTCTCAATGGAGACTGGAACTCAGGTTGCCTAATGCTGGCCCCTTGCCCTAGAACTCCCCAACAGATTTTAACCAAGGTGAAGTTTCACCAACTGCCAAAGCTGCCAAGGACTTTCAAGCATTGTCAAGGATTTCTAAAGTGTCCCTGACATTGCGAGACATTTAAAATCTGCAAAAATTGAAAAAATATATTAAAAAATTGAAAGTAGAAAATGGGTTGGAAATCTATTAAACATAAAGTTATAAAAAACATGAAACTAGGGTAAAATTACTAATGAATGTTTTAACTTCCTATTTGCCTCCAAAGCCACAGACCTAGAGATCCTTTTGAAGCCCCAATCCTCTGCGAGGATACATTCGGTATTGAACCTGAAAGGTGACTCCCCAGTCATGGAGCAGATGCACCATCAATTACTCAAAGACTGAGATTGAGAAATCGATAGGCTATTCACAAAAGAATAAAGGCACCTCCATTCTGCTCGACTGTCCTGCAGTGAGGAGGGGGCTGTCACCCTTATACAGGAGCCTGTGGGAGGGGCCACAGGTACAACTGGCCAATGGGTGTGCCCAAGCAGAAAAGACATATAATAGTGGTTTACCACGGGAGCATGGTAACTCTCCAGCACGATCTGCTTCTCTGTGTATGTGCAATCAGCAAATCCATATGTGGAAGTGCAAAACTTGGCCATGTTTAAATGGCTGAGGGTAGTAGTACCTACAGAATGCTTGACTTCACCCACCAAGACTCAAAATCTTCTTAAACTTTGTCTCCTTCTTTCTTTTGTATTTATTGTAAGCATTTGGTGCACTCCCAAAATTATGAATCTGCAATTATTGCCTCTCCATCATCTTACCTCATCTCAGCTTACTTGACAGAGCCAGGGATGGAAGCCAAGGACAAGGTAGTTAGCACAGTTTGCTACTTCACTGCAAAGCAATGGGAGATATAGCTGCGCCCTACTCCCATGCTGACATGTCTGTCCATGGCCTCATGTGCTGTCAAACCAAGGCCACCTGTAAATTGAAGGAGCAACATCTAATTTTCAGTGTAGGCACTCTCCAACCAGATGGCACCCTTCTCCGGTTTCTGCTGGCCTACTCCCTGTTCTCTCTTCCTCCCTCCCCATTCTCTCTGTCTTCTTTCTTCCACCTCTCTACCTCCTTCCCTCTCCATTCACAGTCATCCCCATCCCCTTATTTATAGGTGTGCCCTCCCTCCTTTATCCCCCTATTACTTCCTGCTTGTAGGACTGTGCTCCTCCTCCCCTCTTACCCCCTACTATTTTATTCAGACACCTGCCTACATTTTGTCATATCTTTATAAAGGGCTCAAGCCTGGTTTTGTATCTTTATCTTTGCTATATAAAGTACACTGTTTGACCTGCTGAGTTTCTCCAGTTTTCTGTTTTAACTCTGACCACAGTGCCTGCAAATGTCCGTGTTTACTCAGAGATACATCTCCAGTGTTTGAGGGTAATGATATTTTACGTCAGGTGGACAAAAAGTTGGTTCTAATCCATGCAGTTACTTTTTATGACTAACAATAAAATGTTCACATTGCAATGAGTAACTGACAACTTCACTGCAATAATTATATGCTACTTTAATCACTAATATAGATTGGATAAATCACATTGACAAGGGCAGCCTTGAATTGATAGAGCTTGTACAGGATTGTAATATAGAAAAATACATTGAGGAACCAATCAGAAAGAAGGATATTTTAGACCTGGAATTGTGTAATAAGATAGGACCAATTAATAATCTCATGCTAAAAGATTTCCTAGGAAAGAGGGATCAGAGAATTTCATAATTCAGTTTGAGGTTGAGAAAGTGGGTTTGAACTTTGGGTTGTAATCTTGAGAAAGGACAATAAAATGGTCTGAGAACAGAAATGGATGAAGATGAATGAGAAAATAGATTAAAAGTTAAAACAGTAAATCCTCAGGATAGACATTTAAGGAGATATTTCAGAAAGTTCAGCAAACATGCATTCTGGTGAAGAAAAGATCTCATCATCTGCGTGTTACTCAAAGTTAAGGATCATATCAGATTGAAAGGCATACAATTCAAACTTTCTGTGGGAGGCTAGAGGACAGCAAATCTTTTGGGTGCAAAGGATGATGAAAGTAAAGAGGAAGTAAGAGATTCTAAAGGTATTTAAAATTTAAGAGAATAACTAAAGAAAAAATGGGCCCTCAGAGAATGAGACTGGCAATTTAATAAAACAAAAGAGAATTGGCAGAGTTTTGAAACAAAATTTGGATTGCTCTTCACAGTAGAATGGACTAAATCATTCCAATTATAATAGATAAACAAGGGTAATAAGGAGGGAGGAACTTAAGAGAATCTTAATCACTAGAAAAAATGTAGCAGACAAAGTTAGGGAACCCTATTTCCAACCTCATTGTTTCCCATCCCCACACTGCCCGGTTCTACCTCTTACCCAAGATACACAAACCCAATTATCCGGGTAGACCCATTGTTTCCGCACACTCCTGCCCCACTGAAATAGAATCGTCTTACCTTGACTCCATCTCTTCTCCCCTTGTCCAATCCCTCCCCACCTACATCTGCAAAACCTCACATGCCATCCATCTCTTCAATGACTTCTAATTCCCCAAACCTGACTGTCTCATTTTCACTATGGACATCCAACCCCTTTACAACTCCATCTCCCAATAGAAGGTCTCAAATAACCATATAACCATAACCATATAACCGACCTTCACTTCTTTCTCAACAAAAGCCCTGACCAGTCATCTTCCACCACCACCTTCTTCTACCTGGCAGAATTTGTTCTCACTCCTAATAACTTCTCCTTTGACTCATCCAACTATCTTCTAATCAAAAGAGTAGCCATGGGTACCTACATGGGTCTCAGCTATGCCTGCCTGTTTGTGGGCTTTGTGGAACAATCCATGCTGCAAGCCTACCCACGTAAAGCCCCTCAACTCTTCCTCTGCTAGAATAATGACTACATCGAGGTTGCCTCATGCACCCATGATGAGCTCATCAATTTCATTCACTTTGCTGCTAATTTCCACCCCAATCTCATAGTCATCTGGTCTATCTCCATTGACACTTTCCCCTTTCTTGATCTCTCTGTCTCCATCTCGGGAGACAAGCTTTCCACTGACATATTTTACAAACCCACTGACTCCCACAACTACATTTCTTCATACCAAGTCCCCTGCAAAGATCCATTTCTTTCTCCATCCCTGCTGTATCTGTTCCTAAGATTACATCTTCTAGTCCAGATCACCTGAAAATTCCTTCTCCAACAAACATGGCTTCCCCTCCACCACCATCAACTCAGCCCTTCCCCACATCTCCTCCATTTCCTGCTCATCTGCCCTGGTCCCTTCTGCCACCAGGCATAACAAACACAGGATTTCTCTTGTCCTCACCTACCATCCCACTAGCCTCTGCATCCAATACATTATCCTCCACAATTTCCTCTACCTACAACACGATCCCACCCCTGTACACCCCTTTCCGCCATCCATAGGGAGCGCTCCCTCCATGACTCCCTTGTTCATTCATCCCTTCCTACCAATCACCCCCTTGGCACCTTCCCCTGAGGCCATAGGAAGTACCACACATGCCCACACCTCCTCCCTCATCACTATTCAAGGCCCCAAACACTCCTTTCAAGTGAAGCAACACTTAATTTTTATATCCGTGGGAATCATCTACTGCATCCAGTGCTCCCATTGTGGCCTTCTCTACATCAGAGAGACTGGACGCAGACTGGGAAATCACTTTGCAGAGCACCTTTGCTCTGACTGCATGAATTTCAGGGATCTCGCAGTGGCCAACCACTTTAGTTTTGGGCCCCACACCAATGCTGATATGTGTCCATTGCCTCATGTAGGATCACACCAAGACCACTTTTAAATTGGGGAGCAACACTTACTTTTCCATCTGGGCATTCTCCAACCAGATGGCATTAACATCAACTTTTCTGGTTTCTGCTAATCTACTCTCCATTCTTCCTCCCTTTGCTTTCCCTTTGTCTTCTTTCCTCCAGCTCTCTACCCCCTTCCCACTCCATTCACAGAGCCATCCCTCCTCATCCTGCTTGTTGGTGAACCCTCCCTCCCTTATCCACCTTATACCTCTTACCTTTGGGACTGTACTCCTACCCCTGCCCCTCCTCCCCACTATTTTGTTTGGGCACTTGCCTACATTTTGTCCATACCTTGATGAAGGGCTCAAGCCCAAAACATTGGTTCTGTATCTTTATCTTGACTATATGAAGTGCACTGTTTGACCTGCTGAGTTTCTCCAGCATTGTGTTTTTATTGCAGACTTTTGTGTTTTAATCAGAGTTGGGGAATATGTTGCTTCTAATCTTCCAACATCCCCTAGATTCTGGAGAGGTTCCATCAGAATGGAAAACCATGTCTGTAATCCCAATATTCAAGAAAGGTGGGTGACAGAAACATTGGGCCTATCTTTGGTAAAATGGTGGAATCCATCATTAAGGAAGAAATAGAAGGATGTTTAGAAAATAGTGAACAATCAACATGGTTTGTGAAAAGAAATTGTTTGACAATGTAAAGGGGTAGCAGTAGACACCCTACCTTTGAATCTCTTGAAGGCATTCAGTCAGCTGCCACAAAAAATGTTGTACAAAGAGATCCAGTTGACTTAGTAATCAGATCATAAAAAGCTAGCATTTCAGGTACCACAAGTAATTAGGAAGTCTCGGAATTTATGATTTTAAAAGTATGGAAATTATGAAGCAACTTTAAAGGAGCCCTGATTATACCATACCTAGAAGAAACACAGAAATGCTGGAGGAACTCAGCCAGTCTCACAGTGACGTTTCGGGACCATGCCTCGAGTTCTGCAATTTTGGTCTCCAAATTTAGAGAATGATTTTGGGCATTTGAGGTTGAAGGACATGTTGGGGAGACCATTATTCTCTAAACTCATTAAAGTTCAGATGCTGTGAGGATTATTTCCATGTTTAACTAAGGGCCAAAATTTTAGAGAAAGGAGTCTTCCCTAACAATGGAAATGAGGAGGAAGCAGTAAGTTGAGGTTGAGGCCAAGATTGTTAAGTGTGATTTTATTGAATGATGGTGCAGGCTTGAGGGGCCTGTTCCTGCTTCTTCTGCTCTTATGTTCTAATTAGTTTTCATCTTTGAAGATATCATAGCAATCTGGAATGAACTGCCTGAAGAAGCTGGTACAGTGACAACATTTGAACAAATATAGGGGTAGGAAGGGTTTATTTGGAGATGGACCAACTGCAGGCCCTTAGGACGAGCCCAGTATGTCAATGTGATCAGCATGGATGAGTTAAGCTGAAAGGCCTGTTCTGTGCTGTATGACATTAGAGCAATGATGGTATCTTGCACAAGGGCACAGAGACACACAGTTCGGATAGATACACATGGTTATAAAAAGTGCAAGTTCACATTAAAAATAAGTTGCAAGCATTTATTCACTTACAGGGATTAGGCACAAATGTATGCAATGATGAAAGGGTATGAAAATTTTAATGTCATTATGGTGCCTACATCTCTCCCACATGCTCTGTAATCTGATTAATGCTGTGAATGAAGCCCTTACACTGTGACCCAGTAATAAATATATGTTCAGTGGATTTGGAACCAAGTGGAGATGAGAATTCCATCACCCACACAGTAGCTGTAGGTCATACACCTGCTGATTGGATTGCAGTTTTGCAAGAAATACTGAACATTCTTCTAGATATTTTTTAAATCACAAGCATTGTATTATTCTGGCAATCACTGAGGTTGAATCATCTGTTTCCTGTATTTTTAAGTCATTATTTCCTGGTAATGGCAGTGAGAACCACATGATCATTTGAGAACAAAAGGTTTTGAAAGACAGCACAGTCAAATTATTTTTGGTTAGCCACTCATACCTAAGCCATATGCAGAGGAGGATTGGATTTGTTACTTGCACACTGGGGACATTGCAACTTGATATCTCTGAATTGTATTTTTAATGACACAGCTATGCTATTTTTCCCAATGCCAACAGGAATCATTATGAACATTGAATTGAAATACATTTTAATTTGAGTTTGGGGATAAAACAGATCTGTTTTCAATGTTTCACATTTGAATAAATTTCATTAATCATGAAAATTTCATCTTATTATCTGAAAACAGACAAGTTCTTTCCAGAATGTATCACTGTAATTGTATTCCATAACACAAACTTATTTGTAAATTTAAGAACAACTATTCCATGTAAGAAAACTCTTAAAAGAGTAAAAAATACAAATTCTGTATGAAGGAACAGAATTTGTTTCTCCTGATGCCATGAATACAATATCATCCAGTTGCTTATTGAGGAGACCAAAATTTCTAACCTCTCCAAATATTGCACCCCCAACCATCAATTCAATTCCCACCCATTTATTACCTCACGTTGATTCAAGATGTTTCTACGTGCTTGACCTTGAGCTGAGCTGTTGATCCCTTTCCTTCCCTATTACAAATACAGTAAAATCCCTATTATCCAGAATTCAAGCAACTGGCAGCTTCAAGCAACCAGCAAAAATATTGCAGAAAATAAAGAGGTAAAAAATATGGAAATTTAAAATTGCCATCCTCATGATGTTTCTTTTAAGTAATAAAGAAGCTTGGGTTCTTTTAGATGAACAATATTTTATTAATTACTCATGACCTCGTGGTGCAGCCATCTTTTGTATCTAACCAGAGGTGCAGAATTCATCTCCAACTCCCCTTTAGTGGTCAGGAATATCTCTAGCACTCAATCTCCACATCCCCTTTCCTTAAGATGTTCAATCTATCAACATTAAATTGAAGTGAACACTGTATTAGTGTGTTAAACAACAACATAAACACAAGTATCAGCAACACAAACTTTTTAAGTGTGCAGTTCTTTTTCTTTTAGAGATTCAGCCTGTCAAGTGCTTTGATAACATGTATGGATCTTCTCAACACAGGTTCCTATCATCAGCTCTGTTGGTCCACTATTGTCTAGCACTGGTGGTGTTTCCTCTGTTGCTAAGCAGGCTGGATTGTCTGTATTTGTCTGTTCTTGCAGTGTCACTTGCATTTTCAACAGACTCTTTTGATTCCTCCTCAGTATTTGACCTTCCTCTGTTCTGACAGTGTAGGATCTTGGATTTCCTTCCTCCTGAACAATCGCCTTCTTGTCCCAAGTGTTGGAATCTCTGAGTCTCACTGTGTTATGTTGTGCCAGCTTCTTGCTGACTTGCCATAGTTTGCTGTTAGTCTCCTTTGCAGATGCTTTTATTTTCATTTGACATCACTGTTCTTGTTTGGGTCTGCAGAGTAGGGAAGTGTTGTGCGTAGTCTATGTCTCATCACGAGCTCAGCAGGTGACATGCCATGTTCAAGTGGTGAAGTTTGGTAACTCGACAGAGCTAAATAAGGATCTGAGCCACTGTCATGTGCTTTCTTGAGCAGCTTTTAACTACGTGAACTCCTTTCTCAGCTTTACCGTTTGACTGTGGACGAAGAGGACTTGAAGTCACATGTCAAAAATCATACTCTTGTGCAAAGTTATGGAACAACTTTAGCATGGTCCACTTTCACTGTAGGCAATTTGAAGAATTCCATGTCTTGCAAAGATTGATTTCATATATTTGATCACACAAGCAGCAGACGTGTTAGGAATCAGTGCCATCTCAAGATAGATAATCAATAACCTGCAAGAAATTTTTTCCATCCAGGTGAAACAGATCAGTCTAACCTTTCTGCCCTGCTTCTGCTGGTCAATTATGATCATGGGTACCTTTGGCTGCTTTGCGTGATGTTTCAGACAGGTCTCACAGCTTGAAACTATCCTTCCAATGACAGCATTTACCCCTGGCCAATAAAGAGCAGTTCTGGCCCTCCTCTTGCATTTTTCCATTCCAAAATCCCCCTCGTGCAACCTTTTCAGCATCTCTTGTCACAGTGATTGAAGAATGACAATTCTGTTCTGCCTGAGTAGAAGCCCATGGACAACACTCAGTTCAGCTCTGATGATTTAGTATGGCTGACATTCACCTCTTGGCCAACCTTCATTCAGACTCTAGATGACCTTCTGTAGAATGGAGTCCTTTTCTGTTTCAGCTGTGATCTGCTTGGATTTCATGTCAGATATGGGAAGAGATTCAGTGATCAGGTTTACGTGGAGATTCACACCTGTCTCTGTGAAACTCTCGTGTCCTTCTCTCTGTGTCATTGCCTTGGACAATGCATCAGCTAACACAGTAAGTTTCTCTGGTGCATACACCAATTCAAATCCATAACACTGTAACTTCCTCATCAATCTTTGGATTCGTGGCAACATCTCACTGAGATTTTTCTCGATTATGGCTATTAATGGTTTGTGGTTTGTCTCTGCCAGGAATGTTGGTAAACCATACTCATAACTGTGGAATTTCTCGAGTACATAGATCAGACCTAGACACTTACTCTATCTGCATATATCAACATTCATCGTCCTTGATTCATATGCGACTAGCCTCCAAACTTCTCCCACAACCTGAAGTAGTACGGCACCTGTTCTATCTTTTAAAGCGCCGGTAGATATTTTCGTCATTCTGTATGGGTAAAAGAATGTCAAAAGCACTGGTTCTAGTTAGAATGGTCTTCAGTCGTCCCCATTCTTCCTCGTGGTTGGCTATCCGCTTGAATTCATACTTCTATGTAACAACTTCCTCAGGTACATTATTTTGAAAGACAGGTTTAGAATGGATTTACCAATGAAATTGATCATTTCCAGCACTCTCAATGTGCCCTTTCGGTCAGTGGGTCTGGCCATCTCTAGAACTGGTTTCACCTTGCTCTTGTCTGGCTTCACTCCTGCCTCCAACAGCTTATCTCCCAGAAAGGTGATTTCCTTTACACCAAACAGACATTTTCTCTGTTTAACTTTAATCCATACTCTGGATGCATTGTAGCACTTTGATGAGCCTCTCATTGTGTTGTTCTTGTGTGGATCCCCATAGGATCATGTCATCCATGTACACGTGTACCCTATTTTTCTCTATGAACACAGAAAAATACAGCACAGTACAGACCCTTTAGTTGTCAATGTTGTGCCGACCTATATATCTCTTCCTAAAAAATATCGAAACCCTCCCAACCCTATAACCCTCTAATTTTCTTTCATCCACGTGTCTAAAAGTCTCTTAAATACGGCCAATCTTTCAGCCTTCACCACCATCCATGGCAAGGCATTCCAGAAACCCACAACTCTCTGAGTAAAAAACTTGCTCCTGAAGTCTCCACCAAACTTCCCTCCCTTAACTTTGTACTTATGTTCTCTGGTGTTTGCTGATCCTGCCCTGGAAAACAGGTGCTGGCTGTCCATCCTATCTATCAAGTCTCCTCTCATCCTTCCATGCTCCCAGGAGAAAAGTCCCAGCTCTGCTCACCTTGCCTCATAAGCGGCAATCCATGCAACACCTGGTAAATCTCCTTTGTACCCACTCCATAGCTTCCAGATCCTTCCTATAAAGAGGTGACCAGAACTGAACACAATACTCTTAGCGTGGGTCTTACCAAAGATTTGCAGAGTTGCAACCTATCTACTCCTGAATTCAATCCCCTTATTAATGAATCCCAGCATCCCAGCACAGTCCTTAACTATCTTATCAACCTGTGCGACGACCTTGAGGGGTGTATGGATTTGAACCCCAAGGACCCTTTGTTCATCCACACTCTTAAATGGACCCTTAATCAGGCTGTATTCCCTTCCTTCCTCCTGAAAGAGTCTCAGTCTACACTGCTTTGATGGACTTTTGACTATCTCTTCCTCATACTTCCCTCTTCAACAGCCTTGTAAATTGTTCACCAGAATGTCAACACCAATTGACCTTAAAATGTATGTGGGCTACTTTCCATAAAATATATTATGCACTCTTTGGGAAACAAGAGCGTAGAAAATGGACTGACCAGCGCGTGCTTTTATGTGCAAATTTTGCCATGTCTGTATCTGAACTAGTCTCTCTGTGCACAATTCATGCAAAGAGATGAAAAGTGGCATACTGCATGCTTCCTTCATTGCTGGGTTTGGAAGCAACCTATCACTTCAGTGAACACTCACGTTAAAAAATAAAGCAGCAATTAGAAGGAAGGCACACAGCATCTGTCATCCTAAGGGTGCAATGCTAAGGATCATGGAAACTGCACCACAGGTTCTCTTGTCACTGTTCACAGCTTTTCTATCCAATTCACAACTTATTTAATCATTCCACACCTTACACAATTGGGCCACTTGCAACACAGGACTTGTTTGGAAATGCCCACATACAGGATATCATAGAGCAAACATTCATATTATAAACTATCTTACAACAATAAATATAATTTTTTTTAAAATAGTGAGCAAAAAGTATGGCAGTGTCTTTGGTTCATTGATTATTCAGGAATCTGATGGCAACAGGGAAGAAGCTGTTCTTGTGCCGCTGAGTGCTTGTCCTTAGGCTCCTGTACCTCTTTCCAAAGGAAGCAGAGTGAAGAGGGCATGGCCTGGGTGGTGGGGGTCTTTGAGGATAGAGGCTGCTTTTTTAAAATGCCGCCTCATGTCCTCGATGGAGTGAAGTCTAGTGCCTGTGATGTCTCAGGCCAAGTTAACAATCCTCTGGAGATTTTTCTTGCCCTGAGATTTGGTGCCTCCATACCAGATAGTGATGCAACCAGCCAGAATGCTCTCCACGGTATACGTGTAGAAGTTTTTGAGAGTTATTCGGTGACCTACCAGGTCTCCTCCAACATCTCACTAAGTATAGCCACTGGTGAGCCTTCTTTGTGATTGCATCAACATGATCCATCTGTACATGAATGTCATTTACTACTTACCTTCTCCTTATGTTCGTCCTTGTTGGAATCTAGGGGTTAAAACAGTATGAAATAAATGATTAATCAATAAGTTTATTTGTACTGCATGAGTCAGGGAAAGAGGAATGTGGCTAAGTGGCTGTCACAGCATGGAGCAAAGTTGGCTGAACAAAATTGGCTGCTCCCAAGATACAGGGAGAGGATATGCATAAAACGATTTAGGAGGAATGCTCAACTGAAGGAGGTGGGAAGTAGCACAGGAGACACAGGCCAGATCAGAACAAAGAATGGCCCGCAAGAATCAAAGGGAATGGAAAACCAGTCTAGGAGGAAGATTAAGGCACGAGGAGGTGTTAAAGAGAACAGCAGAAATTGGCCAGACAGGGACCGAATGGTGATTAGAAATATCTGGGGATGAATTAATTTCAGATCTAAACAACAGGATAGTCTGGCCTGGAGGATTAACATGGGAATGCTACACCCCAGAAATCTGCAAAACAGGAGATGACTTGTGATAACCCTTATGCAAAAAGATCTAGCAGGGAAAACAACTTTTGTTCTGTGTGATAAGATTGACCTATATAAACTGTGCCAACTGGACAATAGGGGTCAGTCTCGGGGAGTAGCTCACTGGCAGGTGACCTATGAACTAACAGACTGACCCAGAGCTCTGTTAAGTTTTATTCTTGTGCTGTGCTGTGCTGTGTGGTGTAATAAACTGACTGTTGAACCGAATACCTTCTCCTATCACTTCATTCAACGAACGCGCTGGACTCAGTTCACACATAGACTAAATTAAGAGTAAATAAATTAAAGCCAGAGTCCAACAATTTGGTGACCCCGACGTGATGAAGATGGAGAAGTGACGGAAGAAAAGATACGAAACACCGGTCGATTGTGGTGTGATGATAACAACAAGTGACCATTCAACAGATTGAGGTAAGCAGACGCCTGTTCAAACGAAGTTCTGCTATTGGCAAAGATAAAATTGTGTGTTGTCACTACTCTGCAAAAGACCTAGTTAAAGACAAGAATAAAACAAAAGGAGGTTGGAATCCCTCTACGGAGGTTGAGGTCCCTCTAGGAAAAGGAGGTTGGAATCCCTCTACGGAGGTTGAGGTCCCTCGAGGAAAAGGAGGTTGGAATCCCTCTACGGAGGTTGAGGTCCCTCTAGGAAAAGGAGGTTGGAATCCCTCTACGGAGGTTGAGGTCCCTCGAGGAAAAGGAGGTTGGAATCCCTCTACGGAGGTTGAGGTCCCTCTAGGAAAAGGAGGTTGGAATCCCTCTACGGAGGTTGAGGTCCCTCTAGGAAAAGGAGGTTGGAATCCCTCTACGGAGGTTGAGGTCCCTCTAGGAAAAGGTTGGAATCCCTCTAAGGAGGTTGAGGTCCGGTTGGAATCCCTCTAAGGAGGTTGAGGTCCCTCTAGTAGAACGGGGTTGGAGCCCTTTGTAGCAATCTCGAGAGGTAGATTTAGACACTTGGCCAAGTAGTATAAGGTGTATGGGGTGATAGTTATTTGTTTCTATAGTGTGTAATAAGTATTTGTTTAAGAATCGTGTACCATAGTAGTGTATAATAAGTATCCGTATAAGGTGTATTGTGTTATAGTTATTTGTTTCTATAGTGTGTAATAAGTATTTGTTTAAGAATCGTGTACCATAGTAGTGTATAATAAGTATCCGTATAAGGTGTATTGTGTTATAGTTATTTGTTTCTATAGTGTGTAATAAGTATTTGTTTAAGAATCGTGTACCATAATAGTAATAAGTATCTGTATAAGGTGTTCGGCATTTAACTGTTTTTTCATGCACGCTGGTATTGTTGCTGTGTATATCACTGTATTACTCTCGATGTTTTAAGTACTTCTGAAAAAGGGGTAGCAGAGGTTACAGATTGTACTGTTTTACAGGGTAGAGAGGGCATAGAGGCAAGATATTTAGAATACGGATCAGGGAAACACAGTGGGGATAGGCAGTCACACAGTGAGGCATCAGTGTACACAGACTAACCGCAAAACAAACAATAGACACTTCACACAACCACGAGACACATAATCCCCCACCTGGCTCTCTCTCTGATCATCCCTTAAGGGGAACACCTGTTTTCAGGGAGCTGCTGGTCATCTGGTGGTTATATAACGTGGAAAGGGGCGAAGTAGAGTGCAGGGTGTCAAAATCCTACCAGGAGAGAGAGCCAGGGAGTACGAGGTCTAAAGGGATAAAAATCGGAACAGAGATGGAAGGAGTAATAAGGGATGTAGGGCAAGAGTGGAAGATGTGTGCTCATGTATGGGAGTATCACACTAGACCCAACGGAAGACAGACACCCACCATGCAGCAGGAGTAGCAAAGATTCTACAAAAGGTGGCACACATAGTAATGGGACATGGCCTGACAGTATTAACAACACATAGTATTGTAGCATTTGTGAGCTCCACAGCATTTACAATGACTTCGTTAAGGCAGACGAGACTAGAAAAGATCCTGAATGCTCCAAATGTTACGTTTACCCATGAAGGCATTAACATGGCAGAAAATAGTGGAGAGGATGAACCAAACAATAAAAGGTAAGATCGGGAAAGTACAGGCACGGACCAAACTAAATTGGGTGGATGCGTTGCCTCTGGCATTAATGTCAATAAGGAGTTCGGTAAGTTCTGTGACAGGATTCACTCCATATGAACTACGAACGGGGCACCAGTTCCCGGGACCGGGAGCCGGAAGTCAGACTACGAAGAATGAGGTAAGTTCAATGGGATGCAAGCTGTATTATGATAAACTAACGGCTCTGGTGTCAGATTTTTCACAACAGGTCACAAGTCCCAACAGAGAAGGGGAAACACCGATACCTTCAGTCGCGGAGTGGATTCTGCTAAAGGTCATCAAGAGAAAGTGGTCGGAGCCCAGGTGGACAGGACCCTACCGAGGGGTGGAGAGGACGTCCCACGCGGTTCGACTACAGGAAAAAGGCGAGACGTGGTATCATTGGAGTCAGTGTGCAGCCACGGACCCACCAGCACGGACACTGGAACAGATTCGTACGGCGGCGACTGAGAACCTGTGAGCAACTACGGACTCAGAACTTTCTGAACGGGTCCCTTTAAAGAACATATTGGACTCCGGGGACTGTTGATGGTAGAATCTATTGTTGTTTAAAAATCGATGACAATGGGCAAGCAGTAAAGGAGATTTCTTCAGGTATTCGCAAATTAGCTCACGTCCCGGTTCAGACCTGGCGACCCTTGGGCAGCGCATGGCTGGGAAATTTGTTCTCTGGAGACTGGGGATGGATACATACTATAGTGCTAGTTGCTGGATTTGTGGTTTTGGCGTTGATTCTGATCCCATGCATCCTTCCCTGCCTCCAGTGCCTCATTCAACGAGCGCTGTCACAGAGAGACATCCCCAGACCCCAAGGCATGTATTTGTCCCTACTGCCCTCTCAAGAGTGTAATGATTACAAGGGATCAGAAATGCCAACCCTGGCATGTAACCCGGATTTCTCTATCTAATAAGTTAACTGGTGGTTGGTCTCATTTTCATGAGACCAAAAGGGGGACTGTTGGAATCTAGGGGTTAAAACAGTATGAAATAAATGATTAATCAATAAGTTTATTTGTACTGCATGAGTCAGGGAAAGAGGAATGTGGCTAAGTGGCTGTCACAGCATGGAGCAAAGTTGGCTGAACAAAATTGGCTGCTCCCAAGATGGCTTGGCTTGGCTTCGCGGACGAAGATTTATGGAGGGGGTAAAAAAGTCCACGTCAGCTGCAGGCTCGTTTGTGGCTGACCAGTCCGATGCGGGACAGGCAGACACGATTGCAGCGGTTGCAAGGGAAAATTGGTTGGTTGGGGTTGGGTGTTGGGTTTTTCCTCCTTTGCCTTTTGTCAGTGAGGTGGGCTCTGCGGTCTTCTTCAAAGGAGGCTGCTGCCCGCCAAACTGTGAGGCGCCAAGATGCACGGTTTGAGGCGTTATCAGCCCACTGGCGGTGGTCAATGTGGCAGGCACCAAGAGATTTCTTTAGGCAGTCCTTGTACCTTTTCTTTGGTGCACCTCTGTCACAGTGGCCAGTGGAGAGCTCGCCATATAATACGATCTTGGGAAGGCGATGGTCCTCCATTCTGGAGACGTGACCCATCCAGCGCAGCTGGATCTTCAGCAGCGTGGACTCGATGCTGTCGACCTCTGCCATCTCGAGTACCTCGACGTTAGGGGTGTGAGCGCTCCAATGGATGTTGAGGATGGAGCGGAGACAACGCTGGTGGAAGCGTTCTAGGAGCCGTAGGTGGTGCCGGTAGAGGACCCATGATTCGGAGCCGAACAGGAGTGTGGGTATGACAACGGCTCTGTATACGCTTATCTTTGTGAGGTTTTTCAGTTGGTTGTTTTTCCAGACTCTTTTGTGTAGTCTTCCAAAGGCGCTATTTGCCTTGGCGAGTCTGTTGTCTATCTCATTGTCGATCCTTGCATCTGATGAAATGGTGCAGCCGAGATAGGTAAACTGGTTGACCGTTTTGAGTTTTGTGTGCCCGATGGAGATGTGGGGGGGCTGGTAGTCATGGTGGGGAGCTGGCTGATGGAGGACCTCAGTTTTCTTCAGGCTGACTTCCAGGCCAAACATTTTGGCAGTTTCCGCAAAGCAGGACGTCAAGCGCTGAAGAGCTGGCTCTGAATGGGCAACTAAAGCGGCATCATCTGCAAAGAGTAGTTCACGGACAAGTTTCTCTTGTGTCTTGGTGTGAGCTTGCAGGCGCCTCAGATTGAAGAGACTGCCATCCGTGCGGTACCGGATGTAAACAGCGTCTTCATTGTTGGGGTCTTTCATGGCTTGGTTCAGCATCATGCTGAAGAAGATTGAAAAGAGGGTTGGTGCGAGAACACAGCCTTGCTTCACGCCATTGTTAATGGAGAAGGGTTCAGAGAGCTCATTGCTGTATCTGACCCGACCTTGTTGGTTTTCGTGCAGTTGGATGATCATGTTGAGGAACTTTGGGGGACATCCGATGCGCTCTAGTATTTGCCAAAGCCCTTTCCTGCTCACGGTGTCGAAGGCTTTGGTGAGGTCAACAAAGGTGATGTAGAGTCCTTTGTTTTGTTCTCTGCACTCCCAAGATACAGGGAGAGGATATGCATAAAACGATTTAGGAGGAATGCTCAACTGAAGGAGGTGGGAAGTAGCACAGGAGACACAGGCCAGATCAGAACAAAGAATGGCCCGCAAGAATCAAAGGGAATGGAAAACCAGTCTAGGAGGAAGATTAAGGCACGAGGAGGTGTTAAAGAGAACAGCAGAAATTGGCCAGACAGGGACCGAATGGTGATTAGAAATATCTGGGGATGAATTAATTTCAGATCTAAACAACAGGATAGTCTGGCCTGGAGGATTAACATGGGAATGCTACACCCCAGAAATCTGCAAAACAGGAGATGACTTGTGATAACCCTTATGCAAAAAGATCTAGCAGGGAAAACAACTTTTGTTCTGTGTGATAAGATTGACCTATATAAACTGTGCCAACTGGACAATAGGGGTCAGTCTCGGGGAGTAGCTCACTGGCAGGTGACCTATGAACTAACAGACTGACCCAGAGCTCTGTTAAGTTTTATTCTTGTGCTGTGCTGTGCTGTGTGGTGTAATAAACTGACTGTTGAACCGAATACCTTCTCCTATCACTTCATTCAACGAACGCGCTGGACTCAGTTCACACATAGACTAAATTAAGAGTAAATAAATTAAAGCCAGAGTCCAACATCCTCCAAAAGTGCCACACCTCACTCTTGGATTGAACTCCATCTGCCATTTCTTTGCCCATATCTGTAACTTCTTTATATTCTGCAGGAAAAGTGATCAATTGGAGAAGTGCAGAGACGTGCCTGATATGTGGCAGATGGGTAGTTGTGGTGGAGCATTTCTTCCACAAATTATGCAGGGGTCCTTTGTGTATCAATGCATAGACTTGAGATTCTCCATCTTGAGTGATCATAAGTAGGGATAGGCCAGGGTTAAAGCAATTATTGAAGGTGACTTTGAATATGTCTTTTCATCTTTTCTTCTGTTGGTGATAGAATTGATTGTCTGTTTCAGGGGTATGGTATTGGGCAAGTGACTGACATTACCTGCCCAATGGTGGCAATTGTGTGTAATTATGGCTGTAACTGTGAAACTATTACAAATGAGGTAAAAAGTTTTTTAAAAACAAATAAATAAAAATGTGACCAATTAAAAGCATTCTGCAAACTTAAATACTGTAAAATCCCCATTATCTGGAAGTCAAGCAACTTGCAAAAAAAAAATGGAGGAAATAAATAAATAACACCAGAATAAAAAAATAAATGAAAGTTTAACATTGTAAAAGTAAACATTCTGTGAAGTGACACATAAACCTTTGGTGAAAATGGGAGCAAATATTCAACCAGCGGAGTGCCTTGGTCATGCTTCGCTCGTAGCAGCCGAGTGAACAAAGTTGTGTTTGAATAATATGGCATCGCCCAGGATGAAGAGGTGGTTGATGCCATTCACTGTCTGCTTAGTAAGTCTATATTAGCATATTATTAAGTATATTAGTAAGGCTTTATCTGTAAACTTGAGGGAGAGGAGGTTAATTATCTGTAATGTTATTGTTCATCTTTCAGGCACCTCTGTGGAGATGCAGTAATGGTAAAATGTTTTCAAAGAATGTGATTAAAAATAAAGTGTTTTAAGGTTTATATATTCATGCAAGTGAAGTTTGTTCAGTGTAAGTAGAGTATAGTATTTTTGTCTTTTAAACTGTTTATTTTTAATGCTGGTGTATTAGTCAGGCATTGTATGAGTGAGCCTCAAACAACCAGAAAATTTGCATATCCGGCATCTACCAATCCCCACAGATGCCAGGTTTTTACTGTAATTAAAAAAGCTGACTTTATTCTTACCTTTCTTCCTGACAGCTATAAAAAATTTTAATGAAATGGAAAGGCATGGCCAAGCCTTGAAGATTTTGTATTGGTTGTGTGAGCAGATCCCCCACACATTCTGGTGCATGTTCGTTGGTTTATGCTCGACTATTGGAGTCCTGATAGAGTCAAGTATTCACCAGCAGGACAGTCAACAAGTTTGAGACTTGTTCATTTCAATATGCAAGTATTTGAATGTGAAGGAAAATGTTAATATTTCTCTAAGGACTGATGAGCAATTGCCAATGAGGTTCAACCCCATCTTTTGGAAAAATAGCAATGAACTTACCTATTTTAAACAAAATAGCAATAAAACTTACTAAAATTGAATCTTTAAAGATAGATATATTCCATTATTCTTGAATGATTAGTTTTGCTTAAATATTATATTACAAGTAATACTTGTACACGAGTTACGATTTAAAAAAATCAAGGAGTTCTCCTAAAAAAAAATATTTGATAACACTGTTTGTTAAAGGTGTCTCAGGTAAACTCAGGCAAAGTGCTTGTACAGAAAAAAGAGATATTTAATCATATCAAAATTCAGTTAATTTTAACATAATTAACAACAGTAAAAGCTGTTATCAACGATCAAGTGTCCTTTGCAATGAATATTTCACTTTGAATTCTTGGCCTTACCTTTTGAAGAGAATCCAATAAAAATAGGGCATTTGGCTATGTATGTGTTTACATGTGTGGGCAACAACACTTGTAATCACAGTTAGGTTTTAAAGTTCCAACTAACAAGATTCTTCCCACTGATGACACCCAGTGAAGCTTGTACTAAGAGAGGTGAAAGCTGGGAAAACATTATCAAATGTCAATTGTAGTACTCTTCCAAATATTCATTATTTTAACACTGACTGATAATGGGAATAAAGATCTTGCCAACAGCACTCCATAATGTAAAGTGTTGGTTATTGCCTGGCCCAATAAGTGATCGATTCTTACCAAGTGCTCTCTGTCCACTCTGAAACTATTTGACTTTAGGGATATATAACCATTCTTATCATTGTGCCCCTTTGCATCAAAACCTGAGACAGCTCCGTGCAGCCATCAAGTTTTTTTTTAACACTCTGGGCTGCTTGCAATCGACTTATATATTACCTCTCGATGAATAAGTTGTACCTACTAAATGTTGATGTGACTTCCTGATGATCTTGCAACAGAATCAAAATACATTTTAATGTAAACATTAAACCAAACCTAAAATGGTTGTTAGAATTGACAGGTGATGATGTTGAATGAGATTAAAGATGAATAAAAAGTTGGCCTTTGGAGGAACTATATGGAATATAATTCCATCAAAACATCAAATCCCATTTAAAAGTGCCAGAGCATTTCGATACATTATCTAAAGTTGGCATTGTGACATAAATGTTTGGAGTTTACAAATCATTCTCAAATTACTTAGAGTTGGAGGACATGTGTGCAAAGAACTATCTGCTTCAGAGAATTTCAGTCCACAGGCAATACATATGACAAAATTTCTGTAAACAAATTGATACATTTTTTTATCAGTTTCTTATTCATTGCTCATTGCTTCACATAAATTCCCCAAAAGCAAGACTGTTCTTTGAATTCTTCAATCTAACCATGACCTTCACCGACCTCTCATTTGCTTTTGAGAAGAGTGGCTGTCTCAGTAAAAAAAAATCACAAGAAACAGGAACCAGACAGGAACATTCTTGAACATGTAACTCAAATGCTCAAACTTTAAGTTGCAACCTTTGACAAAGTTTTTATGGTGTGGTGCTGATGCAAGATATGAATCATAGATCTGTAAAACCTTATTTCCTTCCATCCATTCACTTATGAATTTCACATCAAGTACTGACAGAAAGAAAATAATTCCCTTGGCATTATAGAAAATGGCAACAATGATCTGTCTTTTTCTTTCGTCAGTAAGATTACTATTTAAACTTCATACACCCATCCGTGATTAGTTGGCTAATGCAATGAGTATCTTTTATCCCAATCTTCATTTCAATTCTCAGATCACACAGATTAACCCTTTGCAAATTCTATATTCAGAGATAAACTCTACAGCAATCCAGTTAATTTCAATAAAAAAATTATGACCCTATTTCCTAGACAGCAGCAATAAATTGTAATTTTATGGAAATGTGGAAGTAGCTTTGCATTTTATCCACAAAATTAATGCTACTTGTGCAGAATGTAGCGTAAGTTTAGATATAGGCAACCCCTGCGTTACGGCATTCAAGAAACAGAAATTTGCCCTTCTGCAAATTACAAATCACGACCCAAAAATTTGTGATGCAGAATAAAAAATAGTTCTCACGGAATTTATGTCAATTTTTATTTTACTTTCAGCTCACATTTCTTGGAGCAGGCACAGAAGATGCAACTTCACATTGAGGAAAATCGTGCTGCAGTTTTCTGGGAACGCAATTCCTCTATATTATGGGGATTGCATGAATTAAAGCAAAAGGGACGGTGCAGGAAAGTGATGCAAAGGTAAAACTTCAACCATGATCTTTTTAGTTCATGGAAATGGTGCATGGGGCTGAATATGCTCTATTGCTCATTCTATTTCTTCTGTGCTTTTAAATTATAAAAAAAAGTGTAATGATTAAAAAGTATATTTAAAACATAATTTTTAAAAAGATTTAAATTTAGACCTACAGGATGATAACAGGCCCTTTTGGCAGACAAGTCCGTGGCACCCAATTTACTTACACCCTGGTATGTTTCAAATGGTGGGAGGAAACTGGAGTCCCCATGGAAAACCCACACAGGAGAAAGTACAAACTTCTTACAGACAATGCGGCATTTGAACCCTGGTGCTGATCACTGGTGCTGTAACAGCATTGCACTAACTATTACGCGAACCATGCCGTCCTAATGCCTTCCCATTCAGCCCTTGTCCGCTGTTTTATCCTGAATGTGTTTCAACCTGCTTTAGCAGGAATTAATCTCGCAATATGGATCCTGTGCTCAGGTCAAAAAAGGAGCAAACTGAAATAGGAAACTAAGAATATACCGTGTACTAACATACTCATGTAATTTTTCTTCTCAAACTCTTATTTTTGGAGCTTGCGAAAGGTGTGTATGAAGTTCATAATGTCCAGAGTAGTAGATTCTCACGTCACTTGATAAATCGCCAAAGGCAAGGGAGCCAAAAATGCTAATCCCATCCACTGAGCACCACTCTTGAAATCCCTTAATTGTATCTCTGCTGCCAGAATGTTTCCTGGCAATCCCTTCATGCAAATGCAAATAGCCAAATAAATATTATTTGGTGAAGAAGCCTATAATTTTTAGTTTCAACCATTTTGTGTGAGCAATAATTAGGGATAGCTCTCAAGTCCACTTTCCCACTTGATTTATTGTAATAGGAATAAGAAGATCATAATGGGGATTGCATGAATTAAAGCAAAAGGGACGGTGCAGGAAAGTGATGCAAAGGCACATCAACGTGCCTTCTACCACATCAAACTTACCTCAGAGAGTGATAAAGAGATACTGCATGGAAACAAGCCCTTTGGCTCACCGAGTCCAAGAGACTCAAAACCAAGATTCAAGATTCCATTTATTGTTATGCCCACAAAAATATCACATAATTATTGTATGGAAATTGTCGAGAATAGCATAATGTATTTTAACCCTGGTTTATGATTGGCCTACCCTTTTTTTTCCTCTCTTACACAGATCTGCTCTGGATTTAATACCCTGCTCCTGCCGGGAGCCCAACGTCCCCTCCCCTGTAGGAGCCCAAGGTCAATGTTCCTGTTGGATGCCCAACATCCTCGCTCCTGCCAGAAACCTGAAATCCCCACACCTGCCAGGAGCCCGACCATCGCGACCAGCGTTTTGGCCACCCCTGCTCTAGACGTTCAGAAGAGCTTTAGGGACATTCTTTCAGGTATCACCCACCAAAATGACAAAAGTTATTGGAGTCAGAGGTGTCAGAAATTGTTCAAGCAAATCGTGGATGATTTCTGGCATTTCTCCCCCCTTTCTGAAACATTGTAAGTTGGGGTCCATCTGTATGTTAGCCATTATGTTAGTCTTCCGTGACTTGTTGGTATCTTATTTTGATGTCCCTGTCACTTGGATAGACCTCAATCCATCCTATGTTCCTGTAGAGAGGAATTGATAAGGGTTGAAGAACAGGATCAAAGTTTATAGTTTTTAAAAATCCAGATAGCTTATTGAGCTGTGAGATGCTTTCATAATTGGGTGTGCCATGGGAATTAGAAGAGAATGTATTGTCAATGGGCCAAATGGCCTAATTCTGCTCCTATGTCTTTAATGTACTGTCAGTTCTTGAATAGGAAGGGAATTGAGGGTTATGGTGAGAAGGCAATAGAATAGGGTTGAAAAGGATATTAAATCAGCCATGGGCCAAATGGCCTACATTCACTCCTATGCCTTATGGTGTTATGGATTTGAAGCAGGAGAGCTGCCTGCAGATGCTTTGGATTTCCAGCCTGGCAGTGACAGAATATATTATCTGTTGCAGGCACAACTGTGGAGAACTCAGTAGACCTACGGAGAAAAGCAAACAGGAGCATACTCCTTGCCATCAAATGGCAGCCATGCCATATCACCAAGATTTAAATGGGGAGGGAAAAATAAATTACTGTAAGCACTTGGCAGATTGAGCAACAATTTGTGGGAGGAAAGGAATTGTTGATGTTTTGCATCAAGTCCTGCATCAGGGCTAAGAGTAAAGAGGGAAGATAGTCAGCCAAAGAGTTTGGGGGGTGGGGGGGGGGGGTTGGGAAATGAGACAGAGGCTGAGGAAGGGTGAAGAATGATGGAAGATGGAGCCAGGTAGATTCACATCTTAAAAATAAGCAGAAAATGGTGGGAAAAGCTAGCAGCTTCCAGTGAGAGGCAAATAGGTTCACCTTTCAGATCAATAACCATCAATCTATTCTCTGAAAATTTAGATAACATTTTTTTTACATTATAGAGAAAAATAATATTTAAAAAGAATGAAGGGCATATCAGTGATAGGATGGAAAATACAGCTGATAATATCAGCTGAGCGAGGGTGGTGAAGCTTGATAATGGCAGCAATCTGTCTGGAGGATGTCACAATAGACAGACAGAAACAAAAGAAAACAAATAAGCAATGAATGTTGGAACTGTGAAAATGCTGGAAATATGAAATGTAGAAAATATAAGAACTACTTCACAGGTCTGTGGAGGGAGAAATAGGATTAAAGTTTCAATTTATTGATTTTTCATCAGAACCTCATCATAGACACAGAAATCCAAGGCAAAATTATAGATGGCTGGATGACTGAAAACTGAAATAGCCAGTCAGGAAAATCAGAGAATTTGATTCTGAGTGAGAAGGACATTTGGCCCATGGCAGACCAGCCTCTGTGCAAGCAGTCACATTTGCCCTCCATTCGCTTTTCCCTTCATTTCATTTTCCTTCATCCAGTAAGTCAAACTAATTCTGAGGTAATATAGTGGCTACCCCACAAATTCCACAGCCTCATTACTCTGCCAAAACTGCTCCAAGTTCTCATCAAATTTCTCACAATGCATGATAAGCCAGATAGTTTTCAAATGGCTTGTTGAGAGCAAGTGCTATTGACATCCTTGTATCAAGGTCAAACAAACAGTTAGCACATTAATTGAGGAACAACCAAAAACATAATTTGCACATTGCAATTTGAGTAAGGGTGCTCTCTCATGAATTTTCCTGAAGTACCTATCTATAGTTTCATCTCATATTGCACATTCTCCGTATTCCATTTTCACACATGCTCTTGTATTTTTATAGTCCAATGTTCATGTTTCAATTAGTATAATGGGAGTTGTGCAAATTGTTAAATGGTAGTGACAAAGAATTTCTGCTTTAAGTCCCATAAATCTAATTTAAGCTTTCTTACCTTATGAACACGACCGAAAGTTACTAATTAAGATGGTTTGGAGTTCCTATAGCAACTTTGTTGCCATAGGAATAGAAGTGAATCATTCTGCAAGAAGATAATATTCACACTTATATTGAAGTGTAAGGCAACAGGTTTAAATTTACAGCTGTTTCATATCAAATGTAGCCAAATGGTGTAAATTAGCATAAAGCTCAGTCATCATTAGTATGCAGAGAGAAACTGCAACAATGTTAGATAATGAGAGCATGGATAGTATTTTTTTTAAATCACACAGGAGATAAGGGTGTTATTGGCAAGGCTGGCATTAATTGTCCAACTTGAGCTGCCCTTGAGAAAATGACAATCTTCTTAGCAATTCTTATGCACATTGCACAAGCAAGTTCCAGGCTTTCAACCCATCTTAATCAGGGTGCTGTGGGATAAGAAAAAAACCCTGCAGACCGTGATGTTCCAAGGCACCTGCTATCCTTGTGCTTTTTCATTGTGGGTTTGGAAGATGCCTTTGGAATAACTTTGGTGAGTTGCTTCGGGGCATCTTGTAGATGGAACAGACTGCAGTTATAGGATGTCCCATTGCTGAAAGGGATGAAAATTTCAAGTGAGGCGGAAAATGGAGTTTCAATCAAGTATCCCATTTTTCTCTGGATGGTATTGAACTTCTTGAAGCTCTAGATAAATGAAGAATATTCCACCACATTCCTAACTTGTGACTTATAGTTAATGAAAGTAATGGAGGGCGCTTGGAACAAGTGCCAGAAAAAGTGGTAAAGGTTTGTACAATTATGACATTTGGACAGGCAAATCGGCTAGGAAAGGCTTAAAGAAATATGGGCTGAATGGAGGCAAATGGGACGTTTAGATGGCATGAATGGGTTGGGACGAAGGGCTCGTTACCTTATTTTACAGATCGATGTCTGATAATTGCTATACTGCTAAGTGGCATATTTCCATTTCAAAATACATAGTGCATCTGGACAAAGTCTGACATGGGCCGATACCCTCTGAATGACACTGATGAACCATAAATAGTTTTTTTTTTACAACAATCTGATAAGTTTTGTTATCATTATTACCAATTGCCTCTTTTTATTAACTAAACTTAAATTCCGCAGCATTTCTGATAGGATTGGAACTCAGATCATGGTACAATTCTCCATTCAGGCAGTGGTTAGAATAGCTGCTGCCTCCCGTGCCAGATACCTGAGGTCAATGGTGTTCTCAGGTGCACATTCTCCTCTGGGAGCTCTAGTTTCCTTCCACATACTAAAGGCTCTTTGCTAATTGTTAATTGTCCACTGTGTTGCCAAGTCTGCAAGTGAAGGGTATAACCTGGGGGTGTTTATGAGTCTGAAGGGTGAATAAAATGGTGTTAATGTAGGGTTAGTGTAAATAGATGGTACTCGAGGTTGCAGAGGCCGACAGCGTCGAATCCACGCTGCTGAAGATCCAACTGCGCTGGGTAGGTCACGTTTCCAGAATGGAGGACCATCGCCTTCCCAAGATCGTGTTCTATGGCGAGCTCTCCACTGGCCACCCGAGACAGAGGTGCACCAAAGAAGAGGTACAAGTCCTGCCTAAAGAAATCTCTTGGTGCCTGCCCCATTGACCCCCGCCAGTGGGCTGATATCGCCTCAAACATTGCATCATGGCGCCTCACAGTTCAGCGGGCAGCAACCTCCTTTGAAGAAGACCGCAGAGCTCACCTCGCTGACAAAAGACAAAGGAGGAAAAACCCAACACCCAACCCCAACCCACCAATTTTCCCTTGCAACCGCTGCAACCATGTCTGCCTGTTCCGCATCGGACTTGTCAGCCACAAACGAGCCTGCAGCTGACGAGGACATTACCCCTCCATAAATCTTCGTCCGCAAAGCCAAGCCAAAGAAGAAAGAAAGAATTTAAAAAAAACAATTAGACATACAGCATGGTAACAGGTCCTTCTGAACCATAAGAACATTCCACCTAAACACACCAATTAACCTACAATCCCCATTTGTTTTAGAGGGTGGGAGGAAGCTGAAGCACCTGTTGATACCATTGAATGTGATCTTCAGTTGAATAATGGTGAGAAGACTCAGTTAATGTCAACAAAGGAAGAAAGTATAAACTTCTGACAGACTCAAACTCAGGTCGCTGGCACTGTAATAGCATTACCTCCTACGCTAACCCACAATTGATAGCTGCTGTGGGCTCAGTAGGCCAAAGGGCCAGTTTCTGTGTAGCATCTCTCTCATTTGATGACTCTCGCTGCCAATCAGGTCATTTAATCTTTCCATCACTATCACGACTGCAACAGCTGTAAGTATGGGATAGCACAAAGATGGCAGCAGTCAGAGAGTTCAGGCTGGGTGGGATTGTTTGCATTGGAAGCAAAGCACCAAACCCAGCAACTGGTCCAGTGGCCCACTGAGAATTGGTGTCGAGCTGGATTGTCCTGGCATTTGGGCAATAAGAATCAAATTTCATTGAACTAATATTAAATGGAATATTTTCCAAAATGACCAGGTGTCAAACATTTCCAGTTTTTTGGCAGCCAGATTTTGAGTCCAATGTGCATGTTACAACCAGGAGTGATGCAGACTAAACACATACAAATGGTTAAATGGTAATGACAAAGAATTTTGGCTTCAAATCTCATAAATCTTATGATTTCAGATATCCAATTTATCAGATATTAATTTAAACCTGGAGCATTATTCCCTTTTTTTTTCTCTCAAAAAATAACCAATAATCCAACTTATTGTTAAATAATGCAGCCAAAGTTCCAGAGAATTTCAAAAGTCTAATTTATTTTATAATGCTTGCTAGTATATTTACAATGAGATCAAGAACAATCACTAATGAAATAAAATTCATAGATGGTCAAAGAAAACTATCTGACCAGACTGAATCTGCTGAAATATTTCTCTAGCCCATTAATTTTTTTCTTTGGCTTGGCTTCGCGGACGAAGATTTATGGAGGGGGTAAATGTCCACGTCAGCTGCAGGCTCGTTTGTGGCTGACAAGTCCGATGCGGGACAGGCAGACACGATTGCAGCGGTTGCAAGGGAAAATTGGTTGGTTGGGGTTGGGTGTTGGGTTTTTCCTCCTTTGCCTTTTGTCAGTGAGGTGGGCTCTGCGGTCTTCTTCAAAGGAGGTTGCTGCCCGCCAAACTGTGAGGCGCCAAGATGCACGGTTTGAGGCGTTATCAGCCCACTGGCGGTGGTCAATGTGGCAGGCACCAAGAGATTTCTTTAGGCAGTCCTTGTACCTTTTCTTTGGTGCACCTCTGTCACGGTGGCCAGTGGAGAGCTCGCCATATAATACGATCTTGGGAAGGCGATGGTCCTCCATTCTGGAGACGTGACCCATCCAGCGCAGCTGGATCTTCAGCAGCGTGGACTCGATGCTGTCGACCTCTGCCATCTCGAGTACCTCGACGTTAGGGGTGTGAGCGCTCCAATGGATGTTGAGGATGGAGCGGAGACAACGCTGGTGGAAGCGTTCTAGGAGCCGTAGGTGGTGCCGGTAGAGGACCCATGATTCGGAGCCGAACAGGAGTGTGGGTATGACAACGGCTCTGTATACGCTTATCTTTGTGAGGTTTTTCAGTTGGTTGTTTTTCCAGACTCTTTTGTGTAGTCTTCCAAAGGCGCTATTTGCCTTGGCGAATAGCCCATTAATATGGTGTTTATTATTAACATCAAACATGTACCCTCAGAAGCAACGGAGCATGCTCAACACCTACCCATCCTGCCTTGCTCTTTTGAAGTAGGTATGAAGCCAAAACATTTACGTCATGCTTCACTTTTCAAATAGAGAAGCTTCAATTTGTAATGAAGAATTCATAAGTCTGTGGATGATAAAAACAGCTGCAGCTTCTTTGCAATGATAGAGCTGGTATAGAAAGGAGAAAGTAGCCTCAAGCAATGTGCCAATCAAAGTTCCTACTGGCACTGAAAGAAGAAAATGTCTTAATGAACCATTGAAGTGTTCTGTTGCATTTCATAAAATTAAATTTCCTTTGTAATTCCAAAAGAAGCAGACCCAATATTAATAGGTTTAGAGACATCTAGAGGATATCTTCCTATTACTGGTAAGATAGCATAACTTATTGGTTCATTCTTATTCCTTTTGAGATGAAGGATGATAACACGGAACAGAACATATTCCCAGTCAGAACAAGATGCAATGCAGCTTTGCTGGCTTGTTCTTGACACTAATAGCTACTTGCTATAATTTGTCACAGAATACAATTTCCATGTCCAACTTTCGCCAAGTGAGAAAGTTGACCCATCGGTGCCAAATCAACTTTCCTGTACTTCTCTTGAAGGTACTCTTGCAGCTCTGTTATTCAGGTTCACAACACCTCAACTGAGTCTTCTCACCATTATTCAACTGAAAATCACATTCAATGCCATCAACAGGAACCTTGGATGAATTGTCTTTGCTCATTCTTGGGTCCTGATGTTTCAATTGCAATAGTGTCCTCTGCTCTTCCAGACAATAACATATAAACAACCATAGCCCACAGAGCAAAAAAAAAAGGCTACTCAGCGGATCAAGCAACATCTGAGGAGCCGAAAGGATGGTCATGCATCAGGACTGACAGGAATCTCTTTACCTTAACAGATGTTGCTCAATGCACTGGTTTTTTCCAATAGTTTTTTTTTGCTTCATATTCCAGCATCCACAGACTCTTATCTCTCCATTCTATGACCAGAAGATTTAATCCACAACCTTGGTTTTGAAAAAAGAATCTCAGGGTTGTATGGGATGTCATGTAGATACTTTGACAATAAATCGGAAATGTTTTTCAGAATCAAGCTCATTCAGCCACCAGGGAAGTCTAACCAATGCTAAACATTGAAACACTGTACCAACATGGCGATGGGTATAATTTCATATTGTTGGCAGACCTGGAATTAATGAGCTACTTGGCTTGATTTTAACTCCGAGAACGCCAAACCCAAGCAATCACAGCACTCATTAGCTTGCTGCCATATAAAAATGTATAAAGCTGTAAAGGGCCTTTGTTAAAAGGAATCAGATCATGAATTTTTATTTTTAAAAAATATCTTGCTTTGAAATTAGTGTGATTTTGAGAGCTTTGGTGAAACTATACCTGGAGGACTGTGAATAATTTTCAACATAATTCTCACAAAGGTGGCAGAAAAAAATAACTATTCACTGGAATGATTTCTGAAATTTTGACCCATGGGGTAAGACTAGGTTTCAAATTTGTTTATTTATCATCTGATTGTAACAGTACAACCTGATGAAACAGCGTTCTTCATTCCACAGCCCAAAATTGTGCAAGCACACACACAGACATGGCACACACACAGACAAGTACAGTTCACGTATACATATATTTAAAATAAACATTATTAATAAATAGTGGAGTCTTGGACAGTTGTTATAGCAGTTCATCAGTCATATCTGTAGAGGCATCATTGATGATACGTACAACTCTCCCTAGAAAAAAAATAGCAGCGTTGCCGGATCTGCAGTGATTGTAGCACTGTTGCTTGTATGGACCCACGGGGAGCAGAGTCACAGAGCTTCCATGAGGAGCAACCGCATAGTCTGATTTCCATTAGCTCCATACAGGCTTTAAACAGCTTGTCAATGGAGCCGAAGGTGGTTTTATTTATGTTCAGCTGAAATGTGATGTCACCCAAGATGACGGCGCCCAAGATTGGCAGTGGCCACAAGGGGCTGCAGACTCCAGGGGAGCGGAGGACTGATTTAGGGCACCAGGAGACAGGGAGATCACACCCCCCCCCCAACCCCCCTATTTGAAAAGAAGCAGAGGAGATGACCCATGGGATAGTGATCACAGTGGAGGACCAATGAGGGGCTCTGAGGCTGTAGCACACACAGGTGGTATGCTGTTGGTGACTCGAGGCAAGGAACACATTCAGGCTGTGGGCTGCTGGCAACTGCAGTAGAGGGATTCATACTGGGCTGTGGACTGCTGGAGACTGGCTCAAGACTGGTTGAAGGGGTACCAGGTATCAGAACTGGGATGCGAGAAGATGCCGACGGTGCTGAAGGTTTCCTGACAGTGTCAGAGGTTTGGATCTGCAGCTCGGGCTGCTGATGGTTTGGATTGGACTCCGTGTGGCTGCAGGAACACTGGAGGCGATTCCATGGATACACAACGATTCTGAGGAGATTCTCTTTTGCTTCTCTTTCTTTGACTGTAAGGGGCACTTCAGGTAGTTTCTGATGATGGCAAATTTGTCTGCCTTACAACAAATGGAAACAAGTTTTGTGTAATATTGCACTGCCTTTATTACATGACAATAAATTGAATCTCGAATCTTGAATCTTAATGTGTATAAAATCCTAAAAAGGTTTCACAATAAAGAAACAGAGGCTGTTTCCCTGGCTGAAAAAATCTGGAACTGAGCTCAGAATAAGATGAATTGTGGAAAACTTTCATCTCTGCAAGCTCTGAATTATTACATTTAAAAATGAGATTGAAGAGGATTTGGACAAAAGGGTATCATGAGACATAAGAATTAAGAGGGAAAGTGGAGAAGTTTACCTGCGCTCTTATCGAAAGGAGTATCAATAATTCCAATGATTTTTTGCTTATGCTCTGATTAAAACAACTAGGAACGTATCCACTAAAAACAGATGGCAGATGGAAGGAAGAATCCTGGTTTGGAAAAGGCTAAACTTTTCCCTGTGGGTTCCTAGATGCATATTTTCATTTAATTTTTCATTTTTATTTACTACACAGCAAAAGCCAATTTTGGGCAAGGAGACCTGTGCCATTCAGTCACAGCCAATTAATCTACAGCCTGTACATTTTGGAGGTTCCTCTTGGTTTACAGGAAAGCAGAATTTAAAAAAAACACCTTCACTTTGACTGTTGCAATAATGGGGCCCTTCCAAAGTCCAACCATTTAAATTCCACACCCCATCCCATACTGACAAGTCTCTCCATGGCCTCATGCTCTGGCAAACTAAGGCCACCCACAAATTGGAGGAATTCCATCTGGGTACTCTCCCACCAGATAGCATTGACATCAGCTCCACCTATGACCTCTTGCCTGTGGGCCAGTGCTCCTCCCCCTGCCCCTTCTTCCCACCTTTTTATACAGGCACCTGCTTGCTTTTCACTCATACCTTGAGGAAGATGTACCTTAGCTTCCTACAGACTCCTCGCAACCTGCTGAGTTTCTCCAGCACTTTTATATATTAAACTTCCCTGCAGGCTCTGGTAACCAATTTGGACTGGTTTTCTGTTGCTCATTTGCAATGTAATGAACTTTGTAAGGTAATGTATTTAAAGCCAAGAGCCCTCATTTATAGATTTCATGGAATATGAACCCGAAATTCATGGAATATTGTTAAACATTTACCTTAGTACACAAAATGTTTTGACCTAGTTATTATCAATCAGTGTGCTTCCTTACAGCTTGTATAAAGCAAACATGTGCATAATTTCTTCACCACAAGAGATAAAATGCTCTATCATCCACTTCTGTCCATTAGAAATTGGCCATTTTATGTGAAGATTTCCTGCAAATGCAGCAAAATATAGGAAATCTATAGGGAAAGTATACATTAATATTTCCGATCATCCATTCATCAAAAAAAAACATTTTTATTTACTATTTAAGACAGGAAAAAGTTAAAACAAAAGCAAAATACTTCAAATCCTGGAAATCTGAACTAAAATGCAGAAAAAGTTAGAAAGCACAGCTGGCCAGATAGAAGTACAGAGAAGTACAGTTAACATTTTAGGTTAGTAACAGATGTATGTAAGATTATGATAGGATAGTAAAAATCTTATTCTCAGGATGGGAATATCAAAGATAAGATGCTTAAGGTGGAAGGTATGAAACTGAGAGGTGTCTGAGGGGGAATATTCTCACAGAGTGTGGTTAGAGTCTGTAATGTGCTGCCTGAGGAGGTGGTGGAGGCAGAATCTCTCAGAATATTTAAGAAACACCTCGACAAGTACTGAATTACCAAGGCTCGGAAGGATATGAACCTAAAGTGAGTAAATGGGATTAATGTAGGTAGGTACAGTGGCAGCAAGAACATTGAAGGCAGAAGGGACGGTTTCTTTGGCACTACTGCTAAAAAAAAAATCCGACTCATTCCATTGATCATTTTGTTTTATATATTTATTCAAACCTACCCTTAATGAACAAGAAAAATCAGGCTGAAAATGTATTCTGCTTTTGTTTATATTTCTGTTGTTTAATTTGATAATGCCATTTTCTGTAAATTATCCTGATATACTACAGTTGATCATCAATTTGTACTTTTAAAAAAAAAATATCTGAGTGAAAAAGTAGCTCTAGAAGGATTTTCTCTCCAAGAGTCACATTATATCTTAGCATTCCAATATTTCAAACAAATTCTTATCATCTACAGCACACACAGAATAATTATTAACAACCAAGCCTGAGTAACATACAAAATAAAAAGAAATTGCCCTCCCCAATCCATTTCCTCAGCTGTAGCTGGGCTGGTTTAAAGATCCCACAGGTGAAAAATCTTTTACAACATACTGCATCCCGAAGTCTCTCACCATCCTTCATTAACGAAATGAAGCTGAGTTTAAGTCTCAGGGGAGAAAGCACAGCATCCTAATGTTACTTATCACTGTTTCGCCTAATCTGTAAATATATTTTACTGCAACAATTAAACGCATCTTCCATCTTTTTAGAAATGCCTCCTAGAAATTATTCCAAATATTGATAGATATATTTACTAGGGAGGGCAGAAGAGGAAAAGGCAAGCATTTAGAAGCAATAACTGTTCTCCCCAGGAAAGACTCGATTCACAGAGCTTAAAAAATAAATGGAATTCTTGAGGTGAATCTCATGCAGAGACAGGGGATGTGTGCGGAATACTAACATCTCCTCACTGACAGATAACAGGCTACCTAATTATCACATCCTCTGGAATGTGAATAGCAGAGTTGCAGATGAAATGCTTGCTCCCATAAGGGCTTGCTGACATCATTCCATAAAGTGTGTGGAGTAGATGCTTTTATCTTTTAGTGTCACTGGAAGACACAGGCACATACCGCTTGAGGTTGTGCGACATTTTTCAAAATGTAATGGTAGGAGGGGTTTATGACATTGGTAAGAACTGACTTGGACAAGAAATGAGAAGCCACACAAGAATCAAAATGATTCAGTCCAACAAAAGCAGAATGAAAAACAAGTCAATTTTTGATCAAGTTTTAAAAACAAGTTTTGCCTTTCTGTCTGTTAAGGATTATTAAGCTGAGGTGCAAGTATTTACAAGTCAAGGAATTGAAGATTTTTTTTCACCCACAGTGCAATTACAGCATGCTCATAACCCACATTCAAAGCAGAAATGTAACAACATTCCAATTTGAAGCTTTAATGGTTTTGTTTTCTCCCCAATTTTCTCCTCTTCCTTGCTGTTGCTGGCCTCACGGTGCAATGCACAAGGGTTTCACTGGGATAAACTAATCTAATGAACATTTTTCATGATTAAGTCTGACAGTGTGTAATGGCTGGCTGTTTGACTGTGAAGCCAGCACATCAAAGTTTGATCTACTTGTCACAGCAAGTGTGCACATACACATTTCCAACAGAGCCTAACAGGCAATGTTTGGGATTAAGAATCACGATTCATTATTTCATGGATCAAGTAGCAAGTTATTGTCTCCAAAGCTAAGATCAGTAGATAGCCCTAAATTAAGGATCAAATTTGGAACCTTTCATTCCCAACTATTGAAAACTAAAGTGGATGCCAAATTTATTGACTAAGGCCCTGAAAGATTTCACTTTACATTATAATTGTATAATTCATCAGGACCAGCGTTTCCTGTCAATTGGCAGGCAAAAGTTAAGGATTTCAATAAAATATTTAAAGAGAAATATAATGCACAACAGACATCTTTAATTTCCTGTAAACTAAAGCAGTTTGCAAGCAATGCAATTGAAAACCAGAGCTTTGGAACTTTAGCTTCCAGCAAAGTGCCAACAATGAAACCTCCAACCAGATAATGGAAAGGGGAGAAATATAATTTACTGCAGTTCCTGCAACTTAAAATTTCAACTGATGATGATGTGAGATTAAACATTTAATATCCTGAGGGGCATGAATAGCATAAAGAGTTCATTAATGTACAAAATACCAGGAAAAGGCCAGGCAGCCCCTTGAGCTTATTCTGCTGTTCATTGAGATCATGTTTAATCCTCTTCCTGTTCCTTCTCAATTTTCCCCTATGTCCAAAATCTATTTCAGCCTTGAACGTGTTCAACGACCTTCTGCTGAGCTAGGCAACTGGACGTAGGGCATCCCACTGCCCCCACAAACCTTGGTCAGTGTGTCCACCTTGGACGCAGCATCTTTCAGCTGCTCCTATCAGGAAAGAGATACAGGAGTATCAGAGCCAACACCACTAGTCTGAAGAATAGCTCTTCCCACGGACAGTGAGAATGCACACACTAGCCATCGAAACTCACATAGTCGTGAAACATTTTGTTTTGTATATATGAAATACTTGTCATGCATGAGTATTATTTGTCCGCATATGTGTTATGTTTGGTTGTGTGTCTGTATGCTTTGGATCAAGGACGGGAGACGCAGTTCCATTGGATTGTATTTGTGCCATCAGATGACAATAAACTTGACTTGAGCTACGGGATATCTTCATGCCGGAAACAGTATACATGCATTCAGTTGTACCAAAACCTTCTGGGAACACTAAAATCCTTTAGCTTTTTTTCTTTAGACACATAGATTGGATCTGCCAACAATAGTCTCACCAAAATCCCATACAATCTCACAAACACTTCCTTAATTTTGTATGAGCTCCCTGGGAATAAAGAACAATATTTTACTTGCATTCCTAAATGCTTGTTGTCCTTGCATGTTTATGTTTCCCATCACATAAATAAGAAATCTCAAGTTTCTCTGAAATTATATTCAGGCTGCCATTTTCTTGTTCATTCACTTAACCTATCAATACTAAATTTGCTGATATATTCTCTTTCCACAGTTGCTGGGAGATTAGCATCAGCAAATGTAGCCTAACCTGCTTAGGGCTGCATGCATTTCCAGGATTTAGAGTATTTTAAAACTGCACTCTCATGTTCTGAATATGGATCCAATATTCATTCAGCTGTATAAGGCAGAGGATGAGGGGTGACCTGATTAAGGACTGCAAAATTGAACACATTTCCCCTTAGCAAAGGTCATCATGATCAGATCAGAGCGCATAAGAGGGAGTCATAGAGTTATATAGCACATTGGCCCAAATTTCCATGTTGCCTGTTTGATCTCGTCCCATTTGCCTGTTTGGACCACGTCCTTTCAAATCTTTCTGATCCATGTACCTGTCTAAATGTCTTTTAAATATTGTCATTGTACCCACCGCCACTACCTCCTCCAGCAGATCATTTTCATATCTTGTGAAAAGCTTGTCCCTCTCTTACTTTAAAACTATGCCCTCTGTCCTGGAAAAAAAGACTGTGGCCATTCACCTTATCATTTTATAAATCTCTGAAAACTACTCCTCAGCCTCCTATGTTCCAGAGATTTAAGCCCCTGCTGACCTCCAGGCTCAGTAACATCCCTGTGAATCCTTTCTGCACCCTTTCCATCTTAATATCATCCTTCCCATAGTTAGGCCATGGCCAATTAACATAGTAGCCCTGCATTTTAAATGCCCCCCTGCATTTATGACAGTACTATGAATTATGAACTATGACTTTGGGTGTTTGTATCTCACAGGCTGCACGATTTGCAAATAATCCTCACCTCAGCCCCTTAGTCAGCTGACTGGTTTAGTTCATTTACGTGTTGGGGGAGCTGCATGCTGCAGAGGGCAATGAGTAGAGCTGGAGATATTGGATATCATTTATGCTTCTGGAAGTCCAAAACAAAAGCAAAGGAAGAAAAAAAAAGAAGAGACCAACTTGCGATACCAAAAACACGTATGTTGACAGAATATGTTGACTTCCTCGGTGACGGTGCTATAACGGCTGAAGCTTGAAATATAGGATCAACTAGTACTTGTGTGGTAGAAGACATACAGCAACAGCCAGCATCTATTGAATGCAAAAGAACAAGTGAAAAGAAGGTACTCTAATTATATTGGTGAATGGCCAAACAATCTAGATGATTGTGATTGTGAATATTGGATAGCCAAGGGAGGTGATGAACGTCAACATGCTTTCTATGTTCAGTTTATTGCAGAAGGGGACTACTAAACAGGGGATAAGTCCAGACAGCGATGGGAGATGGATTTAAATATTAATATTGATGAACTAAATTGGTCAAAGTTATGTTAAGATAGTAGGACAAACACTATAAATGTAAGATGCAGATTAGTTCAATATAATTTTTTACATAAATTATATCTCATGCCACAGAAGTTAAATAGATTGAAATCAGATTAATGTTTTAGATGTGGCTAGGAGATAGATACTTTTTTACATTCTACTTGGTCCTGTCCCAAGATGAAAGCCTTTTGGATAAATTTGGCATTTTTTTAAGAACAGGTTACAGGAATTAAATTTCCACAAAACCCAATGTTATTTTTACTATGAAGCATTGAAGGGATAAGACCAAAATTGAAATTATCCATATACCAAAAAGAATTTGTAAAGATTGTGTTGACAGTAGCAATAAAATGTAATAGCAGTAACATGGAAAAGGGACTCTTGTTTAGGTATGGAGCAATGGAACGCAGAAATGCATAGCTGTGTTCCTCTTGAGAAGATTACTTACAATCTGAGAAATAAATATGATGTATTTTCTAAAATTTACAAAATGCAGGAATTAATTTATAGATGTTTTCCCTAAACTTCGAGAACCTTGTTAACCTTCTTGTTAGAATTAAAAGACATACATGATCAGAGGCATGTGGTGGGGAGTGCCTTCTGGTAATCAGGTTTCTTTTCTTGCTTTACTTTTCTCTTATTTCTTTTCTTTCATGCTTTTCCTTATTTCTTTCTTTTTGTTAAGAGCAGAGGGAGTTGTGGGTTTTATACCATCATGTATAATGGATTTGACACTAATATTTTAGATTTAATGTATGGATAAAAAATTTTAAATAAAATTTTCCAAAAAAATGTCTACCTGCTAATAGTGACTTGTCTTCATCCATGCGATTGTATGACAATAAAAAGAAACCTCGGCACTGTCAGAAGTTTTATTTCACACATGTTCATATACCCACAAACAAGCAACATACAAGAAATTGGTTAAGCTATGCAATCCATTACGTCGACATGAAGAAAGCTCCTCACATCGACAAGATTTAATTTCATTGCTGATGCGCAGAAACAAAAGATTACGTGTTGGTTCCCAACTTGTGAAAGAAATGGAGGCGAAACAGAATTATTGGGGCACACTTCTAGAGCAAGTACTTGAAGTTGTAAAGGTTTTAGCAGACGAAGGTTTTCATTTTGTGGCAGTGATGAAACTGTTGGCTCTCCTCATAATGGAAATTACTTGGCGTGTTTAGAATTACTGGCCAGATGATTATAAACTTTCATCAATGATGTAACAGGCCACTTAAGGGGGGGCACCACTGTCCTCATCTCACCTGACCACCTCGCTCCTAACACCAGCTGTCCATCACCTCCCCCTCCCATCCAGCTCCTGAAGTGGTAGTAGGGGTGCAGTGCTGCCGGAGTTCACCACTCTTACATCTGATCAAGCCACTTCAGGGCCACCGCAGCACCTCACGGAGAAGGCACAATGTGAGAGAAATGGCCGTCCTTGTAACCCATAATCCCCCGTGCCTTTAGAATCAGTCTCACAGGCCAGAGTCCGCATTATGGAAACACAGCGCTGTGCAGGCACTAATTAAAGATAATGCTGGCCAATGGAGACTTTGCTTCCTGAACACTTTTGTGTGTATTTTATTGATTTTTGGCTGCTAATCACAAAAGTCACCTTAAACTTTTCCAATCATGTACTTTTTTTAGATGCAACCTATTTTGTGATTGTGGTTAAGAAAACATACAATATTCTAGTTGGTCCACCCCTGATATTGTAACTCCTCCACCTCAGGAATCCTAATAAAGGTCGTACCACCTAATCCCCTCTCTCAGTACTACCTTGGAATTGTCTTAGTCCCGAGTATGCTTAGTCAGGATAGATGCAGACAGGCTATAAAAGCAGCTGACATAGACAGATACTGTGTATTACATTGACATAGACTGCAATATTGATGCAAATATTTTCAGGTAATGACATAGTGAGTGTACTTAATACTGTGATGTTTATTTTATTGTAATAAAGAAACTTTAGATCTTTTAAAACAACTATGCTTTATTACTGTGTGAAGGCATTCATCATCAATCTGACCGTAGCTGAAACAAACCAATCTCCAACTCCCTCTAGTGGTCAGGAGGATCACTAGCACTCTATCACTACATCCCCTTTCCTTGAGATGTTTAATCTAACAAACATGACTCACTAATAAAGTATTAATTTCAATTTAAAGTTCAACACAAACTTAAGCACAAAATCAGCAGTAAAAAACTTTTAAGTGTGCAGTTCTTTTCTTTTAGAGATTCAGTCTGTCAGGTGGTTTAATAACATGTGTGGATCTTCTTAATGCAGATTCATGTGTCAGCTCTGGTGATCCACTACTGTCTACACTGGTGGTGTTCCTCTGCTGCTGTGCAGGCTCGATCTTCTGCAGTTGTCTGTTCTTGCAGTGTCACTTGCATTTTCAGCAGGCTCTTTCGATTCCTCCTCAGTATTTGACCATCCTCTGTTCTGACAGTGCAGGATCTTGGATTTACTTCCTCCAGAACAGTAGCTTTTTCATCCCAATTGTTAGAATCTCTGAGTCCCACTGTGTCATGCTGTGCCAGTGGCCCTTACTGACTTGTCGTAGTTTTCTTTCGGTTCAGTTCAACATCTTCAACATCTCTGTTCTTTTTGGGTCTGCAGAGTAGTCTATGTCCCATCAGAAGCTCAAAAGGTGACATGCCATGATCAAGTGGCGAAGATCTGTAACTCAGTAGAGCTAGATTAGGATCTGAGCCATGCCTAGTGCTTTCTTGGGCAACTGTTTAACTATGTGAACTCCTTTCTCTGCTTTACCATTTAACTGTGGATGCAGAGGACTTGAAGACAGGTGCTGAAAAATCATACTCTTCTGCAAAGTTCTGGAATTGTCTACAGCTGAAGCATGGTCCATTGTCACTGTAGATGATTTGAGGAATTCCATGTCTTGTGAAGATCGATTACAAATATTTAATCACACAAATAGCAGACATATTAGTAAGCAGCACCATCTCCAAATAGTTGAACAGATAATAATTAACCAGCAAATAATTATTTCCATCCATATGGAACAGATCAGTCCCAACTTTCTGCCATGGTTCTGCTGGTATGTCAATCATGGGTTCCTTTGCATGTTGTTTTAAACAAATCTCAGAGCTGAAAACCATCCTGTCAATGTCGGCATATATCCCTGGCCAGTAAACAACAGTTCTGGGCTTCCTCTTGCATTTTTCCATCCCAAGGTGTCCCTCATGCACCCTTTTCAACATCTCTTGTTGCAGTGATTGAGGAATGACAATTCTGCTCTCTCTGAGTAGAAGCCTAATGACAACACTCATCTCATCTCTGATGCTGTAGTATGACTGACATTCACCTCCAGGCCATCCTTCATTCAGATCCTTGATACCTTCTGTAGAACTGTCCCCTTTTCTGTTTCAACTGCGATCTGCTTAGATTTCATGTCAGATACGGGAAGCGATTCAGTGATTAGGTTCACATGAAGATTCACATCTGTCTCTGTGGAACTCATGGTGTGCACACCCTCTTGACTAGGCTTAAGATTTCACATGCTTTGTCACCAATCAGTGATTCATGTCTATCCAGGACTACTGTGACCCTGAGGTGGTGCTCTTTATCTTTAACTTTCACCTTGAGTTTACATGTATTTTTGGGTTGATGCTCTATCCATTGTAGGCTTTGAGATGTACAGGATTTTGATGGATGTATGACTTTATCTTCATTGCCCTGATATCATGTTAACAGATCAAATTGACCTTTGCCCATGTCCTGCTTTAAAGGAATATTTATTCCATTTGAATGCAATGACACAGTTCACTTATCCTGCTCATCTCTGTTCACACTTGGCTGATCAGTGTGTATAGTTTTATAACTTCCTATACTACCATGCCAACAAAAATTGTATCACTGAGGGCAGTTTCTTCTATAGTGTGCACACTTTCACTTTTGTTTTGTTTACCTTTGGAAAAACATTACTTTCCATAATGACTCTGCTCTTTGCGCTTATTACAGACTTTTTCATAGACGGGGCATCATTTTGGTGCATGTTGAGTGCCATATCATTCACACTTTTAAAAAAAAACTTTATTTAAAAGATAAGTAAAAAGTATAACATACAATCTAAATATTCAAACAAAGTAATTTTACAAAAGATTTATATATAAAGAAAAACAAAGCAGAACAAACATAAACAATAATTAAAAAACTAAAAAAGCAACAAAAAAAAAGAAATTAAAAAAAAAGAAAAAAAGAAAAAACCCTCCCCCCCCCCACCCACCCCTTCAGCTAGCTCCCTTAAGGGGAGCTAAAAATATAAATCATATATATATATATATATATATGTTAATAACAGTTCAAAATACATCTAATTGCTTATATTTCAAATACGGAGACCACTTATCAACAAAAAAATTCGATAACAATACAAGCTTTCAATTCATTATGCCGGTGTATTATATTAATTTCTACATCATCTTTCCAAGTACAAGCAATAG